>NW_024730668.1:14153189-14176512 GCF_018991925.1 Homarus americanus | reverse complement strand
TAGAAGTTACGTATTGCTGGGAATGATCCAGACTGGGTGCCGTTGTACAGGTCACTGCCGTTCACGCCATCGTGGAGTTGTTCCCCCGATGGAGATGAATCTTCCGGTGGGCAGCCAAAACTGCTGAGGGTTAACCAGGGGCTCCTGTTGACTGAGGAGAAGGCCTTAGTCAGGTCGATGAAGGCCATGTACAGGTCACGACGCTTGCTCTCTACTTCTGTATCTGGTGGAGCAGCAAGATCATGTCAGTGGAGCCTTGTGATGGTCTCAAACCACAGTGACATTCTGGGAGGAAGTTGTCAGCCTCAGGAAGAAATTGTCTAGGAGGACTGCAGATAATCTTCAGCTAGCAAAACAGCAGCGAGATCCGCAGTCGTTACAGTCTGACCGGTCTCTATATACTCTCCTGGAGAGATTCAGACGTCTGGTGAGCAGAGGTCCTACTTCATATCCTCGCCGATTCCATAAGGCCTGAGGGTTTGTTATTTTTCATCTAGAGTGGGCAGTAGCTATTTAATCCAGGGATGAAGGATAGCTGAGGTGGGGTAAGCTCTGGGGGCTGAGGGACCTGTTGGTTAGTCAGACATCCACATCGGTCTTCTAGCGTAAGCAGCGAGTGTATTTCTTCAGCATTGAATGACATTCCTTGGCTTTAAATAGAGCACGTCGGATGAATGGGGTGCTGCGCCATGAGTTATTGGTCCATAAAGTTTTAATGGAATTAAAAAAATTTTGCAGCTTGTGTTGATCTGTAAGTTTAAACTTTTATATGCATTATTTTGCAAACTGTTCGTTCCTTTGATTGCGAATATCCGCGCTGGGCCTCCATTTCTTGTGGAAGGTATCAGCTTTGTCCGAGGTTTTGTCATGACAGTGTCGAGAATATCCCATTCGGCACTGATTTAGCTGTTGTCGTCAGGTTGTTTATCAGCTTTCGTTCGAGCTGCTCTCAGAAAGCACGTGCTGCCGCCGATCCTCCAAACTCTTAGTGTTAAACTTTTTATGGAGGCTTGTTGCCTTCACCGTTTTATCGACTTGAAGTAAGAGTTTGCGCTGACGAGCCCGCTGCGGCTCAAGATGAGGACGTCTCGGCGATCTCTTTCTGTCAATGATGTAGTAATGAGATGCCATGTTCGGATCGTGGGTGTTGCTACGAATCCTTGAACTTGTCGGCCTGCCTAAACAAGGTATTTGTGATAGAGAGTTTGTGTAAGCATAATTTGTTGGAGGAGTAGGCCATTGGGATTACACTTGCCTACTCCATTTCTCCCTATGGTTTCTGCCATATGTCATCATCTCTTCTAACTCTGGCATTGAAGACCTACGGGCACAACCTAATCTTCTGCGGAGAGAGGTTAGCACTCTGTGAAGGTCGACGTAAAAGGCTTCTTTGATGTCATCCTCTGCATCCAGTGTTGGCTTAAGCACTGATGGAGAAGGCATGACGAGTGATTCAGTGGGACCTGGAGCGTCATTAGGCGCTCGTTGATCCCAACAGGCCTTTCAATTAGCCTATGAAGGTGGATTGGCGAATGGCAAGCCAACTCCATAAATGTGGTCTTCCTCAGCAGGGTTACCCTTCAAGAAGAAGATATAGCCAGGGCCCTGTTCTGTGAGTCGACCCCGTCTGGGAGCCTGGACTCACTAATGGCTGCTATGTCGATGTTATACCTAGCCAGCTCTTTTGCCACAAGGGCAGTTCTTCTTTCAGAACGTTCATTAGTGCCAGTATCCCGAAGGGTACTGACATTCCATGCAGAACCATAAGAGGTTGTATAGTTCGTTTTTGTTTGAATCTGTGATTTTGTTTGTATTTTCAACGCACACACACACACACACACACACACACACACACACACACACACACACACACACACACACACATCATTCTACACACTCCACATACAGCCCACGCTTAAAGTTGCTCTAACACATTCCAAACTTCAAACGTAAGAAACATCACAATTTTCATTTATTCTCTTTTATCGATGTTTTCAATTTGCTTCACTCAAACCCCTCACTACCAAAAGTCTTTGATGGGTATGATGCGGCAGCGAGGGAAAGGAGGGGGAACTGGTTGGGAGGGTTGCGGGGGGTTACCACTATTACCAGACCCAAAAAACCTATACAACTTGCACATCTTTTACGCTAACCAAGACACGATATTCACCAATGTTCTTCAGTTATATCAGGAAATCTAACCTAACCTAGCCTAACCTAACCAAAAACCTTAACCAACCTAACGTACACTAACCTAACTTAACCTAACGTAACTTTAACCAACCTAACCTGACCTAACCTAACTTTACCTAACCTAACTTAACTAACCTAATCTAACCGAATTTGACCCAACCGAACCTAATCTAGAATAACCTAACTAACCTATCCTCGAATAACATAACCTAACCTTATAATCTAACCTACACTAACCTAACATAACCTAAACTAACTTTAAATAACATAAGTTACACTAACGTAACTTGCAAGCTAACCTAACCAAATCTAATAATCTAACCCAGCCATCATACACACAAACCTACTTTCATAATTCGTACACATAGGAATCAATTAGTTACAACCGCACGTACAGTACATGTTATATACACACACACGGATGCAGATACACATGGATAAAAAAAAAAAAATAAAAATATATATATATATATATATATATATATATATATATATATATATATATATATATATAATATATATATATATATATATATATATATATATATATATATATATATATATATATATATATATATATATATATATACGGTTAACCTCGTGACAGGGATGGCCGGCCCAAGGGCCACCCTGAATTAACGAGCTGCGTGACCCAGTGTCAAGGAATAGTCCGAGAAGACCGGACAACTCGCTAACTGCACTGGCTAATCATTACCCCGGAACACGATCCGCAAATCGATTAACATCCAGGTTCCCAATTGCTGCTGGGTAGACAGAGGCAAATGGCAAAAAGAAACTTGCCCATAGTTTCACCCTGCCTGTCGAACCGGGTCCGTGACAACCTGGTAGGCGAGTATGCTGACCATTACACAACAGGTCGCCACTTGCATGACACACATGTAAGTTATATATGTTATTTATTATTTATTTAATTAACACACACACACACGCCGTCACCAGCCTGGTCGTCTTCTCAACTCCACCCAACAACGTCAGCAGAGAAGGCAGAAAAGGGCCTGCAGAATCATGCTCGGCGCAGAATACCCTGCCACCAACGCTCTCTCCACCCTGGAAATGCCATCCTCAGTGACCTCCACCACCAAGCACTGGAAAGGTTTGGCCGTGGACTACTGCACCAACCCTCGCCATCGCGACCTCCTGCCACCTGCAGCCCCCCACCCAACTCGCGCAGTCCGCCACTACAACAAAATTCAGCCCATAAGAGCCAGCACCGATAGATATAAGAACAGCACCATCCCATCTATTGTTAAAGTAATAAACAACCCTGATTTATGTACTGCACAGCCCTGCAAATGTATTCAATGCATATTATATCATTATGTCTAAATCTAATGTAAGTCTGTATATTTTCAGCCACCGGCTGCAACTCTATTAATAAACCGTTTATTATTATTATTATTACACGCACACACACACACGAATACTTAATAAGACAACTACATTAACACTGGGCAGACAAGATGCTCACACTTCCTCTGACAAAAATATTAATCTCAAAGAAAGGACAGGAAACATAAACAGGGCTGTAACATTAGTGTTTGACCTACGCTTGTGGGGGAGGGGGGTGGTCAAGGACAGGTTGACTGCCAGAAGCCATGCCAATTGAAACGATAAAAACCTCATTTCAAGTCATTAGTATTTTCATAATCACTTCAGTGTAGCCTCATTAATATGGGGAACAGTGGGGAGCAGGTGGCATTTATGTACAATTACCAACATTTACGGACATAATTGAACAAAAAAATACAACATGTGTACAGAACGATGGGTAGATATTGTTGAATTAGTTAATTGCCATTAGTGTATTTCAGCTCCGTGAACCACCTTTATACATGAAGGATACAGCATATGCGAGAGAGAGAGAGAGAGAGAGAGAGAGGGAAGAGGAGAGAGAGCGAGCGTGTGTGTGTGTTTATTAAATAAATAATAAATAACATATATAACTGAATGGAAAGGGATAACTAATAGGCCCCAGGACGTAAATAATTCTATAAGATCAATATCACAAATTACATCATAGTTGTGGTAAATTGTAATAAATTTTTAACCAATGTGAACTTATATCAAGTATATAAACACTGGCATTATCAAATATACATTAAATTACTGTATTATCTTACCTCACGTTCAGTGTAATGGTTACATAGTTATAAGACGACCAGTCTCAGGAATTTGACTGTGTTACAAAGCTCACTTTAAGGGTTAAACTTTAACAACCATCAGTGCTTTAACTTCATCTGTATTAGAGTTACAGTACAAAGCCCACAATAGACCAAGGTTGGTTGTGAGGCGTATCATGTGTACAAAACATCAGCATTACTATTTGTGTTTAGGACTGGGTGTGTCGGACCACCACCAAGGCCAACAGTAGCTCACTTTGTGATTTTTCTCTGCTTTAAACAAGTTTCCTTCCATCTAAATATTTTTTATTATTTGCCAAACAATACAAATAAAAGCGTGTACGAAGAAACTGCAATGTCTTTCACCTAACAACGTCCATTGCAATTACCACATATGTTACTGTTGAGGGTATGGTCTCTGGTGCAAACTGGTGAAGTTTTCGTTAATTGCCAACTTGTACAACGGCCAGTAATGAACTTAAAATATTTGTTTGTTTTGTTTTGTTTATGTGTATTTATCAGTTGTGGTCGTTGTTTACTTAGTAGCAACCAAAACAAAATGGTGTTAAAACTACTGTACATTATGTATGTAAGAGATACACTTACCTAGTCCCAGTCAAGACAAAATGACAGCAAAACTATACAGAGACTATACTGGAGGTGTTCACTTAACTCTATTGACAATATGACGTCAAGGTTACAATAAGACTCGACCTTCAATAGTTATGTTCCCTTAATGTTACTTTAGGGAGAAAATGGCACCATAATTATTCTCAGGCTGTATTAACAGATAACACAAGAAACAAAATGAACACACACACACACACCTGTTCCAAAAAATGTCGGGCTAAAAGTGACCACCTTATATAACCCTTTAAACTGTGGTTAGGTTAGGTTAGGTTAGGTTATAACACTTACTGTGCAGTACCATAACTCAACACGGGGTGACACAGTTAACACATGCATGGTAGCGCTCACAAATATATTAACAAGCAATTAACAAGTCCATTTGCCTTTGGATTATTGCAAATATAATTAAATCCTATAATGGCATTCTGCTCTCAGTAAAAAAGAAAAAATGTTTAATAGAATAAAACGTTTTGCGTTATTTAGAAGAAAAAAATAAACACGATAGATGCAATATATACTGTATAGGTAGGCATGTGTTAAGTTTGTGATATTCCTAGCTTATAAAGGGAACTGGCAGACAGACAGACGGACAGATTACGCTAAGTAGATTCACCTCAGGTAACTAATTATCACAATACAGTTGGACTTTGTGTTTACCTGGTCGTATAAACAGGTTTGATTACATGACAACATGAGAGTGTAAAGCCATTTGTACCCGACCGGCATAAACTATAAACCCTAAACTGAGAGTTAGCGTGCGTGCGTGCGCCAGAGAAATGATAGAGAGAAGAGAGAAGGGAGGGTAAATATCCTCACACACACACTGATGGTAAGCCTTTGTAAAAAAAAGGGACTCAATGTATTAATCACTTGTGTTTTACATCAAAGTCAACTCAGGTTCACTTAATCTATCGACCACCAGTTGGATCCCGTCGAGGTTAAACAAAAATGAGATACAGAACCGGGTTTAGTTTTATTACATTAAAAAAAAAATTTGTCTATTTAATCCAGGATTTAACGTTAGTTTGTTAATCTAACCCATTGTGAAAAATGATAAACTTCCTGATCTCGATAACCTAAGTAATCGAGTACGATAAATTAACCCTCGAGTAAAATAACTTGCTCCCAAAGTACGATAAGCAACCCTTGAGCACTATGGTTCGAAAAATAAACATTGAAAATTGTACTCTAACCCCTAAGTACGATAACTTAACTCACAGAGTAAGAAGGCTTAACGCTTTCATTACAATAAATTAACCTTCTGAGTAAGATAAATTAACCCTCCAATACTATAAATTAACCCTTTGAGACCGATAATTTAACCTACAGAGTATGATAATATAACCCTCAGTACGATAGTTAAAACCCTTGACTACTTTGGGTTAACCTAGTGAGTACGATAATTTGACCCACTCGTTATCCATAGTCTTCCATTATAATATGTGATTTTTTTTACTTTATATATTTATTAGTTTCTGTCATTTGTATTATATTGTATTAGTCTTAATAATCATCAAATGACTGGACAGCTTCAGAGACACCAATTTAGGTTAGGTTAGGTTATCGTAAGGGTGTTGGACCAGTGAGGGCAGTAGGTGTGGTGGGTGCTGGGACCAGTGAGGGCAGTAGGTGTGGTGGTGTTGGACCAGGAGGGCAGTATAAAGTGGTTGTAGGCACTGTGTGAGGGGGTAGGTGTAGTGTGTGCTGGGACCAGTGAGGGCAGTAGGTGTAGGGTGTTGAATCAGTAAGGCAGTAGGTGTGGTGGGTGTTAAATAGTGAGACAGTAGGTGGTGGGTGATGGACCAGTGAGGGCAGTAGGTGGGTGCAAGGGACCAGTAAGGGCAGTAGGTGTGGTGTGTTGGACCAGTGAGGCGGGGTGTGGTGGGTGTTAACCAGTAAGGGCAGTAGGGTGTGGTGGGTGCTGGACCAGTGTGAGTGGCAGTAGGTGGTGTGTGTTGTAATCTGCAAGTGAGACAGTATGTGGTGGGTGTTGAATCAGTGAGGCAGGTAGGTGTGGTGGGTGTTGGACCAGTGAGGGCAGTAGGTGTGGTGGGTGCTGGGCCAGTGAGGGCAGTAGGTGTGGTGGGTGTTGGGACCAGTGAGGCAGTAGGTGTGGTGGGTGTTGGGACCAGTGAGGGCAGTAGGTGTGGTGGTGTTGGACCAGTGAGGGGCAGGGGTGTGGTGGGTGTTGGGCCAGTGAGGGCAGTAGGTGGTGGGTGTTGAACTGGTGAGGGCAGGTGTGGTGGGTGTTGAATCAGTGAGGGGCAGTAGGTGTGGTGGGTGTGGGACGCCAGTGAGGGCTGGTCAGGTATGTGGTGGGTGTTGAATCAGGGAAGTGAGGGGCAGTAGTGTGGTGGGGTGGGTGCTGACCAGTGAGGTGGTGTTGGGCCAGTGAGGCAGTAGTGTGGTGGGTGCTGGAATCAGCAAGGGCAGGTGTGGTGGGTGCTGAATCAGTGAGTGGCAGTAGGTGTGGTGAGTGTTGGACCAGTGAGGGCAGTAGGGTGGTGGGTGTTGGACCAGTGAGAGACAGTATGTGTGCAGGGTGTTAAATCAGTGAGGGGCAGTGTGGTGGTGGGTGCTGGAATCAGTGAGGGCAGTAGGTGTGGTGGGTGCTGGGACCAGGAGGGCAGGTGTGGTGGGTGCTAGCCAGTGAGAGGGGCAGTAGGGTGTGGTGGGCGTGTGTTGGACCAGTGAGGGCAGTAGGTGTGGTGGGTGTTGGACCAGTGAGGACAGTATGTGTGTGGTGTTGACCAGTGAGGGCAGTAGGTGTGGTGGGTGTTGGAATCAGTGAGGGCAGTGGTGGGTGTTGGGCCAGTGAGGCAGTAGGTGTGGTGGGTGTGCTGGACCAGTGAGGCAGTGGTGTGGTGGGTGTTGGACCAGTAAGGGTGAGTAGGGTGTGGTGGGCGGTTGACCAGCGAGGCAGCAGGTGGTGGTGCTGGACCAAAGGAGACAGTATGTGGTTGGTGCTGGGACCCCAGTGAGGCAGTAGGTGGTGGGTGTTGACCAAGAGGCAGTAGGTGTGGTGGTGCTGGGACCAGTAAGGCGTAGGGGTGTCAACAGTGAGACAGTAGGTGTGGTGGGTGATGGACCAGTGAGGCAGGTGTGGTGGGTGTTGGACCAGTAAGGGCAGTAGGTGTGGTGGGTGTTGGACCAGTGTGAGGGCAGGTGTGGTGTGCTAACTCAGTGGCAGTAGGTGTGGGGGTGTGAACTGTGAGCCAAGTGGTGTGGGTGGTGTTGGGACCAGTGAGACAGTGGCTGTGTGGTGGGTGCTGGGACCAGTGCGAGGGCAGTAGGTGTGGTGGGTGTTGGACCAGTGAGGCAGTAGTGGTGGTACAGGCCAGTGAGGCAGTAGGGTGTGGTGGGTGTTGGACCAGTGAGGCAGTAGTGGTGGGTGTTGGACCAAGTGAGGGCAGTAGGTGGTGGGTGTTAACTCAGTGAGACAAAGTATGTGGTGGGTAAAGAATCAGTGAGGGCAGTAGGTGTGGTGGGTGTTAACCAGGAGGGCAGGAAGTGGCAGGGCTGGGGCCAGTGAGGGCAGTAGGTGTGGTGGGTGTTAACCCAAGGGCAGTACAATCAGTGAGGGCAGTAGGTGGTGAGTGTTGGGACCAGTGAGTAGGTGGTGGGTGTTGGGACCAGTGAGGACAGTATGTGTGGGAAAGGGGTAAGTGGACCAGTGAGGCAGTAGGTGTGGTGGGTGTTGAATCAGTGAGGCAGGTGTGTGGGTGTTGGGCCAGTGAGGGCAGGTGTGGTGGGTGTTGGACCAGTGAGGGCAGTAGGTGGTGGGTGCCAGCCAGCGGAGCAGGTGGTGGGTGTTGGACCAGGCAAGGGCAGTAGGGTGGGTGTTGGACCAGTGAGGGCAGGTGTGGTGGACCTGGGGTGAGGGCAGGTGGCTGTTGGACCAGTGTGAGGACAGTATGTGTGGTGGGTGTTGGACCAGTGAGTGTAGGTGTGGTGGGTGTTGACCAGCAGGTAGGTGTGGTGGGTGTTAGCCAGTGAGGCAGGTGTGGTGGGTGCTGGACCCCAGTGAGGGCAGTAGGTGTGGTGGGTGTTGGGACCAGTGAGGGCAGTAGGTGTGGTGGGTGTTGGGACCAGTGAGGACAGTATGTGTGGTGGGTGTTGGACCAGTGAGGGCAGCAGGTGTGGTGGGTGTTGGACCAGTGAGGGCAGTAGGTGTGGGTAAGGCCGTGAGGGCAGTAGGTGTGGTGGTGTTGGGACCCCAGTAAGGGCAGTAGGTGGTGGGTTGAATCAGTGAGGCAGTAGGTGTGGGTGTTGAATCAGTGAGGACAGTATGTGTGTGGGTGTTGGACCAGTGAGGGCAGTAGGTGTGTGGTGGGTGCTTGGACCAGTGAGGGCAGTAGGGTGTGGTGGGTGTTGAATCAGTGAGGGCAGGTGCGGTGGTGTTGAATCAGTGAGACAGTAGGTGTGGTGGGTGTTGGACCAGTGAGGGCAGTAGGTGTGGTGGGTGTTGGACCAGTGAGGGCAGTAGGTGTGGTGGGTGTTGGACCAGTGAGGGCAGTAGGTGTGGTGGGTGTTGGACCAGTAAGGGCAGTAGGTGTGGTGGGTGTTGGACCAGTAAGGACAGTATGTGTGGTGGGTGTTGGACCAGTAAGGACAGTATGTGTGGTGGGTGTTGGACCAGTGAGGGCAGTAGGTGTGGTGGGTGTTGGGTCAATAAGGGCAGGAGCTCAAATCATTCACTATATAAAGCCATTGTTAAGGTGTAGGCGAAGGGTGGAGAAACCCAGACCACCGAGCTGTGTTTACTAACGTTCTTATATATTGTAAGTACCGTACCGTATCAAGAGTTAAGTCCTCTTATTCCCTTAAGTATTTATAAGTATCATAACTCCGTATTGCGTTCACTTACCTTTCTCGATGTTGTTGTTGTTTTTGTTGCGTTCGTCATGTATTTAACAGTGTTCTGTAGATTTACTTTGTTAATCGAGGAGCTTATAAAACTAAGACGTTTTTGTCTGATGTTATATGTGATACACCGGAGTGAGAGATAGCTTAGCAATATAATGGTTAGTTAAAGTATATATATATATATATATATATATATATATATATATATATATATATATATATATATATATATATATATATATATATATATATATATATATGTAAATCACTGTGGTGCGCGTGATCTAGGTATATGCTGATAACCACAAGGAAAGAAGAAAACACGAAGTTCCCAAGCGCTTTCGTGTAATTCACATCTTCAGGGGTGAGTACAGACTAGAGAGAGAAATACAAATCAAGGTGTATATATACAGAGGAGGGTGAGACCAGGTCCACAATGGTCAGGTATTAGGTAATGACCCTACTAATCTTTAAATAGCACACAACGGTTGGTGGTCAGGTCAGATGGTTAAGTGACCCGGCCTTCTCACCTGATCACAAATCTTCTTAATTACAAAAATTGTCCAGCTTGTACATGCAGTTACTCAAATTCATGTTGAATGCTTCGGTATGTTTAATAAGACTAGATTCTATGATGTTCCTACTATCAATTGAATTACATGGTTATATTGAGGAGGCATTATATATATATATATATATATATATATATATATATATATATATATATATATATATATATATATATATATATATATATATATATATATATATATATATATATATATATATATATATATATACCCAGATCTACCCAGATCCCAACAGGCAACAACAACAAAAACAAAGACAATCGGACTATAAAAAGGTAGACAAAGGATGCGAGTTTTTGTTGTGTATAATAAAGTACCATAAGTCCCTTAACAAAATATTCAGCTTTCTATAATTTACCCTTAACCATACTTAACCTAAACATTGACGGTATATACATATTTATACAACATACAATAATTTGAAGCAAGGTGGAGGCGGGGAGGCAATATAAGATTACAAATACTTAAGTGCAGAGCTGAGATGGCTGACGAGTAAGGCTGAGTATTGTAGAAGACGGTACGTAGTCACTGTGCCGTAGGTTTCCAGGATAGGTGATCCTGTGGTCACTTCCCAGAGTGAACTGAACTCTCCTCGAACTGGAGCTGACGAAGAAGACTTTGAGGAGGTGACGCAATAACCAGGATATGGAGAAGGGAAACCCCGGAGTGGTAACTAAGAGTAGTCATAATCGGGTTTCGTCCCTAGATGGCGTTGCTCGTGGTGCTGGGTAGGTAGATCAGGACAATAGATGGCGTGGTTCGTAGTGCTGGGTAGGTAGATCATGACAATTGGTGGCGGGGTTCGTAACAATATACATATGTGTGTGTGTGTGTGTGTGTGTGTTTATCTATCTATCTACCTATATATTTTCCTCTCGAAATATCCTTTCCAACAGCAATTATTAGATGAATAAAAATGAATGAATGAAAAATGTATTTGCATATTTGCTCTTGCTTCCGGGCGCCCACTTAAACACACACACACACACACACAGTCAGGACCACAACTTATGTATTACTATATTTATCATTAAAGTCTCAAATGACCTCAGTACTGTTACCTCACTATGCCAGTCTTATAGAAGTCGTCCTACTACTCCTCAAACCACTCCTCAGTTGCCTCCTCCAGTTCCTTATCATCATGAGAGCGGCTTCGGAGGTGGTTCTTCAGGTTTGGAAACATATAATAGTCAACTGGGATCAGATCTGGACTGCAGGGAGAGAGGTTGAGTTACGTGAAACCACGATTGTGAATAAAGATCTGTGTGACATTGGGATTACTGGGGAAGCAGCACATCTCACTTCTAGTTAGTAGTCACCCTCGTATCTCACCAGTGATGGTTGTTTTCTGCACCAGGTAGTCGATCAGGAGGACCACTCGAGCATGATCAAGCCAAAAGAAGGCTGACTTCTGAACTTCTTGGCGGTTAGAGCAAAGATTCTATCATTAACTAGGAGTCCTACTAATGAATCAAGGTCACATATCCCTCCAGTAAACGGGAACAAATGTCATGATCGGTTTCGTATAGTTCATGGTATTGATCCTGAATGTTGAGGTCTCGGAGAACTTACCTGACAGAAACATTAGACACCCCTAAACGTTCTTGGATGATGATGACAACTCTACCATGTGAAATATCTACAACGGTCTTTATTTTATACATTTTAATACACCAGTTTACCATAATCATGCTCTCGACTCTGGCTACAGTTGCCTCATTAGTGTCAACTGAAGGTCGTCTTCACCGGGTTGGGGTCTTACTCAGGCTCTCACGCCCACACTTTCAAGTCCTTAATAAACCTTGTTATGGCGGCATATGGATGGGTATCCGTCATACTATCACTTTTTGTCGATGAATTTACTTCGCTGTGGAACCTGATTTAGTTAGGTGTTGTCTGACACTCGAGTGATCCACTTCGCTAAAATTGTGTAATTACTTTAAACTCTGACTCTGACGCCATACATTGTTTTCCCATCAGGCAAATGAAGTTAGGCAAATACTCAAGCAATTAACTTTATAAAACCACAAAAATCAGAATTTTGAAATATTATTTAACCCCATAAATTGCAAAACGTTTGTTTAGCCAGTGCTCGCGCGCATGTGTATGTGTGCATTCCGTACATGATTACATTACATATATAATAATAATATACATATTCACTCCCTTAATACATTACACTGTAATATATCTCTCTAACTCGCAATGAATTCGCGATAGGATGAAACTTTGGTCCTGAGATAATATTTACTGCAAATCGTAGTATAATAACAGTCATTACACGGCCGCCGCCAACCTGCAATTACAAAAGTCATATAAATTCATTACAGGAGTCCCCGATCCTTCCTAATTACCAATGCATTACCTCGCCTTCCTGTTTGCTTTGTTTACCCTGCTGTCTTGTTTGCACACATTTCCTGTTTGCTTTGTTTACCCTGCTGTCTTGTTTACATACCCTTCCTATTTGCTTTGTTTGCCCTACCACATTGTTTACCCCAATTACTTTGTTTACCTTGTCATCTTCTTTACACCAGATTTTTTTTATCCCGTCATCTTGTTTATATCAAATGTTTTGTTTACCCTGACATCTTGTTTACATCATATGCTCCTCAGTGCATGATGTTTTGGTTCATATTTGCAGACAATTGCAAGCAGGTAGTACGTGCGTTTATGGCGAGGCCTTTTTTGTAATATAAATATATGTACAAGAAAGCTGTTTTGTTTGCATATTCTTTTTGCTTTGTTTTGTAGTCTTGCTTACAGTAGACTCTCCTCGGTTCTGGTTTGATTTATTTCTTCTTGTTTTGTTTGCGTCACGTTTAATGAACTTGAGATGAAACAAAGACAAACATAAACACAATAACATTTAAAAACAAACAAAAAACTCAACTGAGAACCGATATAGTAAAACATTAAAGAATAAAGTCAGCAATCATTGAACTCTCGTTAACCTTCTGCCAATAGCCTCGATGACAGGCCCAATGAACGTAGCCTATCTTGTTATGGACGACAAACAAGTGATCGTAGACAGACAAATAAAAATGGGCAATCTTGTTACGATGGGCAAACAAAAGGTGGATGATAGCCATTACTCTGTGTGTACGACTGAGGTCAATAGATTGTAAGTCTGTACACCGAGTCAATGTTGCGGCCACGATGTAAATAAATCTTAAATACTATATTTTACTTTATAACAGTATACCTATATAGTAAATACAAAATTACACATCTATACACAATTTATATAAGAATCTATCATATGAAAATTAAGATACCGCCTGTACTCACCCCTGACGATGTGAATTACAGTACACAAAAGCACTTGAAAGCTTCGTGTTTTCTTGTTTCCAATGTGGTCATTAGCATATACATGGATCACGCGTACCTACAGTGATATATATATATATATATATATATATATATATATATATATATATATATATATATATATATATATATATATATATATATATATATATTGATAAAATCACACAGGAAAAAGGGACACAATGGAGCACCTTAGCTTTCGTCTTTATTCAAGACATCTTCAGAGGCAACTGAATTACAAGGACTGAGAGAGGCTTATGTATACAGGGTGACCTTACAAAACATGAGGTCAGGTCAAAAACATGACATCCACTAATCCGCATACCAACACCACCGCAAACATAGGAGGAACTTAAAAGAAAGGGCGACGTAAGTTGTCATATTAAGTCAGGTAAAAAATATGAGACCCACTAATCATCAATCATACATCTACCTCGAATGCTTTCAAATCATTTTTAACCTTGGGCCACTGACAAAATAAATTTGTGTAACATATTATCAGTTTTGTACTGACCTCTACCTTATCGCAATGAATTTGTCCCGTTAGTTCAGTCCCTTAAATTATTAAACATTAATGTTGTTTCTAAGTATGACTCAACTATTACTAATATATTAATTAAGAATAGCCCAACCTTGAACGTAAATGGTAGTGTTTACTGCATTCCATGTCGCAATTGTAATGGAAATTATGGAGGTCAGACTGGGAAAGCATTGCAATTCAGAATTAACAGCACAAGTACAATATTAGAACAGCATCTGAAAGCAGTGCACTGTTGTCGCGATCCCACTACCCTTTATACTTGGGGAATCCTACCCCAGTTATTAACAAATAAAGGAACAAATAGGGAACACGGCAATAATTATCCTCACCAAAAACCTACTCAACTAAATGTACTTGAAAAAGTAAGAACAGTTGAAATAAGTGAATCACAAAAGGGAAGATAATTAATTAATTCAATTTATGTTCTAAAGGGAGTAATGACTAGCAAACATGAATTTAAGGGAATAAGTAAGTGTATAATAAAATAAGAGTGATGCCGGAAGGGCGAAAATATGCTGTAAGGAGTTAGACCAAACAAATATTACTTAACATTACTATATTACACAAGACATACGAAATATATATATACAACAATCACTACAAAATGATTATCCCTACCAAACAGGAGATACCTTACCACCAGGATCCCTTCCTAGGCCTAACTAAACGTGTCACTAATACCTGATACCCCTAGGGCATTGCAGAAGACTGGATAAAGCACTAGACAAGGGTCAAGGCTAGCGAACGAATGGACACGTCTAACCTATGCCACGGTTTTTCGCTACTGCGGAAGCGTGCCCACGCGGGGAGGAGAGCGTCTCATATCACGTGATTCAGGACATTTGCTGGATATTTTATATAATTAATTAATATTACTCTTGAGTTGACTTAACAGAGTAAGACAATGATGCATATAAATTACATACATAAATATACATATAATTAACCTAAGTAACTAAGAACAATAATAATATAATAAGTACAATTAACAATTAATTAATAGCTTGTATGAAATGTAGGCGTGAACATATGCCTCACGCTATGCGAGTTCCCGAGCGCTCAGGCTCGTGACAACTGTTCATTCATATAAGGAACAATAATCATCCCATAGATTGGGAAAACAGTTTAGAAGTGTATAAATCATCATGTGTCACAGAAAGACTTCTGGTTGAAGTAAGTTTGATTAGAGAAATTAATTTTATAAACCTTAGTGATGGTCAGTACAAAACTGATAATATGTTACACAAATTTATTTGTGTACATAAGCCTCTCTCAGTCCTTGTAATTCAGTTGCTTATGAAGATGTCTTGAATAAAGACGAAAGCTAAGGTGCTCCATTGTGTCCCTTTTCCCTGTGTGATTTTATCAAGATTCATTTTATCAACGTTTCCATTATGAATCTACATGAAATATTAATATACATACATATATATATATATATATATATATATATATATATATATATATATATATATATATATATATATATATATATATATATATATATATATATATATATATATATATTTATATATATATATATATATATATATATATATATATATATATATATATATATATATATATATATATATATATATATATATATATATATATATATATATATACAGGGTGTCTATACCTTATTCACCTGATTATGAACCTCAATAAAAATGTAACTGTACATGATATCACAAAACGGTTTGCTGTAATCAATAAAGTAACTCAGGTAATCTTTTGATATGTATTTGGCAGGACTACTACCACTACCAGCATAAATTGTAACAGATATATATATATATATATATATATATATATATATATATATATATATATATATATATATATATATATATATATATATATATATATATATATATATATATATATATATGTGTGTTTGTGTGTGTGTGTAACCGGTCGGAATATCTCACTACTAGTTATTGGTTTTAGTTAAGTGGATGGTAATGCAGTAGAAGCGCCCTCAGAAAATCCAGAACCAGCACAAACACAATTATAAAAGTATTCTCCGTGACCATGGAATAGCTAGTACCTGTGATTGGGGTTAATTAGACGCACTGGTAAAGATAACACTTCTCTTCCTTCCAAAACTACAGAAGAATCAATAATTGTACACAAGCACTAGAGTACTTCTTAGAGTGGCTTATAACACTACAATGGAAAACAAAAGTTATACATGGTATAAAAAATTATTAAAAGATATTAATTGCATCTGGAGAGGACTACTAATACAGCAACTACTATACACCAGAACGAGGAACTCATCTGAAACAATTCCTTCGTACATCCTGCATCACTTAGTGGCACATGAAACATTAAAAATATTACTTTCACCCATGAACATGCCTAGGGCATCCGACAAAATTATAGCAATCACTCAGGAATAAAATCCAGATTTAGTCATAGAACACAAAACATGGATCACTCATAGCCTGTCTGGGATGACCGACAAATACTATAATCCTAACTGTCTAACTACCAAGAACCAGAAGGTTGTAACTACTAACCTGCCAAGCGGGTGCTCCGCTGTTTTTTCATTACTCTCTCTAGGTTTCAGGAGTCATGAGTGTAATTCTCCACCAACACCCGTAGCATGCTTCAAGCATAGGTTCAGAATGCACCCGTACTTTTAGTACTAACAACCTTTCCAAACTTTTGGAGAGGAACTCCTACATCCCACTTGTGCAATCAACCACGAGAACGTTGATCTCACACCTGGACTTGGCTATTCTAATTACATTTTACCAACATCACCGTAACATGCTTCACACATATGCTCAGAATAGACCCATACTTTAAGGTGTTACAGCCTTTCACCAACTTTGAAGGAACCCATACGTCCCACGTGTGCAATCAACCATGAGAGTTGATTACACGCCTGGACTTGGTTAATTCAATCACATACACCCAATACTGGGGGATGAATGTCTCCATAACCACTAGACTCCCGGTCTCAGCGTGTGACCTTTCATTCCTCAGTCTGCACTCAGTTTACTCCCAGAGAGTGACCGTCAGCCCGCCTAGTTAGGCCAGTTCAGAGTACAACCAGGTGAACCCTGCCCAGCTGAGGAGGGTTCCTACTTTCCCGTTAGTAAGATTTTTCACTGACTGACTGAAGAAATGTGGTGTTGTATGAACCTAGGTGGAGAGATTTGATGAACCAGATCGACCACCGACCAAAGTGCGGATGCTGGTCCCATGTAGTTAGTCGTCAGGGACACCTGTTCACCTCATGCGTTGCCAGCTATATCATCCAGACTGACCACTAAACACCGACCAACCACCGGCCAACCAGTGGGTTCTCGGAACCCTGCAAAGAGCACTCTGTTAGCTACTGTTAAATTCTTCTCCGCCCTATTTAAACACTGTGTGAGATCCAATAAAAACTTACTTGCAACACTGATGAAACGTGCGAGGAAGGGACGAGGCCACGTGGTCGTTTTCCTTGGCAGAAACGATGGACGACGTCCGCCTAGGTAATGACCGGAGCTGACTGGGCCCGGTCAGCATCACTTCCCTCAGGGCGCTCGGCTGCCCCCATGACGTCATCTTTCGCATATTACTACTAGTTTCTTTGGGACACACGTAAGATAATTAGACTGGGAAACTATCCACATTAGGGGCAGGAAAAAACACTTTTATTTGAGTTGCAGGCTGCACTTTTCAGGCATCGTTTGTATGGCTGTAACAAACACCTGTGCAAAATTTCATGCCATTTCATGCATACTTACCCTGCCGCATCGCAAACGACTTTTTGTCAACTTTTAGTGTATACACCAAAAATTAGGTGTCATTTAATGTTTTCCAGGATAATGATAAATTTTACATGGGTGACATCGATTTAATTCACATGTTATTTTACAGGTACCGTATGAAAATCATTACAAGTTCATATTGAAATTTTTTTGTGCGGAACCTTGGCATCATTTTCTAGACAATAATCTTTGCCTAATATATCCATCTCTCGATTCGTATCCCGTCACTTCAGTGCAAGCTTCAGTCTCATCCTTTTATGCCTCTCTCGACCGCCTGAGTGCTGTTTGGCTACTTGGGCACCACTAATGGTGTCTCAAGAATGTCATTAACCTGTAGATTTGACAGAGAAGCAATGTAAGGAGGCTCAGTCTTGAGTTCATTCCTCCAGTTAATCATGGAATGATAGTGTTTTGCTGCCACTTTAGTTCCGAGTCACCACCTTTCTCATGTTGACTACAAGAGGCACATCCTCATTCCCATCTCCATCTTTACCCTCCTCATCAGTATAGTTTAACAAATTCTCGTCAACAGCAGCATCAGAATCTTCCTCCTCCTCTTCAGATCTGCCAGTGCATTCTTCCTTTTGCTGATTCTCCTCTCTAATTTTTCTTATCATTGAGACAGCTTTTTCTCTAACAGTCATGTCCTCATCTGCACACATACCAAGAAGAAGTTGATCTGTGGCAAGTATGCATTTCTCTGGACACACCTTCTTCACTATCGTCTCCTCCTCACTATTCAGGTGTTTCATATATAGCAGGGGCTGGAATACGTTCCTTGAGCCGTGTGTTACGTAGGGTGTATCTTGATGTAAAACCACATTGGAGCACTGAACTTTATTAATGTAATGACAATTCTTTTCAACTCATGGCTGGGTCTTGATGTTGCTACATACAGCCTGAGGATTCTACTCCATAAGGTGTTCCACCTTGACACACAGGAGGACCTGGCTCAATAGCAGCCAAGTCATCTTCAACAACACCTGTGATAACTCCTTTACAAATCCTATACAGGTATTTCTGATCCCAGGGCAGATCTTTCTCCACTTCATCATTAAACACAGGGAAATCAGGGAAACTGACTGGCTGGAAGGCGACAACTGAGCTCAGACAAAGACTCCTTGATCTGCTTTC
Source organism: Homarus americanus (assembly GCF_018991925.1). Lineage (NCBI taxonomy): Eukaryota > Metazoa > Arthropoda > Malacostraca > Decapoda > Nephropidae > Homarus > Homarus americanus. The sequence goes on along the minus strand of NW_024730668.1, from coordinate 14,157,314 downwards.
CAATGGGACCACGCCAATGCTCAGGACCACTTGGTTTCATCATAGTGATAAAAACTGCGCGGAAAGGCAGCTCATTTCCGTGAAGCTGACATATGAAATAATGGAGCGGGTGACCAAGTAACATTTCAAGATGATGAATGACTCCATTTTCTGATCCTACATTTACATTGGTTCCATCACAACCAACACACAATGGGCTGCTGGGTTATATTTTTCTCCACCAGAAACTCGTGAATAGTTTTGGCAATCTGCTTTCCGTGTCCAGTCTTGGGAGTCACATGTGAGATATTCATTGCCAGGCTCAACCATGATGACATAATGATCTTTCACCATCATCCTCGAACTCCATTTCTCGGTCTTCTCATTCTTTATCATCACACGGTGGCGGTCTTCTTACCATCAAAATAGAGTGACGTCAAATTATCTAAACTAGGCTGATAATCAATATAGACATAGCACCATACTCATCTGCAACAAGACAACTTAAATGAAATAAGAGATATGAAAAAAAATTGATAAACACTGAACAGAACATTGCACCGCCACAGCGGCTGTTTGGCTAGTACTGTAGGTAAATTAAAAATTTCAGTAGAAAATGCGGCAGACTAAACCTCGACATATCAGCTTCAAATTTGGCATGGAGTCTTAGATATGTATAAGGAACAATGCCTGAAAAGTGCAGCTTTGAGCAAAATTTCACTGCCCCCTAATCCACAATAACTTTAAATTTTAAAATTGGCCCTAAACTTCATGAATCGTGTCTACATTAATTCGATAAAGTACATTTAGTTTTCTATAGGCCTATTTCAAAATGCTTCCATCCCTTGTATGGCGTTACTTGAGCCTTTGTTTTAACTCGCCATGAGGCGTGGGTGTTTCAGCCTGGCCTACTTATGCTTTCCTGTTTCGGCAGATCGGTTATTTCTGTTCTAACGTTTCTAAATATCACATTGAAATTTCTGAATATTACGTATATATATAATATATATATATATATATATATATATATATATATATATATATATATATATATATATATATATATATATATATATATATATATATACACTGCAATCATACGTAAAGTAAAACAACTCCTGTATTATAAGCTATGATACTGTATCTGTAGGTATACCCTTTCCTCTAGGTATACCTTTTCTCTAGGTATACCTTTACCTCTAGGTATATCTTTACCTCTAGGTATACCTTTACCTCTGGGTATACAGTATCTGTAGGTATACTTTTATCTGTAGATATATATTTACCACTAGGTATACCTTTACCTCTAGATATACCTTTACCTCTAGGTATACCTTTACCTCTAGATATACCTTTACCTCTAGGTATATCTTTACCTCTAGGTATACCTTTACCTCTGGGTATACCTTTACCTCTGGGTATACCAGTATCTGTAGGTATACTTTTATCTGTAGGTATACTTTTATCTGTAGATATATATTTACCTCTAGGTATACCTTTACCTCTAGGTATACCTTTACCTCTAGGTATATCTTTATCTTTAGGTATGCCTGTGTCAGTAGGTATACGTCTACCTATAGGTATACCTGTATCTGTAGGTATATCTTTATCTGTAGGTATACTTTTATCTGTAGGTATATATTTCTTTGTAGTTATATATTTACCTGTAGGTATATACTCATCTACAGGTATACCGGTATATATAGGTATACTTTTATCTGTAGGTATATATTTATCTGTAAGTATACCTGTATCTGTAGGTATACGTCTACCTATAGGTATACCTGTATCTGGAGGTATACTTTTTATGCAGGTATATAATTATCTGTAGGTATACCTATATCTGTAGGTATACGTCTACCTGTAGGTATACCTGTATCTGGAGGTATACTTTTTTATGTAAGTATATATTTCTCTGTAGGTATACCTATATCTGTAGGTATACGTCTACCTGTAGGTATACCTATATCTGTAGGTATACGTCTACCTGTAGGTATACCTGTATCTGTAGGTATACCTTTACCTCTAGGTATTCCTTAATCTCTAGGTATAACTATCTGTAGGTATACCTTTACTTCTAGGTATGCCTGTATCTGTAGGTATACCTTTACTTCTAGGTATACCTGTATCTGTAGGTATACCGGTACCTGTATTCACTGGTGGTCCCCAGTAAGCCATTACAGTCTTAAGATATATATATATATATATATATATATATATATATATATATATATATATATATATATATATATATATATATATATATATATATATATATATATATATCGACAAAATATTAAACACAAATAATATAAATAGCGCCTCGAAGGGAATGGTTTATCTTAAATCACCAAGAAATGTTTTAAAAGACTTCGCTTGAGCTAATTTAATGTTTATATTATTTATAAAAGAATTTTAGTTCTGAAGAAGGTAAGGGAGGAAGAGGGGGAGAATATGGGGTAGGTGGGAATGAAGAGGGATGTGGGTAGGTGGGGTTAATGGGAGGGGTAGATGGGGTGAAGGAAAAGGGTAGAAAGGAGTGAAGAGAGGGCAGCAGGGGGAGTAGGGGAGGGGGTGAGTTGGAGATGAAGAGGGGAGGACGAGGTAGGGTGAAGAGAGGCCAGAAGGAGGATAAGAGGGAAGGGGTAGATAGGAGAAAAGGAAGGGTAAGTTGGGTGAAGAGGAGAGATGGGTGGGAGGTAATAAAGGGGAGGGTGAAGGCGGAAGGTGAATAGGAAAGGGGCAGGAGGCAGATGGGGTAGATTGGGGTGAAGAGGGGTAGTGGATGTGAAGTGGAGGGAATGTAGGTGGGTAGTAAGAGGAGAAGAAGAGAAAAAGGAGTTAAAGAAGCAGGAGAGGTAGGGAGAGACGAAAGGGAGGAGGGTAGTGGGGGAGAGCAGGGAAGAAGGAAAGGAACTTCATGTCGCTCTACTTATCATGAAGCACCACCATCTCTTCACACACAGGAGAGCATTATTAACTCTCTCTCTCTCTCTCTCTCTCTCTCCCACTTTCTCTGTCTTAATCTATCTATCTATCTATATATCTATGTGTCTATCTCTATTATTCTGTTTCTGTGCCAAGTCTCTCTGTCTGCCTCTCTGTCTATCTCTTCACACCACACACACACACACACACACATACACACACACACACACACACACACACACCACACACACACACACACACACACCTCGACACAACCAGACTTTAATCTTACACTTCCCCAAAATACAGGATAAAGAAACAACATTGACTGGGAGCGTTATGTGTAATGTTAACCGGCCGGTGTGTCAACTTTCCTGAAACACTGGACAGGGACTTGTGTGAAAGTTGTTATAGGTATTTTATTTATATATATATATATATATATCATGAAAAGAAGCAAAGTTTGAAGAGTTTGATATTCGGCAAAGTTTTCGCGCGCGAGAGACCAAAGCTAATCGAAATTCTCGACAACAATATTGGAACTCTTGGCATAGCTGGCTTGCGTGTTGTGGTCTGTGTACGTTTTCTTTACACTATACATTTTTTTTTATTGAGGAAGGGGGTAGATTTTCACCCCCAAAGTGAGAAAATATAGAAGAGTGGATGTATTATTTTCATTAATAAAGTGATCTCAAATGTACGCGCTTATATACACAACGCACATACACATAAAACTCAACTCGCCAAATCAAATATCACCCCACTAAAACACAAACATACAAACATACATATGAAACATGTAAACAAAAAGCTGCGTACACACAAACACAACCACCGACAAACACACAAACACAAATATAATCACATTTGAAAACATACAAACACAAAGCTGCAAATAGAAACAAACACACAAACACAGCCACACATACATAAACACATCCTCACACAAATACACAAACACACAAACACAACCACACATACACACATACTCAACAACCCACAACCACCCACAAACCCACAAGCACAACCACACACTCACATACACAACCACCCACAACCACCTACACACACAAACACCCACAAACACACAAGCACAGCCACACACACACACACATAGCCAACCACCCATAACCACCAACTAACACACACACACACACACACACACACACAAACACTACTACTTTGCTGTCACTCGGAATCGATTATGACGATCATCCA
>NW_024730668.1:14065689-14148189 GCF_018991925.1 Homarus americanus | reverse complement strand
GGTGGGATAGATAACGTTAGGTTAGGTTAGGTTAGGTTAGGTTAGGGTTGTATTATGTTAGCTTAGGTTAGCATTATGATAAGTTAGGGTGGGATAGATAACGTTAGGTTAGGTTAGGTTAGGTTAGGTTAGGGTTGTATTATGTTAGCTTAGGTTAGCATTATGATAAGTTAGGGTGGGATAGATAACGTTAGGTTAGGTTAGGTTAGGTTAGGTTAGGGTTGTATTATGTTAGCTTAGGTTAGCATTATGATAAGTTAGGGTGGGATAGATAACGTTAGGTTAGGTTAGGTTAGGTTAGGTTAGGGTTGCATTATGTTTGCTTAGGTTAGCATTATGATAAGTTAGGGTGGGATAGATAATGTTAGGTTAGGTTAGGGTTAGGGTTAGGTTAGGTTGCATTATGTTTGCTTAGGGTTAGCATTATGATAAGTTAGGTGGGATAGATAACGTTAGGTTAGGTTAGGTTAGGGGTTGCATTATGTTTGCTTAGGTTAGCATTATGATAAGTTAGTGATAGATAACGTTAGGTTAGGTTAGGTTGGTTAAGGTTAGGGTTGTATTATGTTAGCTTAGGTTAGCGTCATGATAAGTTAGGGTAAGATAGATAACGTTAGGTTAGGTTAGGGTTAGGTTAGGTTAGGTTAGTTGCATTATGTTTGCTTAGGTTAGCATTATGATAAGTTAGGGTGGGATAGATAACGTAGGAGTTAGGTTAGGTTATTAGGTTAGGGTATTGTTAGCTTAGGTTAGCGTTTAGATAAGTTAGGTGGGATAGATAACGTTAGTTAGGTTAGGTTAGGTTGCATTATGTTTTAGGTTAGCATTATGATAAGTTAGGGGACAGATAACGTTAGGTTAGGTTAGGTTAGGTTAGGGTTGTATTATGTTAGCGCTTAGGTTAGCGTCATGATAAGTTAGGGTGGGATAGATAACGTTAGGTTAGGTTAGTTAGGTTAGGTTAGGGTTGCATTATGTTTGCTTAGGTTAGCATTATGATAAGTTAGGGTGGGATAGATAACGTTAGGTTAGGTTAGGTTAGGTTAGGTTAGGGTTGTATTATGTTAGCTTAGGTTAGCGTCTTGATAAGTTTGGGTAAGATAGATAACGTTAGGTAAGGTTAGATTAGGTTAGGTTAGGTTAGGTTAGGTTAGGGTTGCATTATGTTTGCTTAGGTTAGCATTATGATAAGTTAGGGTGGGATAGATAACGTTAGGTTAGGTTAGGTTAGGTTAGGTTAGGGTTGCATTATGTTTGCTTAGGTTAGCATTATGATAAGTTAGGGTGGGATAGATAACGTTAGGTTAGGTTAGGTTAGGTTAGGTTAGGGTTGCACAGGCTCATAGTTAGCATTATGATAAGTTAGGTGGATAGATAACGTTAGGTTAGGTTAGGGTTAGGTTAGGGTTAGGGCTGCATTATGCTTGCTTAGGTTAGCATTATGATAAGTTAGGTGGGGATAGATAACGTTAGGTTAGGTTAGGTTAGGTTAGGTTAGGGTTGCATTATGTTTGCTTAGGTTAGCATTATGATAAGTTAGGGTGGGATAGATAACGTTAGGTTAGGTTAGGTTAGGTTAGGTTAGGGTTGCATTATGTTTGCTTAGGTTAGCATTATGATAAGTTAGGGTGGGATAGATAACGTTAGGTTAGGTTAGGTTAGGTTAGGTTAGGGTTGCATTATGTTTGCTTAGGTTAGCATTATGATAAGTTAGGGTGGGATAGATAACGTTAGGTTAGGTTAGGTTAGGTTCGGTTAGGGTTGCATTATGTTTGCTTAGGTTAGCATTATGATAAGTTAGGGTGGGATAGATAACGTTAGGTTAGGTTAGGTTAGGTTAGGTTAGGGTTGTATTATGTTAGCTTAGGTTAGCGTCATGATAAGTTTGGGTAAGATAGATAACGTTAGGTTAGGTTAGGTTAGGTTAGGTTAGGGTTGTATTATGTTAGCTTAGGTTAGCGTCATGATAAGTTTGGGTGGGATAGATAACGTTAGGTTAGGTTAGGTTAGGTTAGGTTAGGGTTGTGACCCATGTTAAGCTTGGGTTAGCGTCATGATAAGTTAAATTGGGATAGATAACGTTAGAGTTAGGTTAGGTTAGGTTAGGTTAGGGTTGCATTATGTTTGCTTAGGTTAGCATTATGATAAGTTAGGGTGGGATAGATAACGTTAGGTTAGGTTAGGTTAGGTTAGGTTAGGGTTGTATTATGTTAGCTTAGGTTAGCGTCTTGATAAGTTTGGGTAAGATAGATAACGTTAGGTAAGGTTAGATTAGGTTAGGTTAGGTTAGGTTAGGTTAGGGTTGCATTATGTTTGCTTAGGTTAGCATTATGATAAGTTAGGGTGGGATAGATAACGTTAGGTTAGGTTAGGTTAGGTTAGGTTAGGGTTGCATTATGTTTGCTTAGGTTAGCATTATGATAAGTTAGGGTGGGATAGATAACGTTAGGTTAGGTTAGGTTAGGTTAGGTTAGGGTTGTATTATGTTAGCTTAGGTTAGCGTCATGATAAGTTTGGGTAAGATAGATAACGTTAGGTAAGGTTAGGTTAGGTTAGGTTAGGGTTGCATTATGTTTGCTTAGGTTAGCATTATGATAAGTTAGGGTGGGATAGCTATTACTGTTATTTTTTGTTAAGTTATATTACGTAATGTCAGGTTAGGGTTAGGTTAAGATAAGGTGTCGTTCGGGTATTTTTCTATCAGGTGACATTAACCAGGGTGCCAGAGTCTAAGGTGATAAGAGTCTAATATTCTTGAACATAACACAAGTACCACCACAACATCTTGATCATGACACTAGTACCATCGCAACATATTGAACATTACACAAGTACCACCACAACATCTTGATCATGACACTAGTACCATCGCAACATATTGAACATGACACAAGTACCACCACAACATCTTGATCATGACACTAGTACCATCGCAACATATTGAACATGACACAAGTACCACCACAACATCTTGATCATGACATTAGTACCATCGCAACATCTTGAACATGACACTAGCGCCACCAGAACATCCTGAACATGACACTAGTACCACCACAAAATCTTGATCATGACACTAGAACCACCACAACATCTTGAACATGACACTAGTACCACCAGAACATCTTGATCATGACACTAGTACCACCACAACATCTTGAACGTGACACTAGCACCATCACAACATCTTGAACATGACACTAGCACCATCACAACATCTTGAACATGACACTAGCACCACCACAACATCTTGAACATGACACTAGCACCATCACAACATCTTGAACATGACACTAGCACCACACCACAACATCTTGAACTGACACTAGCACCATCACATCTTGAACCTTGTACTAGCACCATCACAACGTCTCTTGAACATGACACTAGCACCATCACAACATCTTGAACATGACACTAGCACCATCACAACATCTTGAACATGACACTAACACCATCACAACATCTTGAACATGACACTAACACCATCACAAAAACTTGACCAAGACACTAGCACCATCACAACATCTTGAACATGACACTAACACCATCACAACATCTTGAACATGACACTAGCACCATCACAACATCTTGAACATGACACTAGCACCATCACAACATCTTGAACATGACACTAGCACCATCACAACATCTTGAACATGACACAAGCACCATCACAACATCTTGAACATGACACTAGCACCATCACAACATCTTGAACATGACACTAGCACCATCACAACATCTTGAACATGACACTAGCACCACCACAACATCTTGAACATGACACTAGCACCATCACAACATCTTGAACATGACACTAGCACCACCACAACATCTTGAACTTGACACTAACACCATCACAAAAACTTGACCAAGACACTAGCATCACCACAACATCTTGAACATGACACTAGCACCATCTCAACATCTTAAACATGACACTAGCACCATCACAAAAACTTGACCAAGACACTAGCACCACCACAACATCTTGAACATGACACTAGCACCATCACAACATCTTGAACATGACACTAACACCATCACAACATCTTGAACATGACACTAGCACCATCACAACATCTTGAACATGACACTAGCACCACCACAACATCTTGAACATGACACTAGCACCATCACGTATCTTGAACATGAGCACTAGCACCATCACAACATCTTGAACATAACACTAGCACCACCACAACATCTTGAACATGACGCAGCACCATCACAACATCTTAAGGAACTTGTGACACTAACACCATCACAACATCTTGAACATGACACTAGCACCATCACAACATCTTGGGAACATGACACTAGCATAAACATCTTGAACACTTGACACTAGCACCGCCACAACATCTTGAACATGACACTAGCACCATCACAACATCTTGAACATGACACTAACACCATCACAACATCTTGAACATGACACTAACACCATCACAACATCTTGAACATGACACTAGCACCATCACAAAAACTTGACCAACACACTAGCACCACCACAACATCTTGAACATGACACTAGCACCATCACAACATATTGAACATGACACTAACACCCTCACAACATCTTTAACGTGACACTAACACCATCACAAAAACTTGAACAAGACACTAGCACCATCACAACATCTTGAACATGACACTAGCACCATCACAACATCTTGAACATGACACTAGCACCCTCCACAACATCTTGAACATGACACTAGCACCATCACAACATCTTGGAACATGACACTAGCACCATCACAACATCTTGAACATGACACTAGCACCACCACAACATCTTGAACATGACACTAGCACCATCACAACATCTTGAACATGACACTAACACCATCACAACATCTTGAACATGACACTAACACCATCACCAACATCTTGAACATGACATATTTTATCACAAAAAAAGTTGACAAAGACACTAGCACCACCACAACATCTTGAACGCAGAGCACTAGCACCATCACAACATCTTGAACATGACACTATCACCATCACAACATCTGAACATGACACTAGCACCTTCACAAAAACTTGACCAAGACACTAGCACCACCACAACATCTTGAACATGACACTAGCACCATCACAATATCTTGAACATGACACTAGCACCTTCACAAAAACTTGACCAAGACACTAGCACCAACCCAACATCTTGAACATGACACTATCACCATCACAACATCTTGAACATGACACTAGCACCTTCACAAAAACTTGACCAAGACACTAGCACCACCACAACATCTTGAACATGACACTATCACCATCACAACATCTTGAACATGACACTAGCACCTTCACAAAAACTTGACCAAGACACTAGCACCATCACAACATCTTGAACATGACACTAGCACCATCACAAAAACTTGACCAACACACTAGCACCACCACAACATCTTGAACATGACACTAGCACCATCTAACATCTTGAACATGACACTAAGCACCACCACAACATCTTGAACATATGACACTAGCACCACCACAACATCTTTGAACATGACACTAGTACCATCTAGCATCTTGAATATGACACCTAACACCACCACAACATCTTAGAACATGACACTAGCACCCATCACAACATCTTGAACATGACACTAACCATCACAACATCTTGAACATGACATTAGCACCACAACATCTTGAACATGACTAGCACCATCCACAACATCTTAAACATGACACTAGCACCATCACAACATCTTAGACACTTGACACTAGCACCATCACAACATCTTGAACATGACACTAGCACCTACAACATCTTGAACCTTGACTCTAGCACCACCACAACATCTTGAACATGACACTAACCATCACAATATCTTGAACATGACTCTAGCACCACCACAACATCTTGAACCTTGACACTAGCACCATCACAATATCTTGAACATGACACTGGTACCATCCACAGCATCTTGAATGTGACACTTCTTGCCACCACAACATCTTAAGACACTTGACACTAACACCATCACAGCATCTTGAGACATGACCACTAGCACCATCACAGCCTCTTGGGCATGACGTTAGCACCACCACAGCATCATAGACATGATGCTAGCGCCATCACAGCATCCCAAGCATGACACTAGCACCATCACAACATCTTGAACATGACACTAGCACCATCACAACATCTTGAACGCGGCACTTAACACCATCACAACATCTTGAACATGACACTAGCACCATCACAACATCTTGAACGAGCACTAACACCATCACAACATCTTGAACATGACACTAACACCATCACAACATCTTGAACATGACACTAGCACCATCACAACATCTTGAACATGACACTAGCACCACCACAACATCTTGAACATGACTCTAGCACCACCACAACATCTTGAACATGACACTAGCACCATCACAACATCTTGAACATGACACTAGTACCATCACAACATCTTGAACATGACACTAGCACCATCACAACATCTCTCTGGCGCTCCAGGATCGGTCCGTGTGTCACATTCTGCCACTCCATGTCCGGAGCTAAGATGAATCGTCCTTCCACCTCTTCAGTCTTGTGTGTGTGTGTGTGTGTGTGTGTGTGTGTGTTCTATTAAACCAAATTAATCCCCAAACTATGAGGAAAAAAGTCCAGATTGTTGCATATTAACACCTAACCTAACCTAACCGTTCATGTGGTAATTTAAGTAAAGTTTGATTAGATTAAGATAGCAAAAGATATCTACAACGAAACAGAGACAATTTTCCTGTATATAAAATCAAATCGATAATAAAAACTTTTCACTATTTCGTAAAAGGTTGATCGTTCTATTAAACTTAACGATTGACGTAACGATTTTTTTTATAAATTAGCGTGTTTTAAAAATCGTAGATATCAGAAAAAAACACTCAATCTCTTTTAATTTCGTGACTTCTATTGATATGAATCTAATCCAGTGAAGCTTGTCATCCATTAATAATTCCCGGTTTCTGTTGCCCCATCCGGTGTGTTAGTGTAAGCGACCCCGAGTTATTCCCATATATATGGGAATATATATATATATATATATATATATATATATATATATATATATATATATATATATATATATATATTTATTATTGCTGTTGATTGTCTATATAAATTTTTTTTTGATTAATTACTCTTGTTTTAATGTTTACAGTATCCTGTAATAAGTCGATATGTTAGATAGTTTGCAAGTGAATAAAAGATTTTTCCCATTTATGCCGGTGCTCTCTCTCTCTCTCTCTCTCTCTCTCTCTCTCTCTCTCTCTCTCTCTCTCTCTCTCTTAACATACCTATATAAAAAAAATCCCTAATTCAGCTCTGCTACGATTAAACAAGGTTTGCTACATTCAATTAATCTAGCCTGTACTTTGCTCTACACTGCATTGCTCTACCTTATTTTACTATGTTCAGAAACGCTCTTCTATTTTCTTCTGTACTCTGCTAGTTTTTACTAAGCACTGCTATACTCTAGTGTTCCTTCTATGTTTTAGTGTATCCTGCTATGTTCTGCTATGTTCTGCTATACTCTGCTTTGATCTACTCTATCCTGCTAGTGTGCTATGTTCTGCTATACTCCGCTGTCTTCCAGTGTATCTTGTTATGCTCTGCTATACTCTGCTATATTCTAGAGTATCCTGCTATGCTTTGCTATACTCTGCTATATTCTAGAGTATCCTGCTATGCTTTGCTATATTCTGCTCTATTCTAGAGTATCCTGATATGCACTGCTATATTCTGCTCTATTCTAGAGTATCCTGCTATTCTTTGCTATATTCTGCTATATTCTAGAGTATCCTGCTATGCTCTGCCATATTCTGCTAAATTCTAGAGTATCCTGCTATGCTTTGCTATATTCTGCTATATTCTAGAGTATCCTGTTATGCTCTGCTATATTTTGCTATATTCTAGAGTATCCTGTTATGCTTTGCTATATTCTGCTATATTCTAGAGTATCCTGCTATATTCTAGAGTATCCTGCTATGCTTTGCTATATTTTGCTCTATTCTAGAGTATCCTGCTATGCACTGCTATATTTTGCTCTATTCTAGAGTATCCTGCTATGCTTTGCTATATTCTGCTATATTCTAAAGTATCCTACTATGCCCTGCTATATTTTGCTCTATTCTAGAGTATCCTGCTATGCTCTGCTATATTCTGCTATATTCAAGAGTATTCTGCTATGCTCTGCTATATTCTGCTATATTCTAGAGTATCCTGCTATGCTCTGCTATGCCTGGAAGGAAGCTGATCCTTCTCAAGGTATTAATATGGATTAAGCGCTGAGTTCACTTCTCTGAGTCTGTGGGTGGTGGCTCTCTCTCTCTCTCTCTCTCTCTCTCTCTCTCTCTCTCTCTCGCTAATTCTGTGGGTGAGGATACTAGCTCTCTCTCTCTTTCATTTGCTTTCTTCTCTCACCTTTTTCTTGCTCCTTTCTCTCACTTTCTCATTATCTCTCTCAAGAACAACGCCTTCAAGTATAAATTTAACAGTAACTCAGTCTTATAGATCTTGTATTAATACTTTGAAGACAAGAGGGTTAAGTCTTCATCGTCAAAGGGTAAAACTACCCTCCTCAAATGTTTAAACCATTGTCTTCAATGGGTAAAACTACCCTCTTCAAATGTTTAAACCATTGTCTTTAAAGGGTAAAACTACCACCCTGAAATGTTTAAACCATTGTCTTCAAAGGGTAAAACTACCCTCCTCAAATGTTTAAACCATTGTCTTCAATGGGTAAAACTACCCTCCTCAAATGTTTAAACCATTGTCTTTAAAGGGTAAAACTACCACGCTGAAATGTTTAAACCATTGTCTTCAAAGGGTAAAACTACCACCCTGAAATGTTTAAACCATTGTCTTCAAAGGGTAAAACTACCCTCTTCAAATGTTTAAACCATTGTCTTTAAAGGGTAAAACTACCACCCTGAAATGTTTAAACCATTGTCTTCAAAGGGTAAAACTACCCTCTTCAAAGGTTTAAACCGTCATCCTCAAAACACTAGACCTGGGCAATAATTGACAAAGTTCTCCAGGACGGTATAACTTCAAGGTACTGAACCTGATAATTGAGAAAAGCGAAAACAAACTGCACAGCCAATAGCCTCCAGGTTAGACTCGCTCCACGACGCTACCTGATTACTACTAATTACCCACACTCCATCAAAGAAACGCTTAATTTTGTTAATTCCTCGGGCCGGGGGTGAGGTAAGGGGTAAAGGGGAGTGGGCTGGGAGAGTTAAAACGACTTCGGTGAATTCTGAAAACGACTTCAACTATTCCCCCCGATTCCTGTAAACGACTCATTTGTTACGACTTATGGCAAATTTCTTGTACTACCTGATATAACGACTCCAGGTGTGTCTGTGTATGTTGAGCTGATTAGCTGGAAATTCTGGTGTGTGTGTGTGTGTGTGTGTGTGTGTGGGTGTGTGGAGCCAGTGGGAAAACAGTTTGAAAAATATGTGAAGGTGCTGTAAAAGTCAATATCAAAGAATGTAAAGTTATAACAAAGAACTAGAGGATAAAAATGAGTAAGGACAAGTTTGAAAAAATAATTATTATTTGTTGTAGAAATGTTCGGTGTCAAAGCATAAAAAGTATAACAAAGTATTTATGTATAAAATTGTGTAAGAACTTTGGAATATATGAAAACAATTAATAGAGACATTAAGAGACAGATGTGCAGAGAGATAAAGATTAAAGAGAGAAAGAAGGAGACATAGAGGTACACAGAGAGAAACAGAGATACAGAGAAAAAGAAACAAAGACGAAGTTAAAGAGAAATAGAGAGGCAGAAGCACAAGGAAAGAGGGGCATAAAAATACAGAGCAAAAGGGACAGAGAGATAAACAAAGAGAGAGACATAGAAAGACAAAAGAGACAAGCATACAGACAAATATTATCATACTTACATTACCCGGAATAAAGTCTCGACCCAGAGGAAAAATATTCGTAAACCACCAAAAAAAAAGTTTATATAGTTTTATATCATAACTTTTTTTTAATATATAATAACAATATTTACTAACTTCCATAATGTGTTTTGTTGAGAGAGATACTGTATGTAAGGTATCTATGAATAAATGTCGTGATTTTGAGGGTAGGAAAGCCAGGGGGAAACAGAGACTAGGAGCAATAAATGTATATTAATAGCTGTGGACCCTCCAGAGACACAGAATATGGGAGGGGAGATTCGTGAAGACATCTCGGAAATATGATAATGTTAGGAATTTACAGATGAGGTATTGTCTCAGTTAATGCGTTATGATATAAAGTTATCTAATTACCTTAGCCTATATTGTATATGTTATAAAATCTTATTGATAAAAGTTATCTGTAATGTAATACGTAGATTATATTACTGAAGAAATGTGTCATAATGTAATACGTGCACTATAGTAATTAATAAATGAGCACATGAAAAAATATCATTAACTCTGAACTAACTGTACCAGTCCATGTGCTGTATCTCTCCCCGTACACACTGAGAATGAATCCCCCAGGAGAGACAGAACGCCGAGGCAGGGCAGACAATAAACAGGGTGATATAATAGGTGGATACATTACGAGAAACACAGAGGACGACGTATACCTCTACCTCAACAGGTGGCTCAGGTAAAAGAGTGATGATTTTAATAGATATTTCCTCTAATATTTATTTATTTATTTACTTTGAGGTCGATGGTTTAAGTTATAACTCTTTGAGGTCGATGATTTAAGATATAACTCTTTGAGGTCGGGAATATATTATAGGCGTTTGAAGTTCTGTAAGAGAGTAATCCTTTTTCCCAGCAAGTGTCAAGGAACCTTAAAGACTCGCCTCACAGACGTCGCCCACCAGAGACCCAAGACCTCAGCTCGGATCCCTCGGTGTCTCATTCGTCAACATTTCCCCAAGGAGTGCAAGATGTGGATGAGGAGTTAACGGCCTTCTTTTTGAATCAAGAATATGGCTCAATATGGCTCTGAAATATCCCTGTGAATTATTTTTCTACCCGAGAAGAAGGTCCGATCACCCAGACAACTCGACAAGTGTACAAACATTACAGTATTGAGGCCTGGTAGTACCTCCCCCGTCTCTCTCTACTTCTCGCACATCCTTCACTACACTCCCTTCTACCCACACATCCCACCACTCTCCCTCCTCTCCCCTTCCCCAACCCCTCACCACCCTCCTCTCTTTCCACACCCCCTATCACCCCCACCACCCTCCTCTCTGTAACTCCCACCCCCACGACCCTCCTCTCTCCTCCCACCACCCTCCCTCGGGTTAAAAATACAGGAATACACAGAGTTAAAAAAGCTGTATTTTAACTAATGATGACCGCAATTAAAACTTTTCTGTAACCTCATCCCCTTGAGGAGGAGGAGGAACAAGTTTGAGAACGCTGGCTTTAACAAAAATGCCAAAATGTCATCAATCTCCCCCCATCCGCGAGCAATATATATAATTTTTATTTTTATTTTGGTGTGTATTTTTTCTCAGTTAAAGTAAATACATACATAAATACATACATACATTAACATTTGTATGTATTTACGTATCATGGTATCATGGTATCATGGGTTTTAGGGATGGTTGGGTTATTGTGGTGATACAGAGAATATTTAAAAAATTTCAGATATTTTTACCACAGTTTGGGTTGATGTGTTCACAGGACTGATCATGTAGAAGAATATAATACAAACTTTAGGAGAACTGCATCATTTTAACTATCCTAACCTAACCTATCCTAATCTAACCTAACCTGACCTAACCTATCCTAGTCTAACCTAACCTGACCTAACCTATCCTAAACTAACATAACTTAACCTTATCAATCATTATTTATTTATTTCATCTTTATATATTGTTCTTGTTTCTTCATGTTATCTCTGTTTATCTTTTTTTTATGAGTATAAATATTTTTATCTTACTTTCTTTTGTTATTCCTTTTCTCTTGTAGCTTTTTAATTATTTTAGTAAATCCTTTTTCTGGTTTTCTTTTATTTTACTCCACTTACACAGACTTATAAACACACACACACACACACACACACACACACACACACACACACTATTCTCATAGCACACTTCTCTACACTCAGCCCTCTTACATGGAGCATCATAATAGGTGATAAGTTCTACAGTTTTGCAACGTAGAGACATTTGATAGCCTATCTGCCATTAAGAGAGAGAGAGGTAACAGGAGGTAAAGTTTTAATCTAAAGAGCCCGACAGTTTCTTTTTAATGTTGTTACTTGATTGAGGAATGTAATTTAAGAGTCGTGGGCAGGTGTCAGGTGAGCTTGGTGGAGTTATTGCTCACCTGAGGCTCACCTGAGGCTCACCTGTGGCTACCTTACGTAACCTATCCAAACATGAAGCTACGTGACATAACTTGATCTAACCTGACTGTATTAGTCCCTGTCTCATAGACAGTAGTATTATATAAATAGGGGCTAATTTCATTAGTCTTATATAACTCAATCACCCAAAGTAACTTTCCATGAGGAGTGAGATGTCGTCCAGTGATGATGTGGTCCATTCATTGACCATGTGATCCGTAACTTGCCGTCTATGTTTCTAACATCCATACCTTATTGAGATAGTTACGGTGATAATCCTTTTTGAAGGTTTACATAGAAACATTTTATAATAAACGAAGAAAAGGAACATATTTATCTACAGAAAATCAAATAAACTCTTATCTATATTTTAGCTCTTCCAGAACGTAAGGTAACGTGCTTCACAAGTGGCTGTTACAAGTGGTGACATCCCAGGAACGTTGTTACATATATGACAGCTTTACAAGTAGTTGTTATACAAAGGTAACAGTCACCTAGCAGTTACACAGTTGGTAAAGGTAGAGATAAATTGTTCTCCTGCTACTGTGTAACTGTTACATTGAAGCAAAGTTATATGATGCTTCAGTGTTTAACCTAACCTAACCTAACCTAAACAAGCTTCCCATTTGCAATCTTCAACACAACTTTGGTTATGCTAAACACTTACAACACACCTTGGTTAAACACTTGCCATTTACAACACACCTTGGTTATAACACCACCTACAACACATCGTGGTTATAACACAACCTACAACACACCTTGGTTATAACACCACCTACAACACACCTTGGTTATAACACAACCTACAACACATCGTGGTTATAACACAACCTACAACAAACCTTGGTTATAACACCACCTACAACAAACCTTGGTTATAACACCACCTACAACACACCTTGGTTATAACACAACCTACAACACACCTTGGTTATAACACAACCTACAACACACCTTGGTTATAACACCTACCACCTACAACAAACCTTGGTTATAACACTTACCACCTACAACACACCTGGTCAGGAGTCGTGACTTAACAGAGTTACATCTCGGTGACTCACCTGGAAAAGGAGAAAAAAATTATTTTAAGTATTATTGACTCAACTTGAATAAAATAAACTATATTCATTGAATATTACATAAATACAGATACAAGCATGTTCACACACACACACACAACACACACACACACACACACACACACACGAACGTTTACAAGTTCTATTAGACAATGTTTATAAATCAGATCACTTTGTGAAGCTCTGAGTGGAGCGATGGTTGGAGTCATGACGGCCTTGGTGTGAGCGAGGGGACACAAAAGTCAATCAGCTTGTATCCCGAGACGGCGAGTCGCTCACACGCTCACTACCTGAATTGATTGCCCAAGACGAGTACGATCACTTCCTCTGCCGATTTTTACTCTTCCCACGGCGATATATTTTCAGAGTTAATATTTGAAACAAGACTTCAGATTGGACCTGAACTACTTAAACTTAATTAAATGTTTGTATTTCCATTTTCGTAATACTAAGGTTTCCGACTTAAGGAATTCGAGCGTGAACTTTTTGGGGGTTTCCGGAAGACCAATGTTTCCCTACGGTACATTAACTCGTGTGTAATACTTGTAAATAGTCATTTCCAGGGTTCGAATCACTATTGAGGTCGTAGAGGTTTCTGGTATGTTAAGCACATGTCCAGGCGGTTGTTGTAAACACAAGCTGCTTCACCGTCACAACCCACCAGGCCTTATACTGTGACTCACCAACACTAACACACACAAGTAAGGAGTCACAACCCACCAGGCCTTATACTGTGACTCACCAACACTAACACACACAAATATAAGGGAGTACAACCCACCAGGCCTTATACCTGACTCACCAACACTAACACACACAAGTATAAGGAGGCACAACCCACCAGGCCTTATACTGTGACTCACCAACACTAACA
This sequence comes from Homarus americanus, assembly GCF_018991925.1. Taxonomy (NCBI): domain Eukaryota; kingdom Metazoa; phylum Arthropoda; class Malacostraca; order Decapoda; family Nephropidae; genus Homarus; species Homarus americanus. The sequence continues at coordinate 14,133,872 of NW_024730668.1, read as the reverse complement.
CACACAAGTATAAGAGGAGGCACAACCCACCAGCCTTATACTGTGACTCACCAACGCTAACACACACAAGTATAAGGGAGTCACAACCCACCAGGCCTTATACTGTGACTCACCAACCAAACAATAAGGAGTCACAACCCACCAGGCCTTACTGTGACTCACCAACACTAAACACACACAAGTATAAGGGGAGTCACACCCACCAGGCCTTATACTGTGACTCACCAACACTAACACACACAAGCATAAGGGAGGCACAACCCACCAGGCCTTATACTGTGACTCACCAACGCTCAACACACACAAGTATAAGGGGAGTCATAACCCACCAGGCCTTATACTGTGACTCACCAACACTAACACACACAAGTATAAGGGGAGGCACAACCCACCAGGCCTTATACTGTGACTCACCAACACTAACACACAGTATAAGGGGAGTCACAACCCACAGGCCTCATACTGTGACTCACCAACACTAACACACACAAGTATAAGGAGTCACAACCCACCAGGCCTTATACTGTGACTCACCAACACTAACACACACAAGTATAAGGAGTCACAACCCACCAGGCCTTATACTGTGACTCACCAACACTAACACACAGTATAAGGGGAGTCACAACCCACCAGGCCTTATACTGTGACTCACCAACACTAACACACACACAAGTATAAGGGGAGGCACAACCCACCAGGCCTTATACTGTGACTCACCAACACTAACACACACACAAGAGTAAGGGGAGTCACAACCCACCAGGCCTTATACTGTGACTCACCAACACTAACACACACAAGAGAAGGACACAACCCACCAGGCCTTATACTGTGACTCACCAACACTAACACACACACAAGTATAAGGGAGTCACAACCCACCAGGCCTTATACTTGACTCACCAACACTAACACACAAGTAGGAACCCCAGGCCTTATACTGTGACTCACCAACACCACACACACAAGTATAAGGGAGTCAAAACCTCCAGCCTTATACTGTGACTCACCAACACTAACACACACAAGTATAAGGAGGCACAACCCACCAGGCCTTATACTGTGACTCACCAACACTAACACACACAAGTATAAGGAGTCACAACCCCAGGCCTTATACTATGACTCACCAACACTAACACACAAGTATAAGGGGAGTCACAACCCACCAGGCCTTATACTGTGACTCACCAACACACACACACAAGTATAAGGGGAGGCAAAACCCACCAGGCCTTTTGTGACTCACCAACAACACACACACAAGTATAAGGGGAGTCACAACCCACCAGGCCTTATACTGTGACTCACCAACACTAACACACACAAGTATAAGGGGAGTCACAACCCACCAGGCCTTATACTGAGACTCACCAACACTAACACACACAAGTATAAGGGAGTCACAACCCACCAGGCCTTATACTGTGACTCACCAACACTAACACACACAGTATAAGGGAGTCACAACCACCAGGCCTTATACTCTGACTCACCAACACTAACACACATATAAGGAGGCACAACCCACAGGCCTTATACTGTGACTCACCAACACTAACACACAGTATAAGGGAGTCACAACCCACCAGGCCTTATACTGTGACTCACCAACACTAACACACACAAGTATAAGGAGTCACAACCCACCAGGCCTTATACTGTGACTCACCAACACTAACACACAGTATAAGGGGAGTCACAACCCACCAGGCCTTATACTCTGACTCACCAACACTAACACACACAAGTATAAGGGGAGTCACAACCCACCAGGCCTTATACTGTGACTCACCAACACTAACACACACAAGTATAAGGGAGGCACAACCCACCAGGCCTTATACTGTGACTCACCAACACTAACACACAGAAGTATAAGGAGGCACAACCCACCAGGCCTTATACTGTGACTCACCAACACTAACACACACAAGTATAAGGAGTCACAACCCACCAGGCCTTATACTGTGACTCACCAACACTAACACACACAAGTATAAGGAGTCACAACCCACCAGGCCTTATACTGTGACCACCAACACTAACACACACAAGTATAAGGGGAGTCACAACCCACCAGGCCTTATACTGTGACTCACCAACACTAACACACACACAAGTATAAGGGGAGGCACAACCCACCAGGCCTTATACTGTGACTCACCAACACTAACACACACACAAGTATAAGGGGAGGCACAACCCACCAGGCCTTATACTGTGACTCACCACTAACACACACAAGTATAAGGGGAGGCACAACCCACCAGGCCTTATACTGTGACTCACCAACACTAACACACACAAGTATAAGGGGAGGCACAACCCACCAGGGCCTTTATACTGTGACTCACCAACACTAACACACACAAGTATAAGGGGAGTCACAACCCACCAGGCCTTATACTGTGACTCACCAACACTAACACACACAAGTATAAGGGGAGGCACAACCCACCAGGCCCCATACTGTGACCCAAGCACACCTGACTGACTCATACTGTGACTCAAACACAGCTGCATGACTCCACGGACTGACTGACTCAAACTGCGACTCATACTCACAGGGGGAGAGAAAGACAGACAGATAGACAGACAGGGAGACAGGCAGACAGACAGACAGAGCTAACCTAACCTAACCTAACCTAACCGACATAAGCAAAACATCCTGAAGAAGAAAAAGAAGAAAATAAACGACTTCTCTAAGACTTAAGGTTTATATTAACGAAGAAAGCAGAAATAAAATGATGGAATTGCCATGTGGTGGGGAGGGGCTAGAGGGGGAAGGGGTTAGAGGAGGAGGGGTTGAGAGGGAGGGGTAGAGGGAGGGGTGAAAGTCCGACCTGCGGCAGAAAGTTTTAATTAAAGACATTAACTGATTTTTAAAGCTGAGGAAGGGAGGAGGGATGGGAATGAAGAAGATAATGAGGGGAATGAGGAGGAGGGAAGGGAGGGAGGGAGGGAGGGGGGTGAGATGGTGTTAGAATGATAGAGGGAGATGGAGGGAGGTGGGAGTGTAAAGAGAGGTGGGGAGTCAGGGAGGAAGAGGTGAGGGTTGTGGGTATGAGCAGGTATAGGGTGGAGGGCGAGGAGAAGAGGAAGGGAGAGAGAGGGAGGAAGAGACTTAAAATAAAAAAGAGAGGGAAGGAAGGAAGAGGGGAGGTGAAGGAGATAAGGAAGGAGAGAAGAGGACAAGAGGTTAGAGAGAGAGATGGAAAGAGGTACAAAGGAGAGGATGGAGAGAGGGAGGGAAAGCGAGATCTGAATGCTTCAGAAAGGGGACGGGGAGGGGGGGGTAGGTTTTAGCAGAATAACAAGTTTTGTGTCAAGGGTGAGATTTTTGTGGGGGGAGGAGGGAGGGGTAGGAGGACGAGAATGTGGAGGAGAAGGGTAGGTAAGGGAATAGAGGGAGAAGAGGGGAGGAAAGGGAAATATAATAGGGGTAAAGAGGAAGAGGCAAAAATGGGTGGAGGAAGGGTAGGGGGAAGAGAAAGGGGAAGAGATGGAAGGGGATGAGGAAGAGGAGGTGAGAAAGGGGTGTGGTTGCCAGATATCAGCCGTGACAAAAAGCTTTACTGTGTGTGTGTGTGTGTGTGTGTGTGTGTGTGTGTGTGTGTGTGTGTGTGTGTGTGTGTGTGTGTGTGTGTGTGTGTGTGTGTTATATGTTCCCTTATTAATGTTTTATTGGTTTAATACTCTTTGTTTTCGTTTCGAGTTTCCAATTAAGATTTGTATTGATAAGTATTCCGGATTATGTGATTATTTTCGTATGTGTCTGTCTGTCTGTCTGTCTGTCTGTCTGTTTGCCGGTCGGTCTGTCTACCTCTTTTTTCTTCTCGATCTGTCTGCTTAAGGGTCTGTCCGTCTGTCTGTCTAACTCCCTCTTTCTCTTTCTGTCTGCCAAACGTCTGTCTGTCTCCCTCTTTCTCTCTTTAGCTGTCTGCTCAAACGTCTGTCAGTCTCCCTCTTTCGCTGTCTGCCTGTCTGTCTGGTTAAAGGTCTGTTTCACTATCTGCCTCTCTGTTTGCCTAAGGGTCAGTCTGTCTGTCTGTCTGTCTGTCTGTCTGCCCAAAGGATTATCTATCTATCTGTCTGTCTGTCTGTCTGTCTGCCTAAAAGTCTGTTTCACTCTCTCTTTCCCTTTCCGTCTGCCTAATGGCCTGTCTGTCTTTCTGTCTGTCTGTCTGTCTGCCTAAAGGCCTGTTTCACTCTCTCTTTCTCTGTCTGTCTACCTCAAGGTCTGTCTCCTCTCTTTCTCTCTCTCTGTCTGTCTAAAGGCTTGTCTCTCTCTCTGTCTGTCTGCCTAAAGGTCTGCCTGTCTCTCTATTTCTTATCTCTCTGGCTACCTAAAGGTCTGTCTGTCTGTCTGTCTGCCTATAGGTCTGTTTCACTCTCTCTCTGTCTGCCTAAAAGTTTGTCTGTCTTGCTTTTTCTCTCTGTGTCTGTCTGTTCTTCTCTTTTCTCTGTCTGTCTGTCTGTCTGTGTGTCTGTTCGTCTCTCTGTAGGTCTGTCTGTTTGTCTGTCTGTCTCACCCTTTCTCTCTGTGTCTGTCCTGTCTGTTTAATGATCTGTCTGCCTCTCTCTTCCTCTGTCTGTCTGCCTAATGGTCTCGCTGTCTGTCTGTCTAAAGGTCTAAAGGTCTGTCTGCTTGTCTGTCTGTTAAATTCTTCTTTTCTTTATCTGTCTGCTCAAAGGTCTGTTTCACTGTCCGTCTGTCTGTCTGTTTGCTCAAACGTCCGTTTCACTTCTTTGTCTGTCTGTCTGTCTGTTCTAAATGTCTGTCTGTTCGTCTGTCTACCTAAGGTCTGCCTGTTTCCTTCTTTCTCTGTCTGTCTGTTCGTCTGTCTACCTAAGGTCTGCCTGTTTCCTCTTCTTTTTCTCTCTGTCTGTCTGTCTGTCTGTCTACCTAAAGGTCTGCCTGTTTCCCTTCTTTCTCTGTCTGTCTGTCTGTCTGTCTACCCTAAAGGTCTGCCTGTTTCCTTCTTTCAATGTCTGTCTGTCTGTCTGTCTACCTAAAGGTCTGCCTGTTTCCTTCTTTCTCTGTCTGTCTGTCTGTCTGTCTACCTAAAAGGTCTGCCTGTTTCCTTCTTTCTCTGTCTGTCTGTCTGTCTGTCTACCTAAAGGTCTGCCTGCTTTCCTTCTTTCTCTGTCTGTCGTCTGTCTGTCTACCCTAAAGGTCTGCCTGTTCCTTCTTTCTCTGTCTGTCTGTCCTGTCTGTCTACCAAAAGGTCTGCCTGTTTCCTTCTTTCTCCTGTCTGTCTGTCTGTCTGTCTACCTAAAAGGTCCTCCTGTTTCCTTCTTTCTGTCTGTCTGCCCTAAAATTTGTCTCTTAATTCTTTCTTTTTATGTCTGCCTAAAGGTCTGTCTGTTTCTGCCTGTTTGTCTCCCTCTTTTTCCTTACCTGTCTGCCCAAATGTCTGTCTGTCTGTCTGTCTGCCTGTCTCCCTCTTTCTCTGTCTGTCTGCCTAAAAGTCTGTCTCTCTCCCTCTTTCTCTGTCCTTCTGCCCTAAAGGTCTGTCTCTCTCCCTCTCTTTCTCTCTGTCTGTCTGCCTAAAGGTCTGTGTCTCTCTCCCTCTTTCTCTGTCTGTCTGCTAAAGGTCTGTCTCTCTCCCTCTTTCTCTGCTGTCTGCCCTAAAGGTCTGCTCTCTCTCCCTCTTTCTCTGCCTGTCTGCCTAAGGTCTGTCTCTCTCCCTCTTTCTCTGTCTATCTGCCTAAAGGTCTGTCTCTCTCCCTCTTTCTCTGTCTGCCTAAGGTCTGCCTGTCTCCCTCTTTCTCTGTCTATCTGCCTAAAGGTCTATTTGTCTCCCTCTTTCTTTGTCTGTCTGCCTAAAGGTCTGTCTCTCTCCCTCTTTCTCTGTCTGTCTGCCTAAAGGTCTGTCTCTCTCCCTCTTTCTCTGCCTGTCTGCCTAAAGGTCTGTCTCTCTCCCTCTTTCTCTGCCTGTCTGCCTAAAGGTCTGTCTCTCTCCCTCTTTCTCTGCCTGTCTGCCTAAAGGTCTGTCTCTCTCCCTCTTTCTCTGTCTGTCTGCCTAAAGGTCTGTCTCTCTCCCTCTTTCTCTGCCTATCTGCCTAAAGGTCTGTCTCTCTCCCTCTTTCTCTGTCTGTCTGCCTAAAGGTCTGTCTCACTCACTCTTTCTCTGTCTGTCTGCCTAAAGGTCTGTCTCACTCACTCTTTCTCTGTCTGTTTACCCAAATGTCTCTCGGTCTCCCTCTGTCTTTATCTGTCTGCCAAAAGATCTGTCTGTCTCCCTCTTCCTCTGTTTGTCTATCTAAGGATCTGTCTGTCTCTTTATCCGTCTGTCTTCGGTTTGTCTGTCTGTCTGTCTGTCTGTCTGTCTGTCTGTCTTTTTTTCTGTCTTTCTATTTCATTATATGTTTGTCTGTCGTCTGTCTGTCTGTCTGTCTGTCTGTCTGTCGGTCTGTCCGTCTGAACATCGATATTCCATCTCCTCGTTTCCCTCATCAACGATTGACGGTTCTTGCATGATTTAAATCCACAGAACATATCGGACTAATGAAAATTTCAGGTATGTATTGAGAAATTTAAACCTCCCTATTGCGTTTTTTTTCATCATTCCCAATTATTTTGGTCAATGGATCGTCTTTAAGCATCACAGAAATTCAATATACAATCTTAACTCACAGGATATTTTAAAAATCGTGTAAATTTGATGGGTTTATGTCAAATATTTAATTCATAAAATATTTATAAAGATTTTAGTGATTTAAAGGAATTTTAGGGTCAAAATTTTAAGCCACGGTCAATCTAAAGGTTAGGTTAGGTTAGGTTTGACGGTGGAAAATATTGACTCACGAATAATTTCAATAATCTCTTAATGCCAGAAACTACTTAAGTAATTCTCTCAGATACAGGAGCCTGTGAGGTATTTTAAGCCACAGAATACAACATAATTACTGTATATAGATTTAAGAAGTAACAAAAAAAGAAAACCGTTTACAAAATTTATCACTTTCCATAATTAAAGGAATTTATTAATACAACATACCACTCACAGAACGTATTCAAATATTTCAAATTTAAAAACTTTGTGTAAACTTTTCTTCCACAAAACATTTCAGGAGCACCAAGCAAAACTCCCATCAACAGAACATTTGGGAGCTTTTTTATTCAAACGAACAGATTAATTTACGATTTTAATTACAAAATTCCAACTGTATTTTATTTATTTTTTATAATGTATACATAAAAAAATCTTACAAAACTCCATCAATATTACTTTGGGTAATTTTAAGAGAATGTTTTTTTCTTTTGCGAAATTCCAACATTAATTCAGGATTTTTTTTACAAAATTTCACTCCAATAAAACATCCAAATCATCAAGACTTAGTCAATATTTTCCGACCTAGAAAATGAGGTGAATGGTGTTGAGAAAAGCGATTATTGCCTTCCTCTTCACGGCTCTAGTTGATTAATTAATCACATTCAATCTAACGCCTCGCTCCGGGTGCCAGTGAGAGACAGAGAATGACCCGACCTGAGCGCCCCGTCGGTAGACACAGAGACAAAGAAACAAAGAGACAGAAACAGAAGCAGGACACCGGTCTGAGTATCTCAACAACACACACACACACACACACACACACACACACACACACACACAATACATAAAATCCACCATTTATTCTACACCTCTATTCACCGACATCAATCATCCCATTCATGCTGTTCTTCCGACATACACTTCTTGTTTTATTCACTACCTCCTCGCCCTGTGCTAGCTACTGCCCCTCACTTCCTAGAACAGCGTATTGTCAAGGGTTAGTGGGACTCATACGTGAGTCTGTCCACAGAGGTTTAGGATACTCACAACATGGCGGCTACGTCAATATGTGGACTTTTTTATTTTGTTCCTATGTTCTGTTAATAGCAGTAATTATGTAAGTTACCATTGTGTAAACTTTTAGTGAATATTATCAATATTAACCTAACCAAACCAAACCAAACCTAACCTAACCTAACCTAACCTAACCTAACCTAACCTAACCTGTCAAGCCTAAACTGACGTAACTCACAGTATCATTGTCATTAACTATCAACTAAGTTATTATCTCTACATTAATTACTCAACATCCTTTTCTTCTTAATTATCTTTCATTTATTTCCATTATTCATTTTCTTATTCATTCTTCCTTAACTTACCCTTAGCCACCTTTTAGTCATTTTTATTCTTCATTCTTCTATCGTGAAATATTTTATCAATTACTGTTTATATATTTTTCTATATTTCTATATTTCCCCTCTCTCTCTCTCCTTTAGTTACAGAAATTAAGCCAGACAGTAGTAAAGATGGAGGAAAATCACTAGTTCAAATTCCTTTTATATAATTATTAACGACAAGTAGAATGTATCCTTCTGTACCTGTACTGTCAACCTCACCTGTAACTCTACTGGTAACTGTACCTGTACTCTCAACCTCACCTGTAACTCTACTGGTAACTGTACCTGTACTCTCAACCTCACCTGTAACTCTACTGATTGCTGTACCTGAACTCTCAACCTCACCTGTAACTCTACTGGTAACTGTACCTGTACTCTCCTCACCTGTAACTGGACTGATATCTGTACCTGTACCTGTAACTCTACTGATTGCTGTACCTGAACTCTCAACCTCACCTGTAACTCTACTGGTAACTGTACCTGTACTCTCAACCTCACCTGTAACTGGACTGATATCTGTACCTGTACTCTCAACCTCACCTGTAACTGGACTGATAACTGTACCTGTACTCTTAACCTCACCTGTAACTCTACTGATAACTGTACCTGTACTCTCAACCTCACCTGTAACTGGACTGATATCTGTACCTGTACTCAACCTCACCTGTAACTGGACTGATAACTGTACCTGTACTCTTAACCTCACCTGTAACTCTACTGATAACTGTACCTGTACTCTTAACCTCACCTGTAGCTCTACTGATAACTGTACCTGTACTCTTAACCTCACCTGTAACTCTACTGATAACTGTACCTGTACTCTTAACCTCACCTGTAACTCTACTGATAACTGTACCTGTACTCTTAACCTCACCTGTAACTCTATTGATAACTGTACCTGTACTCTTAACCTCACCTGTAACTCTACTGATAACTGTACCTGTACTCTTAACCTCACCTGTAACTCTACTGATAACTGTACCTGTACTCTTAACCTCACCTGTAGCTCTACTGATAACTGTACCTGTACTCTTAACCTCACCTGTAACTCTACTGATAACTGTACCTGTACTCTTAACCTCACCTGTAACTCTACTGATAACTGTACCTGTACTCTTAACCTCACCTGTAGCTCTACTGATAACTGTACCTGTACTGTATCTGTTATAATGCCTCCAAGTTAACACATACACATATCAGTACAGAAAGATTGCAGATAAAAATAGATTCTCATTTTTTTATTTCTAAATGCACAACTATATATCTCACAACACAACATAATAAACAACTATATATCTCACAACACAACATAATAAAGTGTAGGAAGAGTATTTATAAAATGTAGTCTCTCTATTTAATAAGGATAAACAATACAACAGACATTTCATATTTCGTTTAATTAGAATGAATTTCACTCTTCCATAAAATTATTACAATTCCTGGCATTAAGAGTATCTTCCCTACTAGTAATTATCTGTTTGTCTGTCTGTATATTTATTTATCAATCTATCTATCTATCTATCTATCTATCTATCTATCTCCTCACATAGCTCCCAGCTGTCAGACTTTACTCACGTCTCTGTGTTTTATAACTCACGTCTGGACACGAAGTTGATCATGAATTTTCACACGTTTTGTTTATACTTCAAATATCCCCGTGTTAGCTCCGTCGCTTCGCTAACTCCCTCCCCCTTCCTCCCCTTCCCCCCATCTTCCACCCTCATCCCCTTCCCATCTCCCTCAAACTCATCCTCCCTCCCACCCCCTTCCCTCCCTTCCCCTTATCACCCCCCTTCACCCCCTTCCCTCCTATCCCCTTATCTCCCCCTCCCTCTCTCCCTCCCTCCCTCCTCCTTCCCCTCCCCACCTCCCACAAAACCATCCTCATCCCCATCCCCTCCCCACCTCGCCTACCCTTAAAAAATACACATATTGGAAAAAGGTTGAAAAATTTGTATTGGATTTACTGCAAAGTCAGACCAGGTTATGAGTGATGTCTCTTCCTGGCCCGGCTGGAAGGGACGGGTCTTCTAACCATGTGTATTTGGCACTATTTCCTAACTATTCTTAAACTGGTGATGTTTAGATAGTTCGTAGTTGTGGATTGGTGAGAATTCCCTTTGTGAAATCAGAGAGAGATGTTTGTTTATGCTGGATGGGAGTGAGGCGTATTTTTTACGTGTGGGCTGTTGTGAGAAGAGATCACCTTTGTGTGTGTGTGTTGATGTATCTATAAACGATACAAACAAAACAAAACTCTCATACGTCATTTCTACTACAACAACAACAAAAAACATTTTCTTATTTCTTCTCTAAGATGCAGAGACAAAGGCTTTTAACAATAAAAACCAACATCTTAATTTTGTATTATTTTTTAGCTGACAAAGACAACATTTACTTTACAAATAACGTTTACATCTAATTAACTAAAATTGCATATAAATACTATTACTATTATTTTCATTTAATGCTTATATTTTAGTAACACAAGACGTGGGGACGAATTCGGATTTTTCAACAACTTAATACCAAAAAACTTTGTAATGTCCTGAGTATCTACTCTTGTGCTTAGTTATAATGACTATTTTCATTACATTTTATTAATCCATTATTATTTTTCAAGAGCACTATAATTTATTTTTAGTTTCTATTGTGTTTATTTTATTAATTTATTATCTTTCATGGTTATTTGTTATGGTTTTATTAATTCATCATAATTTTACCATTGCTATACTACTGTATGTTTAGTGCCAACTCACGCTGCTCATTTTCATTCCATCGTTCATCATTCTCAACTCGTCCAGAATGTACAACTGAACTTTAAAATACCACAACTCATTCCAGCCACATTCTCAATCAATACACTTCTAAGAAACCATTAAATAAAGAACAAAATGAAATAAGGGTGTTCAATTTTTCCTACATTATAGCCGAACTTTATATTTAGGATTATTTGGGGGGGGGAGGGTGAGTAAGGGAGGGAAGGAGGGAGTGAGTAAGGGAGGGTAGGAGGGCATGAGTGAGGGAGGGTAGGAGGGAGTGAGTGAGGGAGGGAGAGTGAGGAGGGAGGGAGGAGGAGGAGGGAGTGAGTGAGGGAGGTGAGGAGAGGAGTGAGGAGGAGGGGAGGGAGGTGAGGAGGAGAGGGAGGGGGAGGGTGGGAGAGGAGAGGAGGAGGAGAGGGTGAGGAGGGGAAGGGGAGGGAGGAGGAGGGGAGGGAGGAGGGAGGGAGGAGGGAGGGGGGAGGGGGGGAGGGAGGGAGGGAGGGTGAGGAGGGAAAGGAGGAGGGAGGGGGAGGAGGAGAGGGTGGAGGAGGGGGGGGGAGGGGGGGGGAGGGAGGAGGAGGAGGAGGGAGGAGGAGGAGAGGAGCAAGGAGGGAGGGAAGGAGGGAGGGGGAGGGAGTGAGTGAGGGAGGGTGGGAGGGAGTGGAGGGAGGGAGAGGGAGGGAGGGAGGGAGGGAGGGAGGGAGGGGAAGGGAGGAGGGGAGGGAGGGAGGGAGTGGGGAGGGAGGGAGGGGAGGGGGGGGAGGGGAGGGAGGGGAGGAGGGAGGGGAGGGGAGGAGTGAGGGAGGTGGGAGGGAGTGAGGAGGGAGGGGGAGGAGTGGGAGGGTGGGAGAGGGGAGGAGGAGGGAAGGAGGGAGGAAGGAGGGAGTGAGTGAGGGAGGGTAGGAGGGAGGCAGTAAGGGAGGGTAGGAGGGAGTGAGTAAGGGAGGGAAGGAGGGAGTGAGTGAGGGAGGGTAGGAGGGAGGGAAGGAGGGAGGACACACGCTATTGTTACTATGTTTAGGTGAGGCGTAACGAAGATGAAAACAGAATGCGTGAAGAAAAAAAATCGATAGGCATATTTAGCGTTAACTCAAGTAAAAAATTCACAGTTGTACTAAAAAAATATTAAATATATTTTTTTCTTAGATCACATATAAAGAGTGTAGTTATTTACTAACAACTAATAATACACACAAGAGCTCTGAGACGTGTTCAGCACCTGTGTAATTCACGCTCTGACCCGTCTATTCAGGGCTATTGAAATCTGGTTCATCTTAATTAAGGAGGTTTAATGATTAAAATTATGTACCAGCGTCTGAAAAACTTATTAATTATATATCACTGAATTTATGGAGGGAGAAGAGGGAGGAGGCGAGGGTTCGGTATACCTGACTTAAATTATTACTCAACCACAAGACATAGAGAACTGTTTACTAGTTATGAAGAACCTGAACCTGTGTTTTACTGCCAGAGAGACAACCTTGTTAGACTCATTAACTCAGTAAATCTACGAAACAACCTTAATGAATGAAGCAGTATACAGTATATTCTCCTGCCTTCATAACCTTAATGAATGAAGCAGTATACAGTATATTCTCCTGCCTTCATAACCTTAATGAATGAAGCAGTATACAGTATATTCGACTGTCTTCATAACCTTAATGAATGAGGCAGTATACAGTATATTCTCCTGCCTTCATAACCTTAATGAATGAAGCAGCATACAGTATATTCTCCTGCCTTCATAACCTTAATGAATGAAGCAGTATACAGTATATTCTCCTGCCTTCATAACCTTAATGAATGAAGCAGTATACAGTATATTCTACTGTCTTCATAACCTTAATGAATGAAGCAGTATACAGTATATTCTCCTGCCTTCATAACCTTAATGAATGAAGCAGTATACAGTATATTCGACTGTCTTCATAACCTTAATGAATGAAGCAGTATACAGTATATTCTACTGTCTTCATAACCTTAATGAATGAAGCAGTATACAGTATATTCTCCTGCCTTCATTAACTTAACTTCGTACTGTGTGGTGTTAATCTCCCACCAAACATCAACCAAATATTTTTTATACATAATCAACCGAGCAAAAAGCTGTTAAATTCACTGTCAACCATAACCGAGCCTCTACCAAAACCCTCAACCAGAAAGTTACTATTACAGTATCGAAGACCAGACAGTCACCAGAAACCAGATTAATTCAACCAAGTAAATAAGTTTTATGTTTATTTATATACAATCATAAAACTAAATACCACAACCACTACTATTATCATCACTACCGCCACTACCACAACCACCACTACCACTATCATCACTTCCGCCACTATCACAACCACCATCACCACGCCTACCACTATCACAACCACCACTACCACTATCATCACTTCCGCCACTATCACAACCACCGCTACCACTATCATCACTATAGCCCAGGGGTTCTCAACCAGGGGGGAATTTCCCCCCTCAGGTTTTCAGGGGGGGGGGGAACTGATACTGATATGGAAAAAATAAAGGATTTTCAGTATTATATGCATATTATTTAGAATGCACTTTTTGAGGCAGACAATCTTGGAAAGGAGGGGGGAATGACATTCTGACATATGGTGAAAGGGGTGCATGGGGCAAACAAGGTTGAGAACCACTGCTATAGCCAGTATCACAAACACCATCACCACCACCAGCACTACTACCACTATCACTACCACCACTACCACTATCATCACTACCGCCACTATCACAACCACCATCACTACCACCGCCACAACTTTAATCACCAAAACCACAAAACAGAACACAAACATTTCTCCAACTACCACAATCTTTTCTTTAGAAGAGTAAACCACAATCACCGCAATCATCAGACAATCTTCTTCCCTACCACAAACACACACACACACACACACACACACACACACACACTAAACCATTAATATTAAAATTATTCATTAAGACTTCTTGAACATTGCGAAGAAGAGGAGCCATCCTTCGGGCATTAAGGACCTAAATGACTCTCATACAAAATTAGTTCGTCATAAAAAAAAAGGAAATGCAGCAGCCAGTGTATGACTGTTTTTGTACTTATCATCTCAGAAATAGGATGAAAAATTATTCTGTCTGTCTGTCTGTCTTTCTGTTCTGTTCTAGCTAGTCTGTCTGTCTGTCTGTCTCTCTCCTGTGTTTTGGCTCATAAATAAGGACTATACGAACAAAACTCCAGGGTTACCAACCCGTTGAGTACGATATTTTAATCCTGTGAGTACGATATCTTAACCCTGTGAATATGATATCTTAACCCTGTGAGTACGATATTTTAACCTTCTGAGTACAATGACACTGGACTCGAGGGGTTAAATCATCAGACTCAGAGGATGAAATACATTGAAAATCAGACCAAGTTTAAAAGAAAAACAACAATATATATATATATATATATATATATATATATATATATATATATATATATATATATATATATATATATATATATATATATATATATATATATATATATATATATATATATATATATATATTAGGTAACCATATCCTAAACTGATGGTCAAATTAATGTCATTCCGAATAAAAGTTTCTTGACATATATTAAACTACACGATGTTTGAATACTGAATTGTACATGTGTATTATTAGGGAGAGAGAGAGAGAGAGCGAGCCCTCCATACACTCGGTCAACACTTAGGTCTAATATATTATATATTATTTTACGAGTGTTTATATTCTCCAAAAATAAGACAATTGAACGGGCGGTGTGTCAACAGTTAACTTGTTTTAATGCCTTCAGTATGATAACTTAAGCCTTTGGGTAAGATGATTGAATTCCTATGTATAATATCAATATCTATCTATCTATCTATCTATCTATCTATCTATCTATCTATCCGCCCGTCCGTCTGTCCATCCATCCATCCAACCCTCCATCTATCTATCTACTGTATCTATCTATTCCATAACAACACTAATAAATACACGATTGATAAATGATTTAATTTGTTTATTTCAATATCGTCTTTTTCGTCACTTTCTTATTTGTTTCTGTTCCTCTCTTTCATATCTCGGTGTTCCCCTTTCACTATATTGAGTATTTTTTTTTCATAACACCCTCTCTCTCTCTCTCTCTCTCTCTCTCTCTCTCTCTCTCTCTCTCTACTCTCATTAATACTCTCTCTCTCTTCTGCTTAATCTTCTACTTTTGACGTAATCTTAATTTAATTGAATCCATAAGTTCATATAATACTTGTACTCAGTAATTATACATGTAATAATTGTACAAGTAAGATAATAAGTTTTATGTAAGAATAATAACATAATAATTTAATAGATGTTTGTGTTATCGTATAACAAGATTAATTGATGTATAAAAAAACATAATTGTAGACTGGGTAATTAACTAATGCGGGAGAGACTCAAATTGGCTTGTGATGGAATTGGGTAAAAATCAGTGCATTTCCTTATAAAAATACCTACATATACTTGTAAATTCGGTTTATTTTCTTGTAAAAAGAGGTAATTTTGTTTGGAAAAATCATTGCTTTTGCTGGTTAAAATGGGTACATTTGCTGACAAAAAAACTGATGTTTTACATATGAACTCTGATGTATTGATGGTAAATGTGGGATTGTATGTATATATATATATATATATATATATATATATATTGCGAAATCTGTTGACCCTCAGTCGTCCACTCCACAAAAACCCTTTACACTCCTCAGCTGTCCACTCTAACACAATTTGCACTCCTCAGCTGTTCACTCTACACAATTTACAATCTTCAGCTGTCCACTCTAACACAATTTACACTCCTCAGCTGTCAACTCTACACAATTTACACTTCCCAGCTGTCCACTCTAACACAATTTATACCCCCAGCTGTCCACTCTAACAACAATTTGCACTCTAGCTGTTCACTCTACACAATTTACAATCTTCAACTGTCCACTGCTGTCCACTCTAACACAGCTGTTCACACAATTTACAATCTCAGCTGTCCACTCTAACACAATTTACACCCTCAGCTGTTCACTCTACACAATTTACAATCTTCAGCTGTCCACTCTAACACAATTTGCACTCCCCAGCTGTTCACTCTACACAATTTTACAATCTTCAGCTGTCCACTCTAACACAATTACCTCCTCAGCTGTTAACTCTACACAATTTACACTTCCCAGCTGTCCACTCTAACAATTTACACTCCCCAGCTGTCCACTCTAACAACAATTTGCACTCCCAGCTGTTCACTCTACACAATTTACAATCTTCAACTGTCCACTCTAACACAATTTACACCCCAGCTGTCCACTCTAACACAATTTTACACCTCAGCTGTTCACTCTACGCAATTTACACTTCCCAGCTGTCCACTCTAAAACAATTCTACCTCTCCAGCTGTCCACTCTAACACAATTTACACTCCCCAGCTGTCCACTCTAACAATTTGCCCCAGCTGTTCACTCTAACACAATTTACAATCTTCAGCTGTCCACCCAACACAATTTACACTCCCAGCTGTCCACTCTAACACACACTCCTCAGCTGTTCACTCTACACAATTTACACCCACAGTCCACTCTAACACAATTCTGCACTCCCCAGCTGTTCACTCTACACAATTTACAATCTTCAGCTGTCCACTCTAACACAATTTACACTCCCCAGCTGTCCACTCTAACACAATTTACACTCCTCAGGTGTTCACTCTACACAATTTACACTTCCCAGCTGTCCATCTAACATAATTTACACTCTTCAGCTTTCCACTCTAACACAATTTGCACTCCCAGCTGTTCACTCTACACAATTTACAATCTTCAGCTGTCCAACACAATTCACACTCTCAGCTGTTCACTCTACACAATTTACACTCCACAGCTCAGCTGTTCACTTTACACAATTTACAATCTTCCTGTCCACTTCCACTCTGTGTCCACTCTAACACAATTTACACTACACACCCACTTCCCAGCTGTCCACTCTAACACAATTTACCTTTTCAGCTGTGTCACTCTAACACAATTTACACTCCAGCTGTCCACCAACACAATTTACACTCCCAGCTGTCCACTCTAACACAATTTGCACTCCCAGCTGTTCACTCTACACAATTTACACTCTTCAGCTGTTCACTCTACAGAATTTACACTTCCCAGCTGTCGACTACGCACAATTTACACTCCCAGCTGTCCACTCTATACAATTTACACTCCTCAGCTGTCGATTACGCAACAATTTACACTCTTCAGCTGTCCACTCTAACACAATTTACACTCTACAGCTGTTCACTCTAACACAATTTACCCTCCTCAGCTGTTCACTCTACACAATTTACACTTCCCAGCTGTCGACTCTTACATAATTTAAACTCCCCAGCTGTCCACTCGAACATAATTTTCACTCTTCAGCTGTTCACTCTAACACAATTTACAACCTTCAGCTGTCCACTCTAACACAATTTACACTCCCCAGCTGTCCACTCTAATACAATTTACACTCCTCAGCTGTCGATTACGCAAAAATTTACACTCTTCAGCTGTCCACTCTAACACAATTTACACTCTTTAGCTGTCCACTCTAACACAATTTACACTCTTCAGCTGTTCACTCTACACAATTTACACTACTCAGCTGTTCACTCTACACAATTTACACTTCTCAACTGTCTACTCTTACATAATTTACACTCCTTAGCTGCCCATTCTTACACAATTTACACTCTTCAGCTGTTCACTCTACACAATTTACACTCCTCAGCTGTTCACTCTAACACAATTTACACTCCTAAACAGTTCACTCTACACAATTTACACTTCTCAACTGTCTGCTCTTACACAATTTACACTCCTCAGCTGTCCATTCTTACACAATTTACACTCCTCAGTTGTCCATTCTTACACAATTTACACTCCTTAGCTGTCCATTCTTACACAATTTACACTCTTCAGCTGTTCAGTCTACACAATTTACACTCCTCAGCTGTTCACTCTAACACAATTTACACTCCTCAACAGTTCACTCTACACAATTTACACTCCTAAACAGTTCACTCTACACAATTTACACTTCTCAACTGTCTACTCTTACACAATTTACACTTCTCAACTGTCCATTCTTACACAATTTACACTCCTTAGCTGTCCATTCTTACACAATTTACACTCCTCAGCTGTTCATTCTTACACTATTTACACTCCTCAGCTGTCCATTCTTACACAATTTACACTCCTCAGCTGTCCATTCTTACACAATTTACACTCCTTAGCTGTCCATTCTTACACAATTTACACTCCTCAGCTGTCCATTCTTACACTATTTACACTCCTCAGCTGTCCATTGTTACACA
Source organism: Homarus americanus (assembly GCF_018991925.1). Lineage (NCBI taxonomy): Eukaryota > Metazoa > Arthropoda > Malacostraca > Decapoda > Nephropidae > Homarus > Homarus americanus. Next base: position 14,115,556 of record NW_024730668.1, on the reverse strand, counting down.
ATTTACACTCCTCAGCTGTTCATTCTTACACAATTTACACTCCTCAGCTGTTCATTCTTACACAATTTACACTCCTTAGCTGTCCATTCTTACACTATTTACACTCCTTAGCTGTCCATTCTTACACAATTTACACTCCTCAGCTGTCCATTCTTACACAATTTACACTCCTCAGCTGTCCATTCTTACACAAATTAGCTGTTCTTGTCCATTCTTACACAATTTACACTCCTCAGCTGTCCATTCTTACACACATCATTTACACTCCTCACACACAGCTGTCCATTCTTACACAATTTACACTCCTCAGCTGTCCATTCTTACACAATTTACACTCCTCAGCTGTCCACTATTTACACAGTCCTCAGCTGTCCACTTACACAATTTACACTCCTCAGCTGTCCATTCTTACACAATTTACACTACACTCAGCTGTCCATTCTTACAATTTACACTCCTCAGCTGTCCATTCTTACACTATTTACACTCCTCAGCTGTCCATTCTTACACTATTTACACTCCTCAGCTGTCCATTCTTACACAATTTACAGTTACACAATTTACACTCCTCAGCTGTCCATTCTTACACAATTTACACTCCTCAGCTGTTCATTCTTACACAATTTACACTCCTCAGCTGTTCATTCTTACACAATTTACACTCCTCAGCTGTTCATTCTTACACAATTTACACTCCTCAGCTGTCCATTCTTACACAATTTACACTCCTCAGCTGTTCATTTAAGGTTGTTATTTAATAAAACTATTTCCAGCACACAGCACGGAATGAGACAGTCGCTGCTGGCAGAACTGAATACATCTGAAGATGCTTGTTAATGACTAGTGGTCTCCGTCGTGTGTGGTAGTGAGAGAGAGAGAGAGAGAGAACGGGGGTAAGGAGAGGCAGACAGACAGACAAACAGATAGATAGATAGATAGATAGATAGATAGATAGATAGATAGATAGATAGATAGATAGATAGATAGATAGATAGATAGATAGATAGATAGATAGATAGATAGATAGAGAGAGAGAGAGACAGAGAGAACGGAGGTAAGGAGAGACAGACAGACAGACAGTCAAGCAGATAGATAGATAGATAGATAGCTAGATAAATAGATAAAATAAGGAGACAGACGAACAGACAAACAGAGACAGAGACACCGTTACACTATACCCGAGTCGGGCATTACGGGACCATTTTATGATCCGATTAACTAGAACTAGCAATATGGCAACACCACCTCTAATCAAGGCTCCCAATTCAACAGGTGAGTTAGAGTAGGATGATACGGCTTCCCTCTAAGACCCGTCCATCTGTCTACTGTACGTGGTGTGTCGAGGATATTGTTAGTTCTCTTCCCTTACTCTCCACGTCGACTCAAGATTGGAGAAAAATAATATCTCAAAGGCCAACGGAGGCGTTTATAGGGAGGCATACACCATCCACCACAACCACTACCACAGCTACAGCCACACCCACCATCCACAACCATCCACCACAACAACTACGACTACCACTGTCATCCGTCACCATCATCACCACCATCTACCAAAACCACAACCACCATCCACCACAAACCACTACCACGGTTACCATCCACCACAACCGCTACCAACATCATCCACCATCCACCACCATCCACCAACAACCATTACCACCGTCCAGCACCATCCACCAACAACCATTACCACCATCCACCACTACCACTACCACAGCCACCATCAACCACTACCGCTACCACAGCCACCATCAACCACAACCACTACCAACATCATCCACCACAACCACCATCCACCACCACCACTAACACCACCATCCGCCATAACCATCCACCAATACCACCATTCATCACCATCACCACTAACACCACCATCCTCCATCACCATCCGCCACTACCACCATCCACCACTACCACCATCCACCACCATCCACATACACCAACTACCATCCACCACCATCCACCACCATCAATACTAACACCACCACCCACCATCATCCATCCCCACTACCATTATCCACCATCTACACCACCATCCACCACCATCCACCACTACTACCACCATCCACTATCTACACCACCATCATCACCACCACCATCCACTACTACCACCTCCATCACCACCATCCACCACCACAACCTCTACCACTATCCACCACCACAACCACCATCCACCAACACCACCACCACCATCCACCCCTCATAAGGAGTGGGATAAGGCTAAGATAGGATGCAGTAACTAAACTAATCCTAGCACTAAGACGTGACAGGATCAAGGAGCTGAGATGAGGACCTCCTGGGAGCAGGAGTGGACACTGAGACTCATTAACCTGTGATTCTCTATGGATGATCACACACACACACACACGCTGAGCGAGTACATTATACCTGGTGGAGGTGAAGCATCCAGCATTAAACAATAACTCAAATAACAGTAACCAGTTTCACTACGCGTTGTTCACTGTGAACAATGAACAAACAACACACGCACGACACACTTATGACCTACGCACGCAGCCTGAACTTCCTATTGGATATGAGACTTAATTTATATATATATATATATATATATATATATATATATATATATATATATATATATATATATATATATATATATATATATATATATATATATATATATATATACAGTATATGTGTGTGTGTGTGTGTGTGTAAATGATTGATTGAAGCATTTTATTTAGCCAGAAAAATACAGATACAGAGTGGATAATAATAACAATATTAATATGGCTGAGCCAGTTGAGAACCTGAGCTCTCTTTGAGGCACCTGATATACACTATACATTTATCTCAAGGAAGTGTTATGTAACATTTAATATCATCTGGAATAGTACAATAGCATGGTGGTAATAAGTACATCTCATAATGTTACCACGGTTATCACTTCAATATTTATTTATTTTATTATTTATTATTATTTTTTTAATTTATACATATATATATATATATATATATATATATATATATATATATATATATATATATATATATATATATATATATATATATATATATATATATATATATACATATAAACACACATACATACACATACACATACACATATAAATTAGAGTGGAATTTAAAAACATAAGTATAATGGGGGAGCAGTACAACCTGGGTTGTACAGTAATGAGGTTGAACAAGAGGACAGAGCTGTCAGGATTATGTCTAGTTGGCAATTATGTTTATTGCAATGGTAATTACTTATTTATTTACATGATAATTTCCGATAAAACGGATTTGATGGGTCAATAAAAGCAGGTACTGTAAATATAGTAGGTGTTACAAGAAGTATTAATACTTCGACAATAGATATTTTTTTAGAGATGATTTAAAGGAAGGGAGTGTAGTCTTTGCTCAGATGTGTGGGGTAAGTTGTTCCACACCTTCACACCATGATATTTTATGGAGGTCTGGGACTGAGAGGAGCGCATGGGGGGTGGTCTTAGTAGCTCTGGGTGCCTTAAGTTGTATCTCTGATTATTCCGGAACTGGAAGTAATTATTGTCAAGCAAGTGATTGATAGATTTGTAAACAAAGAGGGCACAGCAGTAAGTACTAATATCCTCGAATTTAAAAAAATTTCAATATAGCAAATTTTTCGTTTGTGTGATCTGTTTTTTTCAAGTAGGTCATTGTCCGTACAACTCTCTTTTGTGCAGTAACCAGAGATTGTGTTTTTGAAGAGCCAGAGGCCCCCCATAGTGTGTGACAGTGTATCAGGTGTTGGTAAACAAGATCATGATAGATTTCTTTCATTGCTGTGAGAGTGAGTGACTGTCGAGTGTGATACATGATACAGCACTGTTTATAAACGTAAAGCCTATTCATCAATTAAAAGAAGCACACTTACATACAACACTATATGTGTTATAACCATATATACTGTATATATATATATATATATAATATAATTCTTCCTTGACAATGTATTCGTTTTTTGTGACTTAACTCGGGTCTGGCCCAAGGTTTTCAACAGGTAAATTTCCGTCATAATATATGTAACAAATAGTACCTAGGGGAACACACACACGATACTACTAGTTTGCTGTCACTCAGAATCGAGTGTGATCATCGTCCAGCTATGATGCAATGATATGAGTTATTAATTAAAGAAGTCACCTTCGTTGGTTAGCTTTGAGGTGCCTCGAGAGGCCGATACGGGATCGGCAGGGTCGCTCAAAGTTGTTGCACGTGTGGAGGGCTACATTTAGTGCGGAAGCAGCAGTGGCAGCATCTTTCCGGTACTGGCACCTATTTGCCTCGGTATGCATTCGGGCTAATTCGAGAGTATTGGCACCATCTCGTATGGTGCTCCTCCAAGCGTTACAGTATGGATTGATCGTCTTCCAAGTGAAGTGGTCGATTTAGCACTTTTTCAGGTTTGTCTTAAGACACTCCTTATTCCTTTTCCGTTGTCCGCCAGAGCTACCTTTACCATTCGTTTGGTTTGGTGGCTGTAAAGTAGCTGTTTCGGCAGTATACTGTCGTCCATGCGGGTAACATGTCCAGTCCAACGTAGTTGTTCATGGATAATGGTAGCCTTGATGCTCCTACAGTTGGTGTCAGCGAGAATACTGGCATTTGTTCTCTTGTCTTCCCGGCGAACTCGGAGGATGGAACGTAGACTACGTTGGTAAAATTTTTCAAGTACTTTGAGGTGCCTCCTTGTAACAATGGCATGAGTTAGTGAGTATTTCCCGCCAAGCATGTGCCAATTGCAGTGACCTGTGAGAGTGAATGCCTTTGACCTGTACCAATAAGGAGAGCCTGTGAGACGTGACGTCATGAAGATGTGGCGCCATTGTAGGCCGCCTTTGTTTTCAAACAGAGTCTGGTTAGAGGTAGTGAAGGATAGACATACATATGGTCAGTTCCCCATAATGGCAGGATATATCTCAGTAAGTACATTTAAGGATTTATCCGTTTCATGAAATGTACTGTGATTCATGTGACCCCTGTTCAGCCAGGAAGACAGGTTTATTGTTTTGAAGTATAATTGTCAATCTCAATAGCAGGTTTTCAGTAAACAAAGAACCATTAAGAAGTGTTATAAATTCCTCCCCTCCTGGTGTTGAGTAAAACATTGTCACACATGTCTTTGGTGTTATGTAGTGATACATTGAGTCCTGAGTGATAACACACCTATCACCTGTTTCCCCAAGGGTCTCAGTTATTGCATGTTATCCCTGTTCCTCAGTTATCGCCCTCTCTCCCTCTCTCCCTCCCTCCCTCTCTTCCTCTCCCCTCATATCGGTTACTATCTGGTAGAGAGAGTGACCACAGGCAAACCCCCACCTCCCTCAACCACATATCAGCAGTTACCTCCTCTCCTTTCACCCCTAACCTCATCCATCTCATGAGTATACAAAGAATGGAGGAAAGAGAGTAAGGAAATAAGTAAAGAATTAAGAACTACTAAAAACTAAATAAGAAAAATAAAAGGTATTGTTACATCCTGCTTATGATCCATGTCTCGCAGCCATACAACAGGGTGGGGAGGACTATTGCTCGATAAACGTGCAACTTTGTTGGAAATTTTAGCTCCTTGCAGCTGAAGACACTAGTATGGGGTCTGCCAATGTCTTAATATATGCATCTGATCCGATGTTGAATCTCTTCATCGATGTCCACAATGGTGGACAGGTACTAAAGGTACTAAAAGTGGGTAACATTAGAGAGAGTAGTACCATTAAACTGGATGGTTGGTGGAGGTGTGGTTGAACTCGGGGCAGGCTGAAAGAGATTCTGAGTATTACGTGCATTCACCTCAAGGTCGAAGTGTGATTAAGCAGCTCTATAGGTGTTTAGGATCTCTTACAAGTCGCGCCCAGTATGAGCGATGAGGGCGAGGTCGCCTGCATACTGAATTTGAGTGATGAAAGCGGCCGGCAACTTTGTTCCTGCCTGGAGTCATCTTATATTGAAAAGTCCCTTCATCTAGTATTGGATGTTCAGCCACCGGCTAAATTGGCACTGACGCGAGTAAGGAAGGCAGCCAAGAAAATGAAAAAAGAGAGTTGGTGCCAGTACATATCCTTGTTTAACCCCCATTTGGATGGGGAAGAACTCGGACTGGATGCTGTTGTGTAGAGCACTGCCGTTCATGCCATTGTGGAGTTGCCTTACATTGGCAATGGATTATGGTGGGCGGCCCTCTGACAGACCGCCAGAGGGCTTCCATGTTGACAGAGTCGAAGGCTCTAGAAGGTCAATAAAAGCCATGTACAAGTTATGACGCTGTTCACTGCACTTTTCCTGTATCTGGAGGAGAGCAAAGATCATGTCAGTGGTGTCACATGATGGTCTAAAGCCACATTGAGATTCTGGGAGGAAGTTTTCTGCCTCAGGAAGAAGTCTGTTGGACGTCTTGGGTGATAATATTGTCAGCAACGGACAGCAGTGAGATTCCATGGTAGTTGCCACAGTCTGACCGGTCTCCCTTATTCTTATAAATATTGAAGATGGAGGCATGTTTAAGATCTTGGAGGATTTCCTCCTTCTCTCAAATATTCTCCACGAGAGAGTAGAGGTGGTTGGTAAGAAAAGGTTCTCCTGCTTTCTATACCTTGGCTGGGATTCCATCAGGCCTGTGGCTTTGTTATTTTTCATCTGCTTGATGGCAGTAGCTATCTCATCCAGGGATGGACGATAGCTTAGGTGGGTCAGCTCTGGATGCTGAGGGACATGCTGGGTAGTCAGGAGATCCACATCGGTGTTAAGGTTGAGCAGCAAATTGGTAGTGCTCTTTCCAGCGCTGATGGATGCTTTCTTCATCTTTACTTAGGGGTTTAACGTTGGGTGAGTAGAGGGGGGCCATGCCACTAGAAGTTAGGCCATATATTGTTGTAACGGAATTGAAAAATTCATGTATCCTTTGTTGATCCGCAAATTTTTGCATTTCACATTCTAAACTTTTCTACCATTTCTTCATTAGTTTGTAAAATTCGTGCTGAACCACCACTTTCTTCTCGTGGAAGGTATCAGCTTTGGTTCGAGACTTAGGGTTGTTTTTCCAGTCAGTGAGAGCAGCACATTTGCTATTGACGAGTATCTTGAGTTTCGGGTCGTTTTCATCAAACCAAAACTTGGTGTATTATTTTGATCTGGCCGAGTGTCTCTCTGCAGTTTTTTTGTCATTACAGTGTCGAGAATATCCCATGCTGCAATGGAATTTTGGGTGTTTGTTGTTGGGTTGTTTAAGCCCATCGTTGAGTTGCTCTTTGAAAGCATGTGCTACCACTGGATCCTCCAGTCGCTTAGCGTTAATGCCTCTTCTAGAGGCTTGTTGCCTTCGCCATTTTGGGGCGACGTGAGATTAGAGTTTCGCTCTGACGAGCCGATGATCTGTGTCACAGTGGTCTGAGCCAGGTATGGCTCGGGTGATGACGACATCTTAGCGATCTCTTTCTCTGACAATGATATAGTCAATGAGATGCCAATGTTTGGATCATGGGTGTTGCCAAGAACCCTTGAACTTGTAAGCCTGCCTAAACAAGGTGTTGGTAATAGTGGGGTTGTGTTGAGCACACTTGCTGGGGATGAGTAAGCCGTTGGGATTACACACACACACACACACACACACACACACACACACACACACACACATACACCACAGCTGCTTAATTACAGGTGTTCTTTATGTATACATTCACAAATAAAATAATATTATAAGGAGCTCTAAGCACTTCATCTCTCAAAGGTTGCAAAATTTTCTTGAATTAAGTAGTAGAGAAACATTAACTTAGGAGATAATGGTGACCAAATATTTGAAAATGTCATATTTTGCAAATGATATAAAGACACCTTGATTAACGATATAAATATACAATGCATAACAACAAAAAGATACAAGGAATAACGAAATAAAGATTCTTTGAACAACGATATAAAGATACAACGAATAATGATATAAAGAAACACTGAATGATGATATAAAGATATCTTGAATAACGATATAAAAAACATTGAATAACGATGTAAAGAAACATTGAATAACGATATAAAGATATCTTGAATAACGATATAAAGAAACATTGGATAACGATATAAAGAAACATTGAATAACGATATAAAGATATCTTGAATAATGATATAAAGATATCTTGAATAACGATATAAAAAACAGTGAATAACGATATACTGTAAAGATACCTTGAATGATGATATAAAGATACCTTGAATAACGATATGAAGATACCTTGAATAGCGATATAAAGATACCTTGAATAACGATATACAGATACCTTGAATAACGATATAAAGATACCTTGAATAACAATATTGAATAACGATATAGAGATACCTTGAATAACGTTATAAAGAAACATTGAATAGCGAAATAAAGAAACATTGAATAACGATATAAAGATACCTTGACAAACGATATAGAGATACCTTGAATAACGATATAAAGATACCTTGAATAACGATATAAAAATATCTTGAATAACGATATAACAATACCTTGAATAACGATTTAAAGATACCTTGACTAACGATATAAAGATACCTTGAATAACGATATAAAGATACCTTGAATAACGATATGAAGATACCTTGAATAACGATATAAAGATACCTTGAATAACGATATAAGATACCTTGAATGACGATATTAAGAAACATTGAATAGCAATATAGAGATACCTTGAATAGCGATGTAAAGATACCTTGAATAACGATATAAAGATACCTTGAATAACGATATAAAGATACCTTGAATAACGATATAAAGAAACATTGAATAGCGATGTAAAGATACCTTGAATAACGATATAAAGATATCTTGAATAACGATTTAAAGACACCTTGAATAGCGATATAAAGATACCTTGAATAACGATATAAAGATACCTTGAATAACGAAATAAAGATGTCTTGAATAACGATATAACGATACCTTGAATAACGATTTAAAGACACCTTGAATAGCAATATAAAGATACCTTCAATAACGATATAAAGATACCTTGAATAACGATATATAGATACCTTGAATAACGATATAAAGATATCTTGAATAACGATTTAAAGATACCTTGAATAGCGATATAAAGATACCTTGAATAACGATATAAAGATACCTTGAATAACGACATAAAGATGTCTTGAATAACGATATAACGATACCTTGAATAACGATTTAAAGATACCTTGAAGAGCAATACAAAGATACCTTGAATAACGATATAAAGATACCTTGAATAACGATATATAGATACCTTGAATAACGATATAAAGATAACTTGAATAACGATATGAAGATACCTTGAATAACGATATAAAGATACCTTGAATAACGATTTAAAGATACCTTGAATAGCGATATAAAGCTACCTTGAATAACGATATAAAGATACCTTGAATAACGATATAATGATACCTTGAATAACGAAATAAAGATGTCTTGAATAACGATATAAAGATATCTTGAATAACGATTTAAAGATACCTTGAATAGCGATATAAAGATACCTTGAATAACGATATAAAGATACCTTGAATAACGATATGAAGATACCTTGAATAACGATATATAGATACCTTGAATAACGATATAAAGATAACTTGAATAACGATATGAAGATACCTTGAATAACGATATAAAGATAACTTGAATAACGATATGAAGATACCTTGAATAACGATATAAAGATACTTTGAATAACGATATGAAGATACCTTGAATGACGATAAACACAACAGAACATGAGAACACATTACCGTGTACGACCACAGAATTACCTGAAGGTTCTATATAGTGGTGGCGTCCCTCAAGATTATTTAGGAGGAAAAAGTCACAGAAATATATCCAGAGGTAGTCTTACCTTATAAGACATTGTAATTAAGTGTGAGGCAGACACGGAGCTGCTTCTCTCATCTCCATTTAGGGAGAAAAAGCTCCCCGAGGAGCCATTCTGTGTAAGGCCTTATAATAAGGTAAAAGAACATCCACTGTAGTATTACCTCAGGTCGTCAGTTGGCGCCATTTTTGGGAGTCATTTCTTGGGCTAGCGAGGCTCTGGTCGTCAGCTGGTCAGATCCGATTACAAGATTACTAAGGATTTACCCATTGAACCAGTGGGGGAATTTCCCTTGCTATTGTTGACGAGGGAAAGTTATTACACACACATATACTGTATATATATATATATATATATATATATATATATATATATATATATATATATATATATATATATATATATATATATACATATACACTTATACAGTATATATAATGTATATATATATATATATACAGTATATGTGTGTGTGTGTGTGTGTGTGTGTGTGTGCGCTCAGAGTAACATGGGGTTAAGGGTACAGTGATAAAACAAAAACTTTCCGAATATTTACAGATATTGATATTGAACAGTTTATATAGCCAGAAAAATACAGATGCAGAGTGGATAATAATAACAATATTAACATGGTACACCCAATTGAGAGCCTGAGCTTTCTTGAAGGCTAGTTAGGTTAGTACTAGAAATAAAGGGTAAACAAACACAAATGGTATCTACGATTAAATGAATATTTTTATAATGGTTGAATGTCTGTTCTCTTTCTAATCAGTTCGAGGTCGTAGGGGCTTGATACGGTTATGATGTTCATCGGGGATATGAGGTGGTAGCAGGTACTGTACAACGGAGAGGAAGGTGCAGCAGTTTCAACCCATAGTCAAAAATAGAGGTGACGATGATGATCAGAGGGCCAGTATACTAAGCACTTTCCAGGAGTCATCGTTGTGTAGTGTTTAAGGAAGAATACCACTTACGGGAAGCATAGTTGAGCTTAGGAAGTATGAGTCTTTTGTAAATATTCATGATCTCAGACGCAGGAAGACCAAAAGTCTTGAGACGACGGAGGATGTGGAGACAATAGCTGAAAGATTGTTCTGGAGTGTGCTTTCCAGCCCAGTTTATTATCTTTAGTGACGCCGAAGAGATTGGTGGAATCCACAGCCAAGAGTGTGTTGGGACCCTGTGATGGGTGGAGGTGGGACATGGTCGGAGGAGAGGGGAGTACAGTATGGGTTCAGGTATCGTTGATGAGAATACGTAAGCAGAACGGTCCCATCCTAGTGCCTTGGGGGCGCTACAGGTGATTGACTGAAAGGTGGAGACAGCCCCTCAGAAGCGTACAGCCTGATGGCGGTCGCTAAGGAAGTCTGTAAGCTAAGAAATGAGACTTGGCTTTGATGATAATTAAGTTCTGGTTGGTTAACTAAACCGGTTTGGTGACGTTTATGAAGGTGAGAGCCACAGATGTCTAACGCTTATCTAGGCCGCGGTAGATGGTGTCTGGGAAGCTGATACAACATGAGTGGTGGAGGAGGTCTTCATATTGCTCCACTACTCAGGGACTATGGCGCCAACAGGGTCCGTATAAGCCAAGTCAAATACAGAACCCTCGCAGATAAGCCTCGCGTCTATACATTTACATATATGTATTTGGGTATGTTTTTATATCGTGGTTCTTTGGCTGTATATATTTACATACATTTGAGGTGTGTATGTTTGTATTTCAATGTGTGTGTGTGTGTGTGTTCTTAACCATCTGGTGAAATAAACAGGTGTGCCTAATGTTAAGGTAGTCTAAAAAAAGGAAGTCGGCGAAGATTACCACTAAAATGTTTGGACAAAGATAAAAAGAAAAATAAGTTGAAATCCGTCAGTTCATACACACTCACTAAAAAATCATTCGGCACCCGTGTCATATTGTATCACACCGTAAGGGTGTCGAATAATTTTTTAGTGGGTGTACATATCCCATAACAGCGGATCCTTTTGACAAATTTTCTCACTAAAACGACACAAGGCACGAAATAACCTCCTCCACGACCTGGTCCCCTAAGGTGCCCTGAAAACTTCGTGTCAAGAGCAGAAAAACTTTGTCTCAGGGGCCTTTTCACTAAGCTTTGACGTTGGATATTAGTTCGTTCAACGCAAGCTCTTTTTTAACTTAGGTCTCGTTTTAAAGCAAGATCTCGTTTAACATAAGATCTTATTTTACCATATTTCTCTTTTAATGTAAGCTTTCATTCAACGCAAGATCTCGTTCAAATATGCCCAGCGAGCCAGCCAGCCAGCCAACTAATGACAAGCCAGGACACAAGAGAACCACTATAAACAAGTTGGGCAAACAAGACAAGTAGTTTTGTTTACATCTCTTCTTGCTGACTATTGTTGTCGCCTGTAGAAATTGGTACAAAAAAGCCGTTGTTGGAAACCCTCAGTACCGTTGCCATAGAAGAGGTTTTATAAATTACTGGGTTGGCTTAAGAGCTGCGAGATTGGGATAGGGAAGATGGTAGGGGATGAGAGAGTCATGTGAGTGGGCAGAGGAGTGGGTGAATAGAGTAGATGGACAGAGATGAGTGGAACAAGAGGGAGTTGAGAGGGGTGAGTGGAAGACGAGGGAGTGAATAGAGGGGATGGCAGGGTGAGTGGGGATAGAGAGGGAGAAGTGAGGGACATAAAGGGTTGGATAGTGATGAGAGGGGTGAACGGGAAGAGCTGTGAGTAGTGCCAAGTAAAAGAATGCGAGAGAGAGAGAAAGTGACAGAGATAGAAATTAGAGACAGACAGACAGACAGACAGACAGAGATAGAATAGAGAGAGAGATAGAATTGGAGAGTGAGAGAAATATAAAGAGATAAAGAGAGAGATACATTATAACACCAACTAGCCAGCAGCTGTACTCAATAAGAAACCTTAATAACACAACTCACAACCATCATTAACTTGACATTTTTCTCCCATAGGAAAATAAAACTCCTATTCTTTCTCTAATGAGGTCAACTAATTTTCTTTCAAACGACTTTTAGTGATTTATTAAGTACGTTGAATTTTTATTTTAGAATTATGAATAAGTATATAGTAACTTATTTCAGTTTCCTTGCATGGTCGGATATACCTGTCAAAATTACCTGTCAAAAACAACAGTCAAAACGTGTCAAAAATATATAAATCATCAGAAAAATATCAAACGTCTATCAAAAATATGTCAACGTACCTGTCCAAAAATGCCTGCTTTCAAAGACACTAAAACAGATACTATTAAGAGCGCTTGTCAAAAACACCTGTATACAAAATACGTGTCAAAAACAGAATAAAAATCCGTAAAAAATTTGTGCCTAAAATACCCATCAAAAGCCTTTGTGTCAAAATCACCCGTCAAAAAAAATGTCAAGAAAATACCTGTACCAAAAATTACCCGTCGCGGGAGTTTTTGGTGGGCGTCAGGTGTTAATTGGCTGTTCTGGGTAATGAAAACATCTTCCTCGGTACTTTTCTGCCCAGCGTCTGAAAAGGCTGAGAGTATATTACCTCCTCCTTGAAAAGGCTCGTCAAGAGGGAGGGTTGTGAAGGAGGGGTGAAAGGGAGGGTATGGGTGGTGAGGGGCAAGAGGGGTTGTGAAAGGGAAAAGAAAGGGAGGGGATGGGGTGGTGAGGAGCGAAGGGGGCAAGGGATGGGGTGGCGTGTCCTCAAAAGAAATTGTAAATTTTAAATATTCTAATTTATTTTTGTCTTATCGTGTTGACAATTCCATAGCTAATATTTTCCTCTCTCGGGTTAACTCACGTAAGTTCTATTTACAATACGATAATTATAGTTTTATATTTTGAATTGCTTTTGTTTACTTTTAAGAGAATATTTGTGTAGAGTAAGTGCAATAGGTGTTGCGTAGCACGGCATTGCTTTCGGGCCTGTCTGTCTGTCTGTCTGTCTGTCTGTCTGTCTGTCTGTCCCAAAATAACTCATGAGCTGGTATTAGGATTTCCACCAAACTTGGTGGCTTTGATCAACATTTAACAAGGTCCACATGATAAACTTTTGATGTTAATGTCGCCAAAATTTACCAACTTTTGCTACAGTAACAATACACAAAAAAACCTTGATAAGAGACATTATCAAGCTGTGACTACATTAGTTTACAATAACGTCACTAGTTCGATATTTATTCCACTAGACAAACAAAGACAAACAGACAAGACCTAAATCAATACCCTGGGCCGTTGTTGTGAGCGGGATAACAAGGTGAATACAAGAATAAGATAACTGAGAACTGAATGGTAAGAACTATGAATAAATCCAAGTTATCTATCCCTTCACCAGTCCATCGTCGTCTGAGAAATACCTCGTAGTAAGAGAGAAAAAAGAAGGTCTCTAGTCCTCGCCCAGCTGTAAATGGGTACATAGCCTTAAAGATGAAGAAATGAAAGTGATTGTGCTCAGTGTCGGCCATATTGCCTCCTTGTGTAACAAAGACTTAGCTGTCCCTCTTTATATATCTATCTATCTATTCGTCGCCTTCATATAGAGCGAGTCTCCTATTCTCGTTCTATCTATCCATATATTCGTTACCTAGCGAGAGAAAAAGAGAAACAGGATTGAGAATAACTTTCGGTCCAATCTCAGAGACAGATAGAGGGAGGGTATGTGAGAACACGTTAGTGAAGCTTTAATAAATGGTCTGATGCTCTGGATGACAGCTTTCTGGCGGCCAGCCCAGTGGTGGCACACCCTCACCCCTAACCTCTCACCCCTTAATCCCTCACCGTTTACCCCTTACCTCTAATCTCTAATTTCTCCTTCTCTCCATCCCTCACTTTTCTCACCTCTCACCTCATACTTCCTTCTCTCACTTCTCCCCCTTCCTTCCGTTACCCCCTCACTTCTCACCTCATACTTTCCATTTCTCAGTTCTCCCCCTCCCATCCTTCTCCCCTCACCTCACACCTCCACCCCTCCATTACTTACCGTGCACCCCTTAACCGTTCCTTTCTTCCTCACCCCTCATCTTTTACCTCTCACTTCCCTCCATCCCTCACCCTCACCTCTAAAACCTCCTCCTCCATCCTTTTTTCCTTCTCATCTGCCAATGAGAACAACTCTCGTAACGAATTTGTGTGGATTCCGGCCCATGTTGGAATTAGGTATCATGACCGTGCTGATAGACTGGCCAATGAGGCATGTAAAAAAGAAAATGTTGACCGTGACCTTGGCCTGTCCAATGCTGTACTTAAAAACATTCAAGTCAGAATCATGAACTCTGATCTAGAAGAACTGAGAAATGCAGAGAGACCTGGCAGTTGTAGCATTAGTAAATATGACAAATTTTGTGACGAGAGGTAACGGTATGGCCAGCATAAGGACAGAACCAGACAATGTGATGTAGTCGTGGCCAAAATTAGGCTAGGATACGGACGCATTTGGCAAGTTAGTAACACATTACCTATACCGGAACACTCAGCATGTAAGCTTTGTGATAAACCTTTAAAGTATACACTTGAACACTATATTATTGAGTGTGACACTGTCAAAGACTTCAGACCACCTGGCTTATTGTATCATGAACTTTGTAATTACTATATTGAATCGGGGGAGCTTGGGGAGATTCTTGCTGTTTATCCCAAAAATGTGCAAGCCCAAAATATGACGTCCAATGTATATGAACCACTATCTTGCACGGCAGCGAACAGTGACATAACCCACATGACTCTGACCTATATATACTGCTGATGAATATGATGTATTTTTTGTGTACGAACCTCTGTCCTGCGTGGCAGTGAGAAGTGATACCACCCACATGAATCTGACCTTTATATACTGTCAATGAATGTGATGTATTTCTTTGTGTACGAACCTCTGTCCTGCATGGCAGTGAACAGTGACATAACCCACATGAATCTGATCTATGTATATATATATATAGGTATATGTATATATATATATATATATATATATATATATATATATATATATATATATATATATATATATATATATATATATATATATATATATATATATATATATACTGTTAATGAATATGATGCATTTCTTTGTGTATGAACCTCTGTCCTGCCTGGCAGTGAGAAGTGATACCACCCCTAGTGTCAAGACCTGACTGAATTACTCAGAATAGGCAAACTGTACTTCAAGCTCTGCCAATAAATTTGTTAAACTAACTAATTCTCTCCTCTCCTCTTTCCCCCTTATCTTTCCTCTCCTTCCTCTCTCACCGCCCCCATCTTAACATTCCACCATCCCAAGTCCCCTTCCTCCTTTTCTCTCTCTCCCAGGAGGTATCCAGGACCGAGATAAAGGAGAGGATTAGGAACAAGGAAGAGAAACAAGTGAGAGAACTGAGAGAATCAAAGAGAATTAGTGAATAACTCTTAAGAGATGCACGATTAACTCTTTCTCTTTACCTCCCTCCATACCCCTTCTCACCCTTCTCACTCTCCTCCTAATCAATCTTCTCTCTCTCTCTCTCTCTCTCTCTCTCTCTCTCTCTCTCTCTCTCTCTCTCTCTCTCTCTCTCTCTTTCTCTTTCTCTCTCTCTCTCTCTCTAAATATCCCTTCCTCCCTTCTCCTCATCACTCTCTCCCTCCTTCGCCCCCCTTCTCTTCTCCCCCCGTCTCCCTACCTCTTCTCCTCCCCCCTCCGTCCCTCTCCTCCTCATCATTCTCTCCCCAGGGAGTATCCGGAAAGAAGGAACACAAGAGGAGGAGATTAAACGTAGGGAAGTGAAAAGACAGAAGGAAGAGGATGCACATAGATAGTATTAAATCAAGTGAATGTTATGCATTTACTGATGGTTCTGTGCAGACAAACACAGGTAGAAAAGGCTGTGCAATTGTAATATATAAAGAAAAAGAGATGATAGTGTCAAACAAACAAAGGCTGAACAACTGGGCCAGCACAACACAAACTAAACTAACTGGAATCTACTTAGCCACAGACTACCTCAAAGAAAATGGAGGTGGGGTGATATTCTGTGACTCTCAAAGTGCTTTGAAATCAATGAACAGCCCGTCAGGTTCTATGTCTAAAGTTGCATGTGATATTAAAAGGAATGTGATAACTGCCAATGAGAACAACTTTCGTATCGAATTTGTGTGGATTCCGTCCCATGTTGGAATCAGGTATCATGACCGTGCTGATAGACTGGCCAATGAGGCATGTAAGAAAGAAAATGTTGACCGCGACCTTGGTCTGTCCAATGCCGTAATTAAAAACATTCAAGTCAGAATCATGAACTCTGATCTAGAAGAAGTGAGAAATGCAGAGAGACCTGACAGTTGTAGCATTAGTAAATATGACAAATTTTGTAACAAGAGGTACCGGTATGGCCAGCATAAGGACAGAACCAGACAATGTGATGTAGTCGTGGCCAGAATTAGGCTAGGATACAGACACATCTGGCAAGTTAGTAACGCTGTACCCATACCGGAACACTCAGCATGTAAACTTTGTGATAAACCTTTAAAGCATACACTTGAACACTATATTATTGAATGTGACACTGTCAAAGACTTCAGGCCACCTGACTTACTGTATCTTGAACTATGTAATTACTTCATTGAATCAGGTGTGCTTGAGGACATTCTTGCTGTTTATCCCAAATTTGCTAGCCCACACTGATTAGTCTTCACTTAGAATATGACTCTAATGTATGTGATCCACTGACCCATATATGCTGCTGGTGAATGTGATGTATTTCCTTCTTTGTGTACGAACCTCTGTCCTGCGTGGCAGTGAACAGTGGCATTACCCACATGAATCTGACCTATATATAGTGTCAATGAATATGATGCATTCTTTGTATACGAACCTCTGTCCTGTATGGCAGTGAAAAGTGACATTACCCACATGAATCTGACCGACGTATATGTATGTATGTGTGCGTGTGTGCATGTATATGTACGTGTACATGTATATGTGTATGTATATACGTATATGTATGTATATGTGTGTGTGTGTGTGTGTTTACATATATGTATATGTACTGTCAATGAATATGATGCAACTCTTTGTATACGAACCTCTGTCCTGCATGGCAGTGAACAGTGACATTATCCATATGAACCTGACCTATATTCATTTATAGTTGTTAATGAATATGATGTATTTCTTTGTGTGTGAACCTCTGTCCTGCGTGACAGTGAGAAGTGATACCACCCTCAGTGTCAAGACCTGACTGAATTACTCGGAATAGGCAAACTGTACTACAAGCTCTGCCAATAAATTTGTTAAACTAAAAAAACTGAAGAGGATGGAATTATTGAGAATATGAGAGAGAGAGACAGCGAGAGGAACAGTTGTCTAGAGTCCTGGAGGCTCCCAAGACAGAAGGAAGGAGAGATAGAGACGAAAATTAAAAGTAAGTAGACGATGAAAGAAGAAGGAAAAGGGACAGATGAAAACAATAAGGAAGGACCTCATGATGAAAATAAAAAGACAAGAAGGAAGATTAAAGGAAGGAAGAGTGAGAAAAGAAGGATGGAGTCAAGAAGAACGAGAAGGAAGAAGACATTAAGAAAGAGGACAAGAAGAAGGTAGAAAAAGGAGGAAGTCAAGAAGGAATAAAGAAGAATACAAAATTAAAAAAGAAGAAAAGAAAGATGAAGTCAAGAAAAAGAAAGAAAAAGAAGGAAGAAGACAAGACGGAAGAGGACAAGAAGAAAGTAGAAAAAGAAGAAAGAAGAAAAAGGAGGAAAACAAGGAAGAGGAGGAGGAAGAGGAGGTAGTATGGCAAAATTAATTATTGATGATAAAAATCGAAGTATATAATGTTATATGAGGGAGGAAAGAGAGCAAAATGATAATAAATGATATCCATGGAAAAGAGAGAGAGAGAGAGAGAGAACACCAGCTCACCATGAGACAATGAGACAAGCGCCAGCACTACAACACCTGTCACCAGCGAAACTTGTCACTAATACTCTACAACACCTGTCCTCTACAACACCTGTCATTAATACTCTACATCACCTGTCCTCTACAACACCTGTCACTAATACTCTACAACACCTGTCCTCTACAACACCTGTCACTAATACTCTACAACACCTGTCACTAGTACTCTACAACACCTGTCACTAATACTCTACAACACCTGTCACTAGTACTCTACAACACCTGTCCTCTACAACACCTGTCAATAGTACTCTACAACACCTGTCCTCTACAACACCTGTCCTCTACAACACCTGTCAATAATACTCTACAACACCTGTCACTAGTACTCTACAACACCTGTCCTCTACACCACCTGTACTCCCAGTCAGTGTAATTGATTGGGAGTTAAATTTTGGAAGTCAAATTACCGGGAGTGAAATTACCTAGAACCGTTGCACAGTACTAGTGACAGGTGTTTGTACTGTTGACAGGTAATTGTAAATACTATGACAGGTGTGTGTAAAGTAGTGAGTACTAGCAAATGTAGTGACAGGTGTTGTAAAGAAAGTGACAGGTGTTGTAAATATGTACAGTACTTGTGACAAATGTGTTGTAGAGTACTAGTGTGACAGGTGTTGTAGAGTATTAGTGACAGGTGTTGCAGAGTACTAGTGACAGGTGTTGTAGAGTATTAGTGACAGGTGTTGTAGAGTATTAGTGACAGGTGTAGAGAATTAGTGATAGGTGTTGTAGAGTACTAGTGACAGGTGTTGTTGGGTATTAGTGACAGGTGTTGTAGAGTATTAGTGACAGGTGTTGCAGAGTACTAGTGACAGGTGTTGTAGAGTATTAGTGACAGGTGTTGTAGTGTATTAGTGACAGGTGTTGTAGAGAATTAGTGACAGATGTTGTAGAGGACAGGTGTTGTAGAGTACTAGTGACAGGTGTTGTAGTATTAATGACATGTGTTGTAGAGTATTAGTGACAGGTGTTGTAGAGTACATGTGTTGTAGAGTATAGGCGTTGTAGAGGACAGGTATTGTAGAGTATTAATGACAAATGTTGTAGATGGTTCTAGGTAATCTCACTCCCGGTAATTTGACTCGGGTTATTTCTCCCCCGGTAATTTGACTTCCGGTAATTTATCTCCAAGTCAATTTCACTCCCGGTAATTTTACTCCCGGTAATTTCACCAACATTAAAAAAACTATATTTAAATCATTTATTAAAATCATTTATAAAAAAAAATATTAGAAAAACTTCTTAAAATAAATCAAGAATTAAAATATGTTTTCGTGTTCTATAAGTGCTGAGCGGCTGGTTGCAGTAGCTGCCAGAGGTTGGATAATCCACACCTGTTTCAATAAATAGTCATAACAAGAGATCGTGGGCCCTTCTTGCCCGGTGGCGATTCCGGTGGTACAGTTTACCGAGGTTGTTATAATCATGGTCGTGGTTTTTATAATCATGGTCCTGGTTGTTACAATCATGGTCGTGGTTGTTATAATCATGGTCGTGAATGTTTCATGGTCTTGGTTATTATAATCATGGTCGTGGTTGTTATAATCATGGTCCTGGTTGTTATAATCATGGTCGTGGTTGTTATAATAATGGTCGTGGTTGTTATAATCATAGTCGTGGTTATGATCATAGTTGTGGTTGTTATAATCATAGTCGTGGTTGTTATAATTATGGTCATGAGTGTTATAATCATGGTCGTGGTTGTTATAATCTTATTCGTGGTTGTTTGTAAGGGCGGAAACGATCTTCCTGCTGGTTACCGCTGCTAATTCGCTTGTTTGCTGGTGAGGACGACACTTGGGGCGGTTTGGACAGCGGTGAGAACAGCAGCGACTATCTGGGTCACAGGCAGATTCAACCCAGCCGCCATACAGTCACTATCTAGCTACCCAGCTGTTCGTCAAATTCTGGCTGTGATCTCATCATAGGTCCTGGACTCATGGGCTGTGTTCCCAGACCTTCACCTATGTACTGTCATTTCTCTGGTCATCTACCACTACCGCATACCACGACCGTCAATTCATCTCATTCCTTCTGTGCCCCGGTGTTCTCCTGCCATTTCAAGACGTCGCTCGAGTGTGGAGTTGAATGGGCGCTTCCCTACCCCGAGTGTGGATCACCTTGTTCCAGAACCTTCCCCCAGGGCCACTGCCTTGGGAAATATTTGTTCATTGTTTGATTCTATCAGTTGTTGAATCCCATTAAGTGTTTGATTCTATTAACTGCTGACTCCCATAAATTGTTTGCTCCCTTTAATTGTTTGCTTCCATTATTTGATTAACTCCATTAACTGTTGACTGCCTTAATTTTTTGACTCCCGTAATTGTTATTTGATGATTGTTGGGTGGTGTCAGAGTTTTGTGTTACATTTTTTATAGTAAAGAGATGTCAATCTCAAACGGTTGTTTGTTATTCCTCAGAAAACCATGGTCCTTGACTTTCCTTTATTAAGATCCGGATTAGCCTGGTAAGGGATTTCTATCCCTAAGTCCCAGGTCTTTACATTGTTATAATCATGGTCGTGGTTGTTATAATCATGGTCGTGGTTGTTATAATCATAGTCGTGGTTCTGATCATAGTCGTGGTTGTTATAATCATAGTCGTGGTTGTTATACTCATGGTCGCGAGTGTTATAATCATGGTCATGGTTGTTATAATCATATTCGTGGTTGTTATAATAATGGTCGTGGTTGTTATAATCAAGGTCGTGGTTGTTATAATCATGGTCGTGGTTGTTAATCATGGTCGTGGCGTCATAATCATATTCGTGGTTGTTATAACTGGCGGTCATGGTTGTTATAATCATGGTCGTGGTTGTTATATCTGCGTCGTGGTTGTTAAGTAATCATGGTTGTGGCTGTTATAATCGTAGTCGTGGTTGTTATAATCCTAGTCGTGGTTGTTATAATCATGGTCGCGTGTGTTATAATCGTAGTCGTGGTTGTTATAATCATAGTCATGGTTATTATAATCATGGTCCCGGGTGTTATAATCATAGCCGTTGTTGTTATAATCATAATCGTGGTTGTTATAATCATGGTCGTGGGTTTTATAATCGTAGTCGTGGTTGTTATAATCATAGCTGTGGTTGTTATAAACATAGTTGTGGTTGTTATAATCATGCATTTTGCCGTTATAATCATTGTTGTGGTTGTTTTAACTATGTACAGGTTGTTATAACTACGGTTGTGGTTCTTATAATCGTAGTCGTATATATATCAATGTCGTGGTTATAATCATGGTCGTGGTAGTTATAATCATAGTCGTGGCTATATAATCATGGTCGTGGTTGTTATAATCATAGTTGTGGTTGTTAAGGTAATCATGGTTGTGGTTGTTATAACGGTCGGTTGTTATAATCATGGTCGTGGTTGTTATAATCATGGTCGTGGTTCTTATAATCGTAGTCGTGGTTGTTATAATCATGGTCGTGGTTGTTATAATCATGGTCGTGGTTGTTATAATCATGGTCCTGGTTGTTATAATAATGGTCCTGGTTGTTATAATTATGGTCCTGGTTGTTATAATCATGGTCGTGGTCGTGATACTTACAGTATCTAATATACTATAAGAAGGAATAGAATAAAGGTTAGAATATTTGGTTAAAGAAATATTCGCCGTAAGGAGAGGTTAAAATCATAAAAGAAAATTATTATGAATCACCGATGATCATTCCGAGATAAATTATATTATTAAGAGAAGTGACCTTGATTCTGGTTAGATGAGTCACCATCTGCTTCAGTCATCACCTGTGTTAAGTCATCATAGTAATTATGTGAACCAGTCAGTCAGCTGTCTGTCATGTTAGTTGCCATATTATCTATTTGTGCATGTATGAATCTGTCTATATTTGTCAACCTCCTGTCTGCTTCACTGTCTATATTCACCCTGTGTCTGTTGTAGTCATCTTCTCCATGCATTCCTGTTATTATCTTTTTATCTCTTCTCCTTTTCCACCCACAGGAATAAGTGTACATTGTAGCTGTAAGGTCGTCTGGTAACGTTGAAACTGCGCATCCAGACGCATGATGAAACTCAGCACCCCCCACCTGTTATCTCTAACTATTTTCTGTTTCCCTTCTTTATTCTTCTATTTACTCATCTTCCTTCCTTTACTAATCCAAACAACATTAAAAAAAAAGTAGGCTAAGAAAAAAGTGGGGGAGGAGAAGGGAGCCGTATGATAACTGCAATCGTGGGCTCACAGCGTCCAGCGAATGAGGGTGGGCCAAGTCCGTAGACTTGCATCGTTTTCCAGCGTAAATATAATGTTTATGTAATGGCTTCCTAAAGAAACCATCGATGTGGGACCAGGTTTGTTCCACTTTACGAATTTTTTGCGATTTTTCCACCAAGATTGATGAAAAACGATTGTGCCGTTTCGGCTGCCCAGAGCAGACTCACACACACACACACGCCTAGTCCTATAGTATATTAGATAGTAATGGTAATTGCTCATATTAACAGCTTCGTATCAATCTTTCCTTTTACTTCTGTTTCATCTTGTCTGTTTCACCCTTCTCAAAATATATATCGAAAAGTAGTTGAGATTAACTTGAAAAAAAAATATCAAGATAATGAATTTGGCTTGAAGGTCAGATGTTTTTCATCTCTTGCATTTCTTCCAACTGCTGATGTCATTGATGGTTTCGAGGGGCTCGTACATGACGACGACCAACCTTAAGATCTAGTGTCTTATATTGAAATGTTCTACATTGGATGAGAAAGAGGTCGAGATATTCGACGACGAAGAATTACTCCTATATTTCCTATTGCCAGTTGGAATGTCCATAACAGAACAGAACAAGATATTCCTCGTACCAATAACAACTTGGAAGGGTACCATAATGCACTTCAAAGTTCAGTGACGTGCAAGCATCCCAATCTTTGGAAATTAATTACAACTGTAAAAAAAGAAGAATACCTGGCACAACTAAGGACAGTTCAGTTTGAAAAGGGTGAGAACTACAATGGCAAAAAGAAGTATAAAGATTTGAACAAACGGCTGCAGGTTATTCTTGCTAGAAATACTCCAGAGAACAAGATTGACTTTTTACGAGCAATGGCTCATAACCTGCATTAATATTAAATGTAATGACTTCTAATGTTTTTATAAATGTTTTGATAAATGTTTTTATACATGTTTTTAATTCAGATAACAATATTAACCTGCACCATGTTTAAATGTTTGTATAAATAACCTAAATTATTAATTGTAGTGACTTCTAACGTTTTTATAAATGTTTATATATAAATGTTTTTAATTCAGAGAACAACTTTGACTTTTTACGAGCAATAGCTCATAACTTGCGCCATTAATAATTGTTTTAATGAATAAACGCAATGTTTTAAATATTGGTGAAATTACTGGGAGTGAAATAACCGGGAATTAAAGTGACAGGGAGTTAAATTACCAGGAGTCAAATTACCGGGAGTCAAATTACCAGAGTCAAATTACCGGCCACACTCTGCAACACCTGAACTCTACAACACCTGTACTCTACAACACCTGTCACTAGTGCTCTACAACACCTGTCACTAGTACTCTACAACACCTTTCCTCTACACCTGCCACTAGTGCTCTACAACACCTGTCCGCCACAGCACCTGTAACGAGTGCTCTACAACACTTGTCCTTTACAACACCTGTACTCCACAACACCTGTCACTAGTGCTCTACAACACCTGTCACTAGTACTCTACAACACTTGTACTCTACAACACCTGTTCTATACAACAAATGCCACTAATCCTCTACAACACCTGTCACTAGTACTCTACAACACCTCTGCGCTGTCCTCTACAACACCTGCCACTAGTGCTCTATAACACATGTACTCTACAACACCTGTCCTCTACAACACCTGTCACTAGTGCTCTATAACACCTGTACTCTACAAGACCTGTCCTCTACAACACCTGTCACGAGTACTCTACAACACCTGTCACTAGTGCTCTACAACACCTGACACTAGTACTCTATAACACCTGTCACTAGTACTCTATAACACCTGTACTCTACAACACCTGTCACTAGTACTCTACAACACCTGTCACTAGTACTCTACAACACCTGTCCGCTACAACACCTGCCACTAGTGCTCTATAACACCTGTCACTAATACTCTACACCGCTTGTACTCTACGACACCTGTCCTCTACAACACCTGTACTCTACAACACCTGTCCTCTACAACACCTGTCACTAGTGCTCTTCAACACCTGTCACTAGCACAGTACTCTGTAAGTTCCTTGGCGACAATTAGCGACACTCAGCCATGCTACACCGCCAAACTTCCGCTGTGGAACATCGCCAACTACTACTATTACTACTAAGTCAACCCGCCAATATCACCAAACTTGTGCGAGTTGGACATTGTGGCAATGGTGACGAAGGGACGGAAGGAGTGACTGACGGCGAGGACTGATTCCTCTGAGTTCTTGCAAGAAAAGTTTCATTTAACTTAGTGACTTGAATAACGATAAAAATATGGATTCTCAGTAGTTCTTAAGTGGAATTTTTGTATTTCTGAAAGTAAGAATATATTTAACTTTTTCACTAAAGCTATAATGAAAATATGGATTCTCAGAGGATCTTAAATTATATTTTCACTTAACTGGAGCCGTGAGAATGTGATTAACTTTCTTAAGTTGCGATAAAAAATACTGATTTTCAGTGTTAAGTACAATTTTGCCTAAGCTGATGATGTGATAATGAAACTAACTTGCAGACTTTAGTTACAATTAAAATATGTTTTTTCTACTTTTGCTCGGAGAAGTTTTCCCATTAACTGGAGATGAGAGAATATATAACATGAGGCTCCTACCAATCACAGTGGAGGTTCCTCACGAACTTTCCTCACAAGTAATGGTGACAAGTAGACCCAGGTATGTTCTGTTTGATTAATCACGTCACCTGCAAGTTGTGTATCTTGTCAAACCTTGTTCATTACAAGAGACTCGGCCGTGATACACCTGTGTGAGTAGGACGCCAGACGTGTGTGTATGTAAACATTACTCCTTCACTGTTAGGTTATGTTTATGTACGAAAAGACTCCATAAATACAGTAATCATGTGTTTAACTTATACCTAAAATTGTGCAAGTTAGGAAGACTAATTGCGTGTACAGTTGAGCAGTAAGAGTCCAGCTGTCAGTAGTGCTTGGCCCACGGTCAGGTGAGAATGCTGACCGTGCTAGTGATAACTTATATCATTTTAAATTTAATATTGCTAAATACTTTCATCTAAATCATTATATATATTTATACAAAATATTAATAATCTCATCAACTCTCCCCTTTGTTGCACGTTCAATGAATATTTAGTATTATGATAATTTTTTAACATACAGACTGAGTCCTTAGTGCCAGCGTGTTTAAAACTTCGAGTCCTCCACCGGTAATAAGATCTCATTTCCCCATTGTTCCCCAGCGTTACTGGTGTGTAGGTTAGGTTAGGTTAGGTTAGGTTAGGTTAGGTTAGTCCATAACAGCACAAGTAACTTAAGTTCTAACACTTAACACAACGATAAAGTTTTGATTCTTCAAGAGTCTTAACATAATTTTCCTCTTAACTAAAGACGTGAGAATGCATTTAACTTATCTATAATTGAGTTACAAAAGTTAGTATTCCTTCACTTCACTTAAAACTCGTTCTCACACTCTCCCAAACTCTCACACACGTTCACACACTCACACACTCACACACACTCACATTCTCACACTATCATACCCTGTTAGCCCCTTCATCATTATCACGCCCTTTCACACCCAAACAACTTTCCATATCCTATCTCACACTCTCACACTCCCTCGAACAACTTTTTATATCCTCTCTCACACTCTCCTACACTCTCTCACACTCTCCCACACTTTCTCACACTCTCCCACACTCTCCCACACTCTCTCACACTCTCCTACACTCTTTCACACTCTCCTACACTCTCTCACATTCTCCCACACTCTCCCACACTCTCTCACACTCTCCCACACTTTCTCACACTCCCCCACACTCTCTCACACTCCCCCACACTCTCTCACACTCACACATACCCTCTCACGCCTCTCACACTCCATCAAACAACCTTTCACATCCTCACTCTCGCTCACACCCTCTCTCATTCTCTCACACCATTTCTCATTCTCTCACGCCCTCTCTCACACTCTCTCAAATAACCTTTCATATCTTCACACACACTCACAACCTCTCTCACTCTCTCACACTCTCAAACTCCCTTGGGAGAATTATTTTCCCTTCCCTCACTTCTTCCCCTCTCTTCTTGTCACTCGAGTTCTTTATCGCCCTTCTCTCCCCCTCCTCCTCCTCCTCCTCCTCCACTGCCTTGCATCGTCAACCTCCTCTCTGATCCCATACTTTATCCAGCGTTGTCTCTTTCTCCCAAGACAGGACATTCTAGTTTTTCTTCCTCGTTATTCAGCTTTTGTATATTTCCCAATCGCTCTTTCCCCCTTTCTCCCCCGCCCCCCTCCCTCTCTTTCAAATTTTTTGACACTCTTTTGCCCTCTCATACACTCACATATTATTTCTCAATTCCTTTAATCTCTCTCTCTCTCTCTCTCTCTCTCTCTCTCTCTCTCTCTCTCTCTCTCTCTCTCTCTCTCTCTCTCTCTCTCTCTCTCTCTTCTCTGCTTCTTATTCTGTTTTTTCCCCCTTCCCTTTAACTCATTACTCTTCTATTTTGTTTATTTTTCTTCTTCTTATCATGTATCTGTGGCAGCATTATGTTAGTGTTAAGGTGCAAGCACTGCTTGCTACCTCTCGCTTACAGCTATCGCCCCTGACTAGCACTCGTGGCGAATGGGGAAGCAACTTGCATAAGCCCACGCCTGGCAGACCACAGCCTCTTCACCATCAAGACTCATGCTGTGCCTCCCCGTGGCAACACACGGTAACTGGGTGCCTCGTGGGCCCAAACAAGACCTGCAGGGGATCTCGAAGTTGCAATGGGCCCCAGAGGAACGGCGCAGAGGCCCACCGGCATGTGGACACGTTCTGGCGCCTACCAACCGCTGCCCCGCTGCTTTGCGGATTAACCTTGGTAGGTATAAGGCTACGGAAACAAACTCCAAACGAAAAATCTACTGTGAAGTCCTGCATCAGGAAAACATGCTTACAGAGCTCCAACAAGACCCTAACTGGGTTATAGGCGGAAGAGGTGACCACCATGGGAACCCAATGACAACACTGGCGGACGAAGGCAATGCATGATGGACAAGCTACTAAGGCGAAACCCAACAAACTGGGCTATAGGCAGGCCATTGCACCTCTCCCTCTGCCCAGTCGTTGTAACACTTGCACCATTGGATCAAAAGGGGAGAGTCAAGATGTGTGGTTACAGCCTGCGCTCCTGTGCAGCCATCATCCAGCTCATCATACTTCTCATCATCATCAAAACCCCTATACCTAGTGTAACGAACGAGTGGCGACGGGGACAGGCAAAGATGACTGCCGGGAGTCTCTAGTCACAACTCTGCCCATAAGCGGCACAGATGAGATAGTCGTTTACGCACTGGGGTCTAGGCAGCAGTACAATCCGTTCCTGTCTGTGCGACTGAGCAGCCCTTTCGAGGACCCACTCTGCTCATCCCACATAGGGAGTGAGCTCGAAAAGGTGCCCTAAACATAGCCTGCCAAAAGAACCTACCTGACTGGGCAACCACACCCACTATGATCATCCTTTTGTGGTCGAAAACACAATCATAATCACAGATCAAAACAAAAACAAGCTGTACAACCACTTATGGTCGCTCCATGGAATGTCAGGACCCTTCTGGACACTGGCACAAATGAACGTCTTGAACAAAGAACCGCCCTTGCGGCAAAAGAGCTGGCTAGATATAACATCGACAAAGCAGCCATTCGTGAGTTCCGGATCCCAGACGAGTGTACAGTCACAGAACGGGGGTCAGGCTATGCCTCCTTCTGGAAAGGTGAGCCTGCTGTGAAGAGAAACCGCATTTATGGAGTTGGCTTTGCCATCCACCAATGCATCCTACATAGTCTAACTGAAATGCCTGTTAGGATCAACGAATGCCTCATGACGCTACGAGTCCCACTGAATCACTTACGTCAAGTCTTATTCAATAGTGCATATGCCCCAACACTGGATGCAGAGGATGACATCAAGGAGGCCTTTTACGTAGACCTTGACAGAGGGCTAACCTCTATCCCCAGAGAAGGTATGGTTGTGCTCCTAGGGGAATTCAATGTCAGAATAGGCAGAGATGCTGACTTTTGACAGGGAATCATAGAGAAATGGACTAGGCAAGTGTAATCCCAACGGCCTACTCCTCAGCAAGTGTGCTGCACACAATTTCTCTGTCACCAATACCTTGTTTCGGCAGGCCCACAAGTTCAATGGTTCGTGGCAGCACCCACGATCCAAACACTGGCATCTTATTGTCAGAAAAATAAATCCCCGAGATGTCCTCATCACCCGAGCCATGCGTGGTGCAGACCACTGCGACACTGATCAACAAGCCTTCAGAAGAGGTTTTAACACTAAGCGTCTGGAGGATCCAGCAGTAGCACATGCTTTCAGAGAGCAGCATGAACATGGGCTGATAAACAACCCGACAACAAACAACCCAAATTCCAGTGCTGAATGTGGTGTTCTCGACACTGTCATGACAAAAACCTGCAGAGAGGACCTTGGCCAGATCGAAAAAATACACCAGGACTGGTTTGATGAAAATGACCCTGAAATCAATCTACTCGTTGATGATAAACGTGCTGCTTTAACTGACTGGCAGAACAACCCTCAGCTTTGGACTAAAGCTGATACCTTGTGCAAGAAGAAAGCAGCAGCCCAGGACGAACTTCGTAATCTTAAGAACGACTGGTTTAAAAATAAAGCACGAATTTTTCAATTCCACTAAAACATTTTATGAGCCAGTCATTCATGGCGCAGCCTCCCGCCACTCATCCGATGGAAACTCCCCAATTAAAGACGAATAAGGCATCCTTCAGGGCTGGGAAGAGCACTACAATTTACTGCCCAACCGAAACACCAATGTGGATGACCTGACAATCCAGCATCCAGAGCTGACACCAACTCAGCTATCCTCCATGCCTGGATGAGGTAGCTACTGCCATCAAACAGATGAAGAATAACAAAGCCTCTGGGCCTGATGGAATCCCAGACGAGGAGTATAAAGCAGGAGGACCCATGCTTACCAGCCGTCTCCACTCTCTCCTGGAGAATATATGGGAAAAGGAGAAAATCCCTCAAGCTCTTAAAGACGCCTCTATCGTCAATATTTATGAGAACAAGGGAGACTGGTCAGACTGTGGCGACTACCTCACCAAGCGGTATCTCGCTGCTGTTCGTATCTAGCAAGATTTTCGTCCGAGTCCTCCTCAACAGACTTCTTCCTGAGACGGAAACTTCCTCCTAGAATCTCAATGTGGCTTTAGACCATCACGTTTCACCACTCACATGATCTTTGCTGCCCGCCTGATACAGGAAAAGTGCAGAGAATAGAGTCGTGACCTGTACATGGCCTTCATCGACTTAACCAAGGCCTTCAACTCAGTCAACAGGTGGACCCTCAGCCGTTTTGGGTGCCCACCAAAATTCATCTCCGTCGTGAGGCAACTCTAAGATGGTATGAACGGCAGTTTCCTGCACAATGACACCCATTCTGAGTTCTTCCCCATCCAAGCGGGGGTAAAACAAAGATGTGTACTGGCACCAACTCTCTTTTCCATTTTCTTGGCTGCCTTCCTTATTCGTGCCAGTGCCAATTTAGCCGGCGGGGTGGACATCCACTGCCGGATGAAGGGTCTTTTCAACATAAGACGACTCCAGGCAGGAACAAAGGTGTGAGCACTTTCCATTACTTTACTTCTGTATGCAGACGACCTCACCCTCATCGCTCACACTGAACGCGACCTACAGGAGATCCTCAACACTTATGCAGACTTTGGCCTCAAGGTGAATGTACGTAAGACTCTGATTCTCTTTCCGCCTGCCCCTGGTTCAGCCACACCTCCACCATTCATCCAGCTTAACGGTACTACCCTCTCTAATGTTACCCACTTTGAGTTTCTCGGCTCCCACCTGTCTACCACCGCAGACATCGATAAAGAGATTCAACATCGGATGGGATGTGCATCTCAAGCCTTTGGCAGATTTCGTACCCGTGTCTTCAGCTGTAGGGGGCTGAAATTATCTACAAAATTGCACGTATGCCGAGCAGTGGTCCTCCCCACCCTGCTATATGGCAGCGAGAGATGGGTCACATACAGGAGGCACCTCAAGGCACTTGAAAACTTTCACCAACTTAGTCTACGTTTCATCCTCCGAGTTCGCTGGGAAGACAAGAGAACAAATGCCAGTATTCTCGCTGACACCAACCATAGCAGCATCGAGGCTACCTACCATTATCCATAAACAACTACTTTACAGTCATCTAACAAATATTAAACGTAACTCCGGAGGGCAACTGAATATGTAAAAGGATAGTCTTAAGACAAACCTGAAAAAATTCCAAATCCACCCCCTCACCTGGGAGACGATTGCTCCACATTTTAACGCTTGGAGGAGCACCACACGAGAAGGTGTCAATACTTTCGAGTTAGCCCGACTGCATACCGAGGCAGACAAGCGCCAACGCCGAAAAACACTGCATTAGATGTCGCCTTCAGCATGTGCAACATCTGTGGACGATTCTGCCGGTCCCGTATCGGCCTCTCTAGTCACCTAGTATGTATGTATGTATGTATGTATGTATGTATGTATGTATGTATGTATGTATGTACAAATCTTCACAGTTTCTTGCTAGGAATTCCTCAATACATTCCGCTACATTTACCTTCGTCTGCCTCATTCATTCACATTCTCTCCTACACTCTATCTCTCCCTTCACCTTATCCTCGGAATTTCTCTCTCTCATCTTTATTTACTCAAGTTTCTCTCATTTATTCTTCATTCTCTACTTCTATTCCTACGTTTTTGCTAAAATATCTTATTATTACTTTGTTTTATCGACTCATTCCTTTCATCTGTATCGTTTGTTATTTTCTCTTCTTATTATTTTTTCTTCTCTTTTATGTCTAAAATCTCAACACATTTTCCTTAATATTGTGTCTCTAAAATCATAAATTCGTCACTTAATTTTTCATATTTTCTTTTATCCGAATTCATGTCTAAAATAAATCCAAAATCCATCTCGTATTTCATGTAAAAAAAAAATAATAAATCCATCTATTATTTCACGTCTAATCCCTTCAAATCCACCTCCCTCTCAGCCTGGCCAGACAAAAGAATAAGCCAACTTCTCCATACCGTGATCTTCCCCCCCAACGTTCACAGCGTTATTGTAGACACGTGATTCTCTGCCATACATCACAGGGGGAGAGAGGAGTGAGACCTTCACCCTTCTGTTAATAAACTCATGTCAATATACTCCTTCTACACTAGGTCCACGTGTCGTCCTCCTCCTTCCCCTCCTTTTCCTCCGTCGTCATCGACCCCCTTCACCACCTTCTACAGGGGATTTTGGGGATCACCTGAAAATTAACCACTTCCTCCGCCATTACATTTTATATTTTACGTTAACTCTAACCTAACCTAACCTAACTTAACCTAACCTAACCTAACCAAACCTAATCTAACCTAACTCTAACCTAACCTAACCAAACCTAACCTAACCTAACCTAACCTAACCTAACTCTAACCTAATCCCTCAAATTCATCTCTCATGCATTTCTAAAACCCAAAACCCTGAAATACCACATAAAGGCTTCATAATAGTGCACTTCCTTCCACCCACTTTGACAAAGCTTAGGATCTGAGACAGTTGACCAGAAAGCTCAATAAAGTTTAGCTTCCAGAATTAAGCTGTGTGATTTATAGTGATTAGCTTTTCTTCTTATTCTGGTTATTCACAAATATTTTCATAAGATTTAGAAGTAAGCAAAAGAGAGAGAGAGAGAGTGAGAGAGAGAGAGAGAGAGAGAGAGAGAAGAGGGGAGGTGAAGGAAATTACGATTTATGACGTGCGAGAAAATGAAAGCAAAGAATGAGGGGCGAAGCGAAGGTAGAGTGAAGGGGAGATAAGATATATGGATGAATGAGGAGAGAGGCAAACATAACAAGAATAGGAGAAGGAGGAGGAAGAGGAGGAGGAGGAATGATTTACGAAGACCAGGAGAGTAAAAGAAGTGTGGATAAAGTAAGAAATTGGAGGGGTGGAATAAAGTAAGGAATAAGAACAATAGAATAACAATAGAACGAAAAGGGTAGAGAAATGTGAGAATAGGAAGGATATAGGAAGACTGATTTACGAAGGATAGGAGACGATTAGAAGAAGAAAGAAGGAAAAATAGACGAAAGAAAAAAAGGAAGGAAGGAAGGAAGGATGGAACGAAAGAAGGAAGAAGTAGAAATGGAGTAAATACAAAAGGAGGTATGCAATTAGGTGAAATAAATAAGGAAGAACACTAAGAGAAGGAAGAAAAGGACGTATAAAGGAGGAAGGATATATGCATGGACTAATATATAACAAAACCAAACAAAAACGAGGATATATATAAAGGCAAAA
Source organism: Homarus americanus (assembly GCF_018991925.1). Classification (NCBI taxonomy): domain Eukaryota; kingdom Metazoa; phylum Arthropoda; class Malacostraca; order Decapoda; family Nephropidae; genus Homarus; species Homarus americanus. The sequence goes on along the minus strand of NW_024730668.1, from coordinate 14,082,242 downwards.
TAAAAAAGAGAGACAGACGAAAAAGAAGAAACAAATACGGGAAAGACGTGAATTTAACTCATAAACAGAGAAGGAGAATTAACGAAGAATTGATTACTGGGGCAATAATGTATCTCTTTTCTTAATTATTCATCTATTTATTTGCCAGACATAAATAAAGTAGCATTATAATATCCAATGTAATAGTCACCCTTAAGAACACGTCTCCGGCGCCATAATAAAAGTAATTACCCGTAAAAGCTTATATTATAATGGTTTAAACTATGTAAGGACTGATTTCAAACCCTAATTACTACTTCACTGCCATATTAATTCCATGGTTAATCAGGAAGGTCTGATTACTGCCTAGGGTGCCGTGTATTCCAGTGGACGTATATACCAAGACTTCGACATACATGCATACATACATACATACATACATACATACATACATACTTACATACATACATACATACTACAACAACACAAGTCGAGCAGGAGTGAGGGAGGGAAATTATGTTGATTTTTCTTTGCCACTCGTGAAAGTGGTTCCAAGCAGACCACTCCAGGCTCGGAGGTTCATTTACAGCAGTTCAAGAGGTATAGTTCACACTGTCATCTCCCAGCAACCTGATTCCCCTGACTGACTTCCAAGACGCATGTAGGAGCGGCCCATTTCTTTCATTTCATCCAGTTCATTTATTTCCTTCAGTTCTTTCAGTTTCTTTACCGCGTTTATTATTTTACTTCCTTCAGTTCTATCAGTTCTTCACTCCTTTCATTTCATTCAATTCTTCCAGTTCCTTCGTTTCTTTTAGTTCCTTCAGTTATGTTATTTCATTCAGTTCTTCCAGTTCCTTCAGTTATTTAATTTCTTTTGGGTCTGTCAGTTCTCCCAGTCCCTTCTGTTATGTTATTGACTTCAGTTCCTTCAGTTCCTTCAGTTCCTTCGGTTCCTTCACCTCCTTCAGTTCGTTCACTTTCTTCGGATCCTTCAGGCAATTGAGACTCAATACTCCCATCTCAACGTAATTGGTTTCAGTATTTCATTCCTGTACTTCCCAAGCTTCAGTCGTTTCTCCAGGATGACAGATCTTAGCAGCTCACCTTGGTTGTCGAGTTTCACCACCTAATCTTGTAATTGAATTTCAGAGACTTGCTCCCAGGAGCTCTAGTCTAAGTCTCGAGGTCGAATAATCGCCTCCAGTTGTTGAAGTCTAGAATCACGTCGGTTTCAAAAGTCCATTTCCAGTAAGTTTCAGAATATTAATTTTAGCAGCTTAATTTTAACAGGTTTGTTTCAGTTGTACAGTTACAGCAGTTTTGTTTCAACAGCACAGTTACAGCAGCTTAGTTTCAGCAGCTCAGTTACAGCAGCTCAGTAACTGCAGCTTAGTTTCAGCAGCTCACTTACAAAAGCTTAGTTTCAGCAGCTCAGTTTCACCAGCTTAGTTTCAGCAGTTCAATTTCATCATTTTAGATTCAGCGGCACAGTTTTATCAGGTTAGTTTCAGCTGCTCAGATTCAGCAACAGGCTATCCGTCGCCGTTAACATAGTTATTGCTGTAAAGTTTTAACAACCTGATTTGACAAATTTGTTCAGCTGTCAGTTTCAAAATAACTAGTTTCAAGAGCATAATTCAGTCTCTCATTCCACTTATGGAGTTCCAGTGACTCAGTTCCAAGGACTCGTTCTGGATGAGGCATTACATCAGGTCAGTTCGCCTTACATGGCCAACCTATCTTAGCCTAAACTATATCCAGATACTCATTCCAGTTATCCATTTTCAGGAGATCATCTAAAGCAGGTATTTCCAGTTATCCAGTTCTACCAGTCCAGTATCTTTGGCTCCTTCCAGCTGCCGAATTCTAGCTGCCCAGGTCAGGTAACTCGGCTTCAGGAAAGAAATTCCAGTTGCCTCGTTCCAGGAATTTCATCAACCCATTCCAAGAATCAATTTCCAGAAGCCCGATGTCAGTAGATTGATCTAGCCGTGGAAGTTTTACAGTTCCTTTCAACTATTGAGTAGCAGCAGTTTTTCGAGCACCAGCTGATCCTTACAGCTGTCGACTTCCAGAAGTTCCTTCTAACAGCCTAGGTCCAATATATTGATTCTAGCAACCTAATTATATACAGGTGTAAGTTCCATATAGCTGTAGACGTCCAACAGACTGTCGAATTCCAGCAGTTCCTTACAACTGTTGAGGCTCAACAGCAACTCGCAGCTATTGCAGTTCCTTATAGCTGTCGAGTTCCGGCCGTGCTTCCAGCAGCCCAATTCCAGCAGGCGCCTGCTGAGCCTCCAAAAGACTTCATTAGCAGAGCGTCAAACAATGGCTAAAGGAAAACTTCGCGTTATTGAATTCTCACTAAGCTCTCCCCTAGAGGTCTGCCGTGTGTACGTGTGCCCACACACGACCACGTGTACACAGCGAGAGAGGGAGAGGGAGAGGGAGAGAGAGAAGGTAGGAGAAAGAGTAAGCGAGGAAGAGAGAACAGGCAGAGATATAAAGAGAACGAATTGGGGTAGAGTATATATTATATATATATATATATATATATATATATATATATATATATATATATATATATATATATATATATATATATATATATATATATATATATATATATATATTATATACAGACAGAGAGAGAGAGAGAGAGAGAATAATCCTTAATTTGAAGAAATAGATTAGTCCAACCACATAAAAAAAATAACAAACAAGCAAAACCGCAACCACTAATTAAAAAGATAAATTAAAATAACACAAACACACATTACAAAAACATATATCTAAACAAAAAAAATCTGGCTGGAGCTATTTAGGAAATAAGCCATAGAGATACATAAAGCAAATTTTACAGCTCAGTGACAGGAAAAATTGGGGGCGACTGTCTAATTACTGGGTTTTATCTCTCTCTCTGTGACGAATGATGAGGATACGGTCATTATCTGTGTGGGGGAGATGGGGGGTAATGGATGGATGGGGAAGAAGGAATGGGGAACAGGGAGAAGGGGATGAGAGGTAAGGGGGAGATAGAAATAAAGGAGAGGCTTAAAGAAGGAATGGAAAAAGAGAATGGAGGAGGAGAGGAGGGAACAAAGGAGGCGGAGAAAAAGAAGGAAGAAGACAATGGAAGAAGAGGAATAAGGAGGAGGAAGGAACTGAAGAGGGGAGGAAGGGAGGAAGAGTAGGGGATTGGAGTGGATGATGAATATGAAGAGAGAAAGGAGGAGAAAGGACAGGAGAAGAGGACACAGGGGGAGAGGAAAGATGAGAGTAAAAAGAGGAGGAGAGGACAGTATAGAGAGAGAGAGAGAGAGAATATGGGAAAACAGAAAAAAAAGAAACAAAATGGATAATGATGATGATGATGATGATGATGATGGTGATAATGACCATAAATCATCATAATTAATCTATCTTTTGTAAGCAAAGTTTCACTAAGTTCGTTCCATCAAATACTAAGCTAATATAATGTTCTGTTACGACTCACACACAATATCTACCGGAATAACCTACGAAAATATCTTTATCAACTGCCACATAATCTACCTTAACTACCGTTTTTTAACAACAATACCTTCCAACAATTTCTACCACAACGTCTACTACATTATTTACTATAACTTCCAAAATTTCACCATAAACTACTACTACAGCATCTACCATAACTAACACAACAACTACGATATCATCTACCACACCTACCACCACAATTACTATAACTACCACCACAGCACCTACCACACGTATCACAACATCAACCACCACACCTACCACAACTACCATAACTACTACACCATCCACCACACCTACCACCACAACTACTACAACATCTACCACACCTACCACCACAACTACCACAACTACCACACCTACTACACAATCTACCATACCTACCACCACATCTACCACTACTATAACACCATCTACCACAACTACAACACTATCTACCACGCCCACCACCACAACTACCACACCTACTACACCATCTACCATACTTACCAGCACAACTACCACAACTACCAAAACTACCATAACTACTACACAATCTACCATACCTACCACCACATCTACCACTACTATAACACCATCTACCACAACTACAACACTATCTACCACGCCCACCACCACAACTACCACACCAACTACACCATCTACCATACTTACCACCACAACTACCACAACTACCACAACTACTACACCATCTACCACGCCCACCACCACAACTACCACAACCTACTACACCATCTACCATACCTACCACCACAACTACCACAACTACCACAACTACTACACCATCTACCACGCCCACCACCACAACTACCACACCTACTACACCATCTACCATACCTACCACCACAACTACCACAACTACCACACCATCTACCACGCCCACCACCACAACTACCACACCTACTACACCATCTACCATACCTACCACCACAACTACCACAACTACCACAACTACTACACCATCTACCACGCCCACCACCACAACTACCACACCTACTACACCATCTACCATACTTACCACCACAACTACCACAACCACTTAAAGAAGAAACTTATTATCCTCACAATGACACATAGTAATTTCCTCTATGTAATTACATTAATCATTGAGTCTGGAGGAATTAGTAATAATATAATTAAGGTGCAAATTATCTTTATTCTTTCCTTCTCCAATCCAATCAAGGCAAGACTGTGTTAATCCCTACTGACAATCTTTCCTTCCAATCCTCTCACCATCTTCATGTCTTACAGCTAGTATTTGTAATTATGCGATTATCACGCCCTTACCAATCATCTTGTTCTTCTTGTGTGATTATGCTAACTAATCCTCTTTTCGCCCCTAATCTGTCCTTTACTCTAATCATGCTTCACATGGATGTACTAACCTGTAGCGCCCATGTACCCTGCCTTCGTGAGGTTGTGATAATCTTTAATTTTACCAATTCCAATCCTGGAATGATTTGGTTGATTAATTGTTCTCTTACACGATTGTGGAAATTACCTGTTTTGTGAATCCACTCCTTGTGTGTTTGTGTTAATGCATAAATCTGGACAGGACTAATCCTTGTGTGTTTGTGTTAATCCATAAATCTGGACAGGATTAATCCTTGTGTGTTTGTGTTAATACATATTCTAATAATTCAAAAATCAATAATTCCTTAAACTTCATGTTTACTCTCTCTCTTTAATCGCTATATGACTTAATTAACACTATCTTCTGTTCTATGGCCTCTCTCTCTCTCTCTCTCTCTCTCTCTAACTTCATTTTTTTGTTATCCCTGTTTCTCTTCCTCTTTCCTTATTTCTCTCTTATTCTCCCTAATTCTACATCTTTCCAACTCTTTATTTCTTTCTTTTCATCGTATTTTCTCCCATCCCATTATTTTCTTCCCAGCTGTCTCCTCTTTCATTTTATCAAGATTCTTTCTTATATCTATCTTTCTCTTTTTCTTCTTTTTTCTGTGTTTATCCCTCCCTCTCTTTCTTTACCTTTCTCTCACTACCTCGCTTTCTCATCTCTCTAGCTCTCTCCCTTTCTTTTTTATTTCTCTCTCTCTCGTTCTTACCCCTCTCCCTGATTCATTTTCTCTCCCTTTCTTTCTCTCTCTCTCTTCCATTCACCTTTTTCCCCTTTCTCTCTATCCCTCGTGTTCTCTCACTCCTCCGCTCCACACCCCGTCACCTTCCGTGAGAGAACGGCTGTGTACAAATATCCACCTTGTTTACATAATTAATATTTCATCCAAACCTCATCAACTGGTGCTTCGATAACGCCAGCTTGAAACAGCATTACCAATGACGAGTTAATTATTCACGGGGTAAATCTGGCAACACGGCTCTGTAAGGATTGGCTGATGTAGTGTTTTCATGATGATATACAGTACCTGTTGGGAGAGGTAGGCGCTAACGTTGTGTGTTTGTTTAACTTTCAAGAACAAGAGTTTTTATTGTGTGTGTGTGTGTGTGTGTGTGTGTGTACACTATATCACTAAAACTCACACATAAAGACTACCATTAAAAAATCACAAATTATCGTTCTATTTACACAATCCAGCAATAATATTTTTCCGCTGCTACAAATTGAAGAAATAAAAAAGAGAAAACTAAACATACAAAATGACAAAATATTAATATTTGCCTCTATGGCATATAAACAAAATAGGCAAAACAATATTTATTCAATAACTTCAACCTTCAAAAATGTGTTAATTAAAGTCAAACCTTAATTAAAACATCAATTAAAACACAAAATAACGCAGAAAAAACAAGGCAAAAGGAGGACTATTTTATTACATAAACATGAAGTGGATTTTTTTTTAAATTATCTGACATTGTTGTTAAAAATGTTCTATCTTCAGTTGAATTACTGTTTATATATATATATATATATATATATATATATATATATATATATATATATATATATATATATATATATATATATATACACATATAACAAAGAAGTCTGTCTGTTTGTTTATTTGTTTGTGTGTCCTCACGAGAATCTCGGAAACTACTTTACCGATCTGTAGTGATGATGGATGGTGTTATATGTAGTGATGATGGATGGTGTTATATGTAGTGATGATGGATGGTGTTATATGTAGTGATGATGGATGGTGTTATATGTAGTGATGATGGATGGTGTTATACGTAGTGATGATGGATGGTGTTATATGTAGTGATGATGGATGATGTTATATGTAGTGATGATGGATGGTGTTATATGTAGTGATGATGGATGGTGTTATATGTAGTGATGATGGATGATGTTATATGTAGTGATGATGGATGGTGTTATACGTAGATGATGGATGGTGTTATACGTAGTGATGATGGATGATGTTATATGTAGTGATGATGGATGTTGTTATATGTAGTGATGATGGATGGTGTTAGTATGATGATGGATGGTGTTATATGTAGTGATGATGGATATAGTAGTGATGATGGATGGTGTTATACGTAGTGATGATGGATGGTGTTATATGTAGTGATGATGGATGATGTTATATGTAGTGATGATGGATGTTGTTATATGTAGTGATGATGGATGGTGTTATATGTAGTGATGATGGATGGTGTTATATGTAGTGATGATGGATGGTGTTATATGTAGTGATGATGGATGTTATGTAGTGATGATGGATGAACTATTGATGGAAGAAGAAGTTTTAGGGACTGAGCAGCACACTCAACTTTTAAACTGCCTCTCAACCTCGCTCACAATGAGAATCCAGTGTGCAACATCAAAAAAGGATCGGCAAAGGCAAAACTCTTAGAAAAATGCAGCCTCATAGTCTGGGATGAATGCACTATGTCTCACAAGTAGGCGTATGAAGCATTGGACAGGACCTTGCAAGACATACAAAAATGACCAGCTCATGGGGCATTACAATGGTCATTGCTGGAGACTTTCAGAACCCTACCTGTCATTCCTCGAAGCACACCAGCTGATGAACTGAATGCGTGCCTCAAGGCATCATACCTTTGGAGAAGTGTTCAGACACTCGCCCTATCCCAAACAAAGTACATCTACAAGGAGATCAGGATGCTGGACGGTTTACAAACCTTCTACTACAGATTGGGAATGGAACTTTCCCTGTTGATTCAGAAGGACAAATAATCATTCCTCAAGGATGTGGAAATGTTAGAACATAATAACATAAGAAAATAAGGAGTCTGTAATAGGCCGGTTGGCCTGTGCATGGCAGCTCCTGTCGAGAGTTACTACTCTCTATCATCCTTGAATCTATCTAGCCTCATTTTTCCAGCGTTCCAGCACTTACAAAGTTGCTAGCTTGTTCCACTCGTCCTATTTTGAACCAGTTTCTTCCTATCTCCCTCCTAAACCTAAACTTATCCAACTTAAATCAGTTGCTCCGAGTCCTATCTTGCTCGGATATAATAAGAACTTTATCTATATCCCCTTTATTGATTCCTTTCACTTAAATACTTCTATCATATCTCCCCGCACTCTTCGTTTAGTTTCTTTAACCTATCCTCATATGGAAGGTTTCTAAGTCCCGGAATCATTTTCGACATTCTTCGCTGCACCGACTCCTGCCATTGAATTGATATCTATTCTATAACAAGGGCACCAGAACTGAACAGCATAATCGAGGTGCTGCCTGACTAGCGCAAGATATCGTTGCAATATGACCTCAGCACTCTTATTACTTACACTTCTAGATATAAAACCTAATAGTCCGTTTGCCTTATTTCGAACATTAACGCACTGTTTTCTAGGCCGTAGGTCGGGCTTCTAAGTACTAGGTCTCTTCACATCGACTTCTCTAGGTTGATGTTATTAAGGCTGTATACATTGACAGTATTTGTTCTTCCAGTATTAAGTACGCTACACTTGCTAGTGTTGAATTTCATTGCCATTTTCAGACCACCCTGCAGTTTGTTTAGATCCTTCTGTAATGCATTTGCATCCTGCCCTTGAATTAATCTGCCACCTATTTTGGTGTCATCCGCAAACTTGCTTATGTCTGCTGATCACAGTATCTAGATCGTTTATGTAGATTATGAACAAAGTGGGCCTAGTACTGACCCTGGGGACCCCACTGGTTACGGCCCCACTCAGATTTAACACCATCTACGCTGACCCTCTGCGTTCTATCGGTGAGCCATGATTTTATCCAATTTAAGACTTTCCCCTCGATACCATGAGCCTTAATTTTTCTCAGAAGCCTCTGATGCGGTACTCTGTCAAATGCTTTGCTAAAGTCTAAGTAAATAACATCCTCCTATAAATATTCTATCAATATGTAATATCCTGTTCTGGTGAGTTTTGTCTCATTACATGTGTATGCGTGTGTGTGTGTGTGTGTGTGTGTGTGTGTGTGCGTACAATTACTTTCACCACCTTTACTACTACCACCACCACAATTGGATATAGGAGGTCGGCTGTTACACTGGATAAGTGGCTACCTCACTAACAGAAGGGCTGCTGCACTGTTTCAGGGTTACAAAAGTGAAGTTAAAGATATGTAGCTTGGGACCCCTCAAGGTGAAGTACTTAGTCCTACTTTGTTCAGTGTTCTTATGAATGCATTATTAAATTAAATGCCAGACAACCCCAGCACTATCACAATCAGTTATGCTGATGATATTCTTGTACATACTAAAACTCATCGTGGCAAACCCCCTGAAACATGTACATGCAGCCTGTGAGAACCTCGGTCTTATTATCTGCACTGAGAAAACTAAGGTGTTCAACGAACAAGCTGGTAACCGCAAACGCCGCCCCGCCAAGTTCAAGATAGGTAACAACACTATTGACTATCGGCCATTTTTTTAAACATTCGAGTTACTTATTAGTAACCCGAAAGCGCCCTCCGAGCCGTAATCCATTTTTTTTAAACCAAATTTTGTCGGGTTACCATTTGGTAGTCCGACAATATTATTGGAAAGTTCGGGATAAGTCCTCGGGGGTGGGTACGGAAAGACTTATCCCGAATGTTCAAACTAGTTATATATGAATATAAAAGGTCTCTGAAATATACTATATGTAAATTAAGATGAGATAATAAAGAAAACAAATATTTAAATGTACTAATAACCGGTTCCAATAGAAATGTACATTTATTTAAAAGACCGCCGTGTACCCCGTGGTGTTTAACCTTGAACTCCGAAGATTTGTCATCTTCCATCGCCCTTCTCCAATTTTATCAAGCATTGCATTCCTCCAATCATCCTCTTATAGCTTCAAGTATGTTATAAAGCACACTTTTCTTTGTTGTAAATAAATGTAATGCCATTTCCAATTCACAATATATTATACAGTATAGGAACGATATAAGATGAGCCAAATATACTAGGTAGGTTGTAAAAATCAGACTCCTCCCAGTTACACAAGGACCTGGGCGGGCTCACTAACTCCATCGCAGTATATATACTGTAAACAAAAAGAAAATAAATAAATAAATAAATAAATAAATAAATAAATAAATAAATAAAATAAAAATAATAATAATAAGCAGCACTATATAAATAAACCAATATTAATACAAAGGTCTGACGACCTAAGGGAGGAGAACAAAGATAAAACACTAATAGGAAAGATGAAGCGATCTGGTTGAGCCAGGATTCTTTCTACTCCTACTGTATTTCAGTTTCACCACTTTTCCTTCAACCCCTAATAATCTTCTTTCACCTCATAACTAATGACTCCGTACCGGTAGGTTGCTGAGGTAATAACAACAAGTGTCATCTGTGACCCACACTGATAATTACCATGGAAACAATTTTTCCTGCTATATTTCACTGTTTGGGTTGTTGTTGTTCCGGTTGTGTTTAGGTACTACCAATATTTGTAAGTTTAGATTAGGTTACCTAAAATATTTTTTTAGATGAAATATCGAACTCAGGGTTAGAAAAAAGTGCCAAAATTGATTAATGATGTTTTCAGTCACTCTATTTAAATCGTGTCAGTCCTATCTTACATCACCGGAACAACAATAAACAAAAGTTAAATATACTATGGACAAATTTCTTGAAGAAATTCTCTGTAATAGCTATGCAACACGCTTGTAAACTATTATCAAGAGTAATTTATCTTATATGCAATAGTTGATTTGTATAATGTAGTTTGTTTGAAAGTAGAGCAAGTGTAAGGGTAAATGGAAGCATTATTGGTTTGGTAAGAAAATTGCTTTAGATAACAGATTTTATTATCAAGGTTATTTTCCCCAAAAAATTTTGGCTTTAAATAACACCATTTTATTTCCTCCAAACATTATCACATTACAACTTGAAACAGTATTTCAATTATAAAATTAAAATGGATTACACTGGTATGACTAAAGAAAAATATATCACAGTACAGTATATGTAAAATTATATCATTCAACAGTTTACGATTTTCCTTGAAATAATAAATGTACACACATTTTAAAGGCTTCAAAGTACTATACTGTACTGAAATAGTTTACAAGTGTCAGAGAAATCCATAAACAATTTTAGTTCCTCTAAATAAGAACAAGCAGTAAAACCAAATTTATCACAGTACCTGTACAGTCCTGTAATAAATTAATAGTAATCATACTTAGTTTGAAATTGCAAATACAGTTATAGCAATTATCATTCCTGAAAGATTTTAGAAGTACTGTAATGTACCTGTATTGAAATTGTAATTAAAGTACAAAAGAAATTTGAAATAAAAAAATGATTAAAATTCCCAAATAAGTATGAGTATATAATACTCAGTATCACAGTTTATTGTACAGGGTATATGAAATTCTAGCAAAAAATATGTTGAATTTGTTTTCACAAAACTAAAATTAAAAAAAAAATCATAACAAATGTTTGATCATAAAAAATATTATTTGAATCTCCATTAAGTGCAAAAAAAAACAGTAAACCGAGATAAAAGAAAGATAATTAAATTTCTCAAAGAAGTATTAATACACAGTATCACAGTACTGTTTATTGTATCTGACATTGTATAACAAATTAAGTTGAAAGAATCTATTTGTTTTCACAAAAGAAAAAACACATAAATGTTGGAACATAAAAAATATTTCATAATCTCCATTAAGTGCCTAAGAAAAAATAGTAAACAGAGAGCGATAAAAAAAATCACAGTTTATACATTATCAATTATGACACCGATGGCAAAGTCTCCATAATTTAACTTGATTGCCCACAGCTAGAGGTGGAATTATGGCTGCACTCTTGACATATGCCGCTGGGCAACAACTCTAATGCTTACTCTAAATACATTACGCACAGATTGGGCTGATAATGTAGTGTACATACTAGTGAACGGCTTTAAAGCCTACAATATAGCACCATTCATTCCTCTTGTTCACCTGCTTCCTTATCTTCCCCGTGACTGGTTGTTGATGCTGCTGTCGGTGGCACGGGTGATCCTGATGTTGGATCAGTTGATCTTAACGTTCCTGCTGGTGCAGACGCTGGCGTAATTGGTGGTGATGTCTGCCTTCTTCCTTGAAGACGAACTTTTATCTCCACTACTCATATTTCTGCTTCAACTTTGGCGTGCAGATCGACCTGTTTTGTTTATATTTATCTTGGATAAGGCGTACCAACCCTCTCGAGTTGCGGCGTTCGGGTTACTAAATAGTAACCCGATGTTCGGGATTGATATTCGAGTTTGACGAATCCATTTGGCGGGTTACCAAACAGTAACCCGACATTCGGGATACTCTTCGGCGCTGCCCCGAGTGTGTTTAAAATGGCCGTATGTCTCTTCTTTTAGAATATCTTGGTGTCTCCGTCCCTTGTACCTCACCTGCCATACAACATCTAACCCGCCAATGTACTGACAGACTGAAACCTCTTAGAAGTGTAGGGGTACAGCCCACATTATGGTGCTAATATTAGAATTGTTAAAACAATGTATCTAGGCTATATAAGATCTCTGATGGATTACCACGCGCCAGCCCTGGTCCTTCGTAACGGGAAAGGCACTGACAAGCTAAAAAAAAAAAAATGAAGCCTTCAGTATTATCCTAGGCTGTCCCATGAGCACTAAAGCACTTAATATGAGGAAAGAACTAGGTATACCCAGTGTTAAAGATAGAAGAATTGAAGTCAACCTCATGATAGCCCTGAGGCTCTTACGTGGTGACCCTAATAACATCGTTTCCTTAAAATTGCTAGAATGTATGAATCATGGGACTGGTGACTCTAAATGGATCCAAACTAGAGCTACATGTTGGACTGTCACTAGACCATGTGTACAAAGTTAAGACACAACAGCACTTCCTACCACCCTGCAACACACTGCCAAAGTGAGAGCTCTTGAACACATACACACCCTACAAACTGATGATAGTATCACACAGACCATCTACACTGATGGATCTCTTAACACCGCTTGTGGGAGGGCTGGAAGTGCGAACGTTGTGACTCAGCCTAACGGTAATACAATTGAAAAAGGAGTTAGTAACAACTGGGCATCCACTCTACAAACTGAATTAGTTGCCATACTCACAGCTATTAAATGTATTGAAACCACTGTCACTGACAGTCTCATCTTCACTGATTTTCTATCCTCACTACTTGCCCTTGACACCCTCTCACATAGGACTCAAAGAACATGGCAGAGTTGATGCCCTTGCCAAATTTGTGTCTAACAAAGACACTGTTGAATACAATCTGGATCTGCCAAAAACAACCTTTAAAACTGTAATTAGGAAAGAACTTATTGATGAATTTGGCGCTAACAGACGAGTGGAAACAGGCACTAGTCAATCCATCGTTTACCATAATGAGATGTATCAAATGAAACATGTATATAGAGCAAGTAACCGCTAGACTAAGGTTAGGACATTAGTACCTCTGGCAGTATGTCCCGCAAGCAGACGTGAACAACACTAAATGTAAAGTGTGTGGCCAGACATTTGGTCACATACTCGAACACTACGTTCTCGACTGTGTGAAGATAGAACCTCTTTGGGACAGGTCCAAGCGCACTGTGTGTGAAATGACGCAACACTTTATCTCTAATGGCAAGTTAGGTGACATACTAATATTGTATCCACTTTTTTGCACTTAGTAGCTATATCAGTTCGCATGTATAGAACCAAACACACAATGTGCTTGAATACTTCTCACGCAAATGTGAATAACAAAGTGTGCGGCCTGACGTATTGCCTCACACTCTTGTACTCAAGCAGTTGCGAACAAGTTACCCTTTGTGTATAGAACTAAACAAAGAATTTATTTGAAAAAACTCTGTAACATTCAGTGCCATAATATCCTGACCACGGGGTTAGTTATACAGACCCTTTGTGAACTCTGTGTAATCCTTTTTGCGCTATCGCTCACAGGATGAGTATGGGGTGCACAATAAACTAGCCGCTATAATTGGCAAAATCAAACCACCACCACTACCACCACCATCGTCGCCACCGTCGCCGCCGCCGTCACCATAGCTACAAGTCACTGTTGGTGGTTGTTGTGCTACCACCACTACCACTATCACCACCACTACTACTACCACAACTACTTGTTACTGTTTGTGGTTGCCGTATTGCCACCATTACCACCACCCCTACCAGTATCACCACGACTAGTCACTGTAGGTGGTTGCCGTACCACCAACACTACCACCACTACTAACGTAACTGCTTGTCACTGTTGATGTTTGCTGTACCACCACCACTACCACTACCAACCAGTACTACTACCACCACTACTACTACTACAACTATTAGTCACTGTAGGTGGTTGCCGAGCCTCAGTCATGGGAACTAATCAACACAGTCGACCCTTCTGTCACCGCCGCAACTTTAAGTCCCCAGACTAATGCTTCTTTACTGTGTGTGTGTGTGTGTGTGTGTGTGTGTGTGTGTGTGTGTGTGTGTGTGTGTGTGTGTGTGTTTATGTGTGTTATGTTGTCTCTCTCTCCCCCCCCTCCTCTCTCTCTCTCTCTCTCTCTCTCTCTCTCTCTCTCTCTCTTCCTTCACATTACCCTACATTACCCTCCCTTCCCTCCACTTCCCTACACTATCCTTCCACATCCCTCCCTTGACTCCAATACCCTTCACTACCCTCCAGTACCCTCCACTACCCTCCTTTACCCTCCACTACCCTCCATTATCCTCCAGTACCCTCCTACCTCCATTACCTCCACTACCTCCACACCTCCCACCTCCATTACCCCTCCACTACCTCCATTACCCTCCATTACCTCATTACCCTCCACTACCTCCACTACCCTCCTTTACCCTCCTACCCTCTTACCTTCCTACCCTCCATTACCCTCACTACCCTCCATTACCCTCCACTACCCACCCTGTTACATCTTCACTCCGGCCACGTCTTCCGTGTTTAAGCTTCGGTAGTTTATTGCCCAGGAGAACTGTCTTACTAGAGAGAATAACATCATGTTGTGTTTCTTCAGCTATTTGTCATCCTTATTTCTCCTTCACCTCTCTCTCTCTCTCTTCAATTCTCCTCTGTGCCTCTATTTCTCCATTCTCTTCTGTTTTTCTCCCGCCCCTCTCTCTCTCTCTCTCTCTCTCTCTCTCTCTCTCTCTCTCTCTCTCTCACACACACACATGTCCCTTGTAATTACGTTTAGTTGTCTTTTTTTTGTCTTATCGTGATCCAATGAAGAAAAGAAACCAATCTTGGCCTCTGGTGTGTAGTGAACGAAAAATTCTGATTTATAGTGTTCAGTATAGGCCTCCTCAGCTGTCAGTGGTTCTAGGTGTGGTAGTGTTTTGTGTGTATGTGTGTGTGTGTGTGTGGGGCGACATGAAATTGTTCACCAAAATATATGAGTAGGTTAGGTTAGGTTAGGTTAGGTTAGGTTAGGTTAGATTAGGTTATAAACTACTTCAATAGAAAACTTGTTAAAAGCAGATGGGAAAATACGAAAAGGAAGATAAAAAACCCACAGGATAAACATGAAAAACAAAACACACAAAGAGGCTTAAAATATTGTTACTTGAAGAGACACGACGGAAACTAAACACTATTACTTAATGTTGTATGGAAGGAGGGAGCGCCAGGTGTCGTATGAACCGAATGTCAACACAGAGTCAGTGCCACTATCACTACACCTGACACACATAAGTTCGTGACGTACAGTGTTACAACTGAGTCCAACTTGCTATTAATTATTATCACATAGAGGTATATTACATGCATGTATTGTTTTTTTTGTATATTAATGTTTGTTTCTGTTTATTTCGTATCTGAGGTGTTTATTTTACACACACACACACACACACACACACACATATATATGGTGATTTAAAGAAGATATAATCAAGGGAAAAGAGAACAAAGAAAAGAGAACGATTTTGAGAAACGAGTGGGGGAGGGGGAAGAAAGAGAGAGAGAGAGAGAGAGACACACAATAGCCCAGCCACACCGCCATTTACACCCACCCAACACTCACTACCACACCTCCATTACCGGTGAGGGCAGGAAAGTGGTCACGTTCACGCCACTTTCACACCTCCCTGCCACTACCCATGTCACCTCCCTGCTACTACACCCTGTCACCTCCCTGCCACTGCCCCTGTCACCTTCCTGCCGCCACTTCTGTCATCTCCTGCCACTACCCCTGTTAAGTCCTACCCCAGCCACTACCCCTGTCACCGTTTCCATCCCACGCCATGACCTCCTCTCTACCACTACTTCCCCCCCCTCTCACTCTATCCACTCTCATCCTCTCTCACTCATACCCTTCCCCTCACACCACCTACCATCTCACCTCATCCTACGAACAACCATCCCCTCTCACCCCTTCCCAATCCAACACCCACCCTTCTCACGTCCTCCTCCTCTCCTCCCTCTCACCCACTCCCTCAGGAATGGCTTTGCTGAAGAGGTTCAGAGGTCATGTTGACAGTGAGGAAAGAGGCGAGAGAGTGTGAGAGAGTGGGAGAGTGGGGAGGGGGGAGGGGGAACAATGGGGAGAGGAGGGGTTGAAAGAAGAGAGGGATGGCTGGAGGAGAGGGAGGGGTTGAAGAGAGAGGAGGGAGGGGGAGGGGGAGGAGGGGTTGAAAGAAGACGAGGATGGCTGGAGGAGGGAGGGTTGAAGAGAGAGGAGGGAG
>NW_024730668.1:14030689-14060689 GCF_018991925.1 Homarus americanus | reverse complement strand
ATTTTACCTGGTTAATGTGAGGATAGGTCTGGGCCTTGTCTGGGATGTACTTTAGGTCTCTTGTGTAAATTGGGGGAGGACCGCAGGTGGCTCCTTTGCTCACTGTGTGTCTTACATATTTGTTGGGGCCGTGTGACATGTGGACGGGAGCCTGGTTGATTTGTAACCCTTGGGCAGCCGCGAGGGTTACCCTTACACTTGACCCCCCTGATGTCGGGTCAGGTCTGGACTGTTTCTGAGATGTAAGCTGTGGTCTGACACCCCATCACTACAATTACTACTATTATTCCATCACATGTATATATAGATATAACTTATATTGCTATTATTACTGATAAGGTGATAAGTACTGTACCACCACACCACATACTGAAAGTCACTCTCGTGACTGACAGTGTTGATTCATGCACCGTAACCACTTGCCCACCGCACCCTTATCTATCTACTGAAACACTGCATCTCAT
This sequence comes from Homarus americanus, assembly GCF_018991925.1. Lineage (NCBI taxonomy): Eukaryota > Metazoa > Arthropoda > Malacostraca > Decapoda > Nephropidae > Homarus > Homarus americanus. Next base: position 14,060,225 of record NW_024730668.1, on the reverse strand, counting down.
ATACACTATACACAAGCAATGTGTAAAACTCCCTCCAGGAGAATGTTTCCATCAAACACAGACCTGAAACCATAGAAAATCGCCTTTATCTCACAATCAAAGGCACTATATCGCCATTGCCTTGTCCTGTGCGTTGATGCTCTCACAGAAAAACTTAAGACAGGTATGTGTTTGAGACGACTAAAGATCTCATTAAGATTAGGTATGAGGCGTCATCACTCAAGGGGTGCCTGAATGATTGCAAGCTCACGTCTCGGAGTGGCTGGCGGGCTGCCTACATTGTACATTGAGGCGGCGTGACAGTCAAATACCATTTCTGAGGCTTTTTTGGGGTGTGTGTTTGTGGGGGAGAGAAGGAAGAGGATAGCTTTATCAAGTTGAGATTCTTATTTGTAATTCTAGAGAGATAATTTCTCTTTATGTCTCTCTGTCTCTTTTTTATAGGTCTCGCTGTCTCCCTGTATGAATGCATTTCTTCTTTTTGCTTTGTCTGTGTGTCTGTCTTTCTTGCTCTGCCTGTCTATTTTTCTTTGTATCTCTCTCTCTCTCTCTCTCTCCTTCCTCTTCTTCATATCAACAAGCTTCACACACACACACACGCCACTTTCTCTAAAACTTTCTCAATATCTTCTCTTCCTATCTCACTTTTCTCATTAATCTTCGTCCATTCTTTCTCCCCCGTACCCGGCCTGAGAGATATCTCCTTTCGCGTCACACACTCAGCAAATTCCCCATGGTATTCCTTCCCTCCTTGAATGTCGTCTCTCTCTCTCTCTCATTGTGTTTTTATCTGTGAATCACTCTTTCTCTCTCTTTCCCTATCTTGTAACTAATATTCTCTCTCTCTGGTGGGGTGATATTCTGTGACTCTCAAAGTGCTTTGAAATCAATGAACAGCTTGTCAGGTTCTATGTCTAAAGTTGTATGTGATATTAAAAGAAATGTGATAACTGCCAATGAGAACAACTCTCGTATCGAATTTGTGTGGATTCCGTCCCATGTTGGAATTGGGTATCATGACTGTGCTGATAGACTGGCCAATGAGGCATGTAAGAAAGAAAATGTTGACTGTGACCTTGGCCTGTTCAATGCTGTATTTAAAAACATTCAAGTCAGAATCATGAACTCTGATCTAGAAGAACTGAGAAATGCAGAGACCTGGCACTTGTAGCATTAGTAAATATGACAAATTTTGTGACGAGAGGTACCGGTATGGCCAGCATAAGGACAGAACCAGACAATGTGATGTAGTCGTGGCCAGAATTAGGCTAGGATACAGACACATCTGGCAAGTTAGTAACGCTGTACCCATACCGGAACACTCAGCATGTAAACTTTGTGATAAACCTTTAAAGCATACACTTGAACACTATATTATTGAATGTGACACTGTCAAAGACTTCAGGCCACCTGGCTTATTGTATCATGAACTTTGTAATTACTACATTGAATCAGGGGTGCTTGAGGACATTCTTGCTGTTTATCCCAAATTTGCTAGCCCACACTGATTAGTCTTCAATTAGAATATGACGTCCAATGTATATGAACCACTGTCTTGCATGGCAGTGAACAGTGACATCACCCACATGTCTCCGACCTATATATACTGCTAATGAATATGATGTATTTCTTTGTGTACGAACCTCTGTCCTGCATGGCAGTGAACAGTGACATTACCCACATGAATCTGATCTCTCTCTCTCTCTCTCTCTCTCTCTCTCTCTCTCTCTCTCTCTCTCTCTCTCTCTCTCTCTCTCTCTCTCTCTCTCTTTAATCTCTCTTACTCTCTCTCTCTCTATGTACAGAGTTGAGAGGGCTATATATAGTTACGCACACCTGTTACGAGAGCGACTTAATGCAACACCCAGAATACCATCTTTTATTCAAGAGACCAAATGGCCGATACACAATAATCGGCTGGTGTGAATCTCATGAAAATTGGGTTCAGGATTAGCGAGAGAGAGAGAGGTAGATACACACACACACACACACACACACACACACACACACACACACACACATTTGAAAACAGACAGACAGACAGACAGACAGACAGACAGACAGACAGACAGACAGATAGAGACCAATTATCCAGTTGAAGGGCTAAGCACTGGAAATCTGAGTTCGTGATTAGGGGATCCGGCTAAGTCAACAAAAAAAAACGATGTGGATTAGAGAAGTAGGATATCAGTAGCTATATATAAATGATTAGCGAGTCTTAGAGAACTAGACGTGATACGATTAGACTAATAAAGATTCAAGATTAGACAATTTGATCCAACTAGTTGACTAATTATAAGAAACAGTGATATATAAAGGAGTAATTATTGAATTTTTCCTATTCTACCATATTTGAAGAGAGAGAGAGAGAGAGAGAGAGAGAGAGAGAGAGAGAGAGAGAGAGAGAGAGAGAGAGAGAGAGAGAGAGAGAGAGAAAAATGAATAAAGCAATGGAGAGGAGAATAAAGACAGGATAAACGGATTAAAAAAGTAGACAGGAAATCAAGGTGTGTAATACTCAGTAGACAAAAGAAGAGATGACTTAGTACAGAATATAATAGCGGAGAGATGATAGAGAAGAGAGAGGATGATCCGCCACCATGGCTTGACTCTGGACCCATAATGGTAAGTCAACAGGGTGTTATACCTTCACTAATTGTGGCGCCACGCCTCCATACATTGTCCACCTCTTCTCCCTCCTCCTCCTCTTCTTTCTTTCCTCTTCTTCCTACTCTTCTTTTTTCGCCTCTCTCCTCTTCTTTCACCTTTCTCCTCCTTCTTCTCTTTAAATACATTATATGATCCCCTTCTCATTATACTACACGACACGACCCTTTCTTCCCCTCCCTCCCCTGGACACCATCCCAAACTTCCCCACACCTCCCCACACTTCCCACATCTCCCCACACCTCCCCACATCTCCCCCAAACCTCCCACACCCCAACACACCTCCACATCTCCCCCAAACCTCCCACACCTCAACACACCCTCCCCACATCTCCCCACACCCTCCCACATCTCCCCAAACCTCCCACACCTCAACACACCTCCCACATCTCCCCACACCTCTCACATCTCCCCACACCTTCTACACCTCCCCACACCTCCCCATATCTCCCCACACCTCCCACATCCCGGCAGGCAGTTTCCCTGACACCTTCATCCTCCTCCTTTCTCCCTCATCCAAAAACCCAGCAACGCCTGTATCCTCCTCACCCCAGCACCCCCTCACTTCCCAGCATCTCCCCCACCCCAGTACCCCCTCTCACCCTAGCATCTCCCCCTCACCCTAGCACCTCCTCACCTGGCACCTCCCCCCGACTTCCAGCACCTCCCTCACCCCTGGCATCTCCCCGCCCCAGCACCTCACCCCAGCACCTCCACCTCACTTGGCATCTCCTTCACCTCAGCACCTCACCTCAGCACCTCTCACCCCAGCACCTTCCTTCACCCCAGCACCTCACCTCTAAAGACATCTCCCTCACCCCAGCACCTCCCCCTACCCAAGCATCTCCACTATCCAAGCACCTCACCCCACCACCACCTGCCACCCTACCACCACTCCGCCAATTCTACCACCACCCGTCACCCCACCACCACCTGCCACCCTGGCTCACCACCTGTCACTCCTACCACCACCTGCCACCCCACCACCTGTCACCCTACCACCACCTGCCACCCTACCACCACCTGTCACCCCTACCACCACCTGCCACCTCATCAATTAATTGTCACCTACCACCAATCTCAATTGACAAGAGACAGAAGAAAATTTGAATGTTTATGTTGAAGATACGACCTGTTTTTCTTTAAGATATTGGAATGTGAGAGAGAGAGACGGATAGATAGATAGATAGATAGATAGATAGGATAGATAGATAGATAGATAGATAGATAGATACATACATAGATATATAGAGGAAGGAGAGAGAGAGAGAGAGAGAGAGAGAGAGAGAGAGAGAGAGAGAGAGAGAGAGGAGGAAATAATGTCGTCTACCTCAAAGAGAAGTTGAATGAGGTGAGGGGAGAAGGACGGGAGGGTAATGTTTGTTTTTTTAGTTGTAGAGGGGACAAAAGGGAACGAGAAGGGACGGGAAGGGACGAGAAGGGACGGGAAGAGACGTAAGGGGACGAGAAGGGACAGGAAGAGACGTAAGGGGACGAGAAGGGACGGGAAGGGACGTAAGGAAACGGGAGGGGATGTGAGGGAACGGGAAAGGACGTGGACGGAGGGGACGTGAGGTGACGGAAGGGACGGTGGGGACGGAAGGTGAAGGGATGCGGAGGAATTTTGGGGGACGAGAAGCGACGGGAAGGGGCGTAAGGAGACGAGAAGGGACGGGGAGGGACGTAAGGGACGAGAAAGGACGGTAAGGGACGTAAGGGGACGGGAGGGGATGTGAGGAAACGGGAGGGGACGTGCAAGGACATGATGAGACGCGAGGGAACATAATGCGACGGGAGGGGGCGGGAGGGGACTTGAGGGGACGGGAGGGAACTTGAGGGGACGAGAGGGGACGGGAGAGACGGGAGGGAACTTGAGGGGACGGGAGGGAACTTGAGGGGACGGGAGGGAACTTGAGGGGACGGGAGGGAACTTGACGGGACGGGAATGGATGGGACATAGAGCTATCTGACGCACCACTCTCCCATAAACACACAAATATAAGCCCAGACGGATGTTATTTTTTCACTATAGATGTGATATAATATTTTCCTCTATGGCAGACAAAGATAATGGAACACCTTCCTCCTCTAACTTTCACCTGAGGGAACACTAACAACCACAATAACAAGGTATCCAGGTGTGTTGTTGTTATATTTTCCCTTAACATAACTTATAACACAACACATTCGTTATTTTCCTTCGCAGAACACGTCCAGGTAATGTTATTCATAGTTTTTTCTCCTGGGAATAAAATAAGCGGAACAGAAAGACAGTGAGGGAAAAAATAGTGAGGGAAAAAAGTCTTGGGAATTTTCTGTGTGAAGAGATGGATGTGTGGCAACGGGTAAACAGAGGGTAATTGAGGGGAAAGAGGAGGGGAGGCGAGGAGGTGGGGGTGTGGTAAGAAAATGGGGGTGATGGGGCAAAGAAGAAAGGGTGATGGGGAAGAAAGCAGGTGGGGAAATGGGGTGAGAGGAGAAGAGAGAGGGAGGGGAGGGGAGGAGGAAATGATGATGGGTAAAGGGAAGTGAGGGGAGACGAGGGGTTAAGGTGGGGAGGAAGCTGGGGATGATTGGAGGGAAGGATGGTAGGGTCATGGGAAGTAGGTTGACGAGAAGAGAGGAGGGGTGAAAGGGGTCAAAGGGGAAAATGAAGATGAGAGGGAAGAACGCCCTTAACTCATGAGACATAAAGGCAAGCATGAACTTAGCATGCTTCCCTGTTGAGCACTGTAAACGCTTCTGCGCTTCACCTTACACAAGGATGTAGGGGAGTGCCCAATAAAAAAATAAAATAAAAAAGAAGATGGGAGAGGGGAGGGGAAAAGGAGGGGAGAGGAGGAGGGGAGAAGGACGTTGGAGACTGAGGGGACTTGGGAGAAGGAGGGGAAGGAAAGGAGGGGAGGAGGGGATTGAAGGAGAGGAGGGGGATAAAGAATGAGAGAAGGAAGAGGGAAAGGGAGAGGGAAAAGAAGATGAGAGACGAAGGGGGGGGTGAGACAGAAGTTGGAGGGAGATAGGAGAGAGAGAGGAGGAGACGGGAAAGGGGGAATTGAGAGGGATGAGTGGCGGGGTGAGCAGTTTAGGGAAGAAGCGAGGAGGAGGAGGAGGAGGAGGGAAGAGAAAAGGGGAAGATGACAGAGATGGGAAGGTGGGAGAACAAGAGTAAGAGGAAGAAGGAGAAGAGGAAGAAGGGGAAATAGGAGAAAAGGGGGGAGAGGAGGAGGCAGGAAAGGGAGGTGGAATAAGAGGATGAGAGGGAAGATGTGGGAGGTGGGTAGAGAGAGAGAGAGACAGAGAGAGAGAGAGAGAGAGAGAGGGAGAGAGAGAGAGAGATTAAAAACAAAATTCCACTCGTATACACAAAACACAAACTCAAACTTTATCCTTCTCTACCCCTCCCTCTCCCATCCCTCCCCCTCTACTCCCTCCTTTCCCATCTCACCCCTACCGTCCCCTTCCCTTTACTCCCCTCTACTCTTCTCCCCTCCCCCCACAACCAACACAAGGGTGAACTGCCTTTGTTTTCTATCTCACTTTTATTTCCATTAAATTTGTCGTCGAGTTGTCGCGGCTTTGATGTTGTTGTGCCACAGTTGGCTTGGCGGGGTCATGTTGTCGTGATACACCGAGTGAGTCTATGTCGATTGTTGTGGCTGGCTTAAGGCTGGCACAGAGTGGCTTTACACGCTTCAACACCCTGATTAAATCCACGTGTACACCTAACCTAACCTAACCTAACCTAACCTAACCTAACCTAACCTAACCTAACCTAACCTAACCTTGACTGGAATAGTTTGAACTACTTCCCGAGTACGATGACTGTCCCTTGAATAACCTAACGTTATGAGTATGATAACTTAACACCTATGAGTATGATGATAACCCCATGAGTATGATGATACTTCCTTGAGTACGATGACTTAACACCCACGAGTATGATAATAACCCCAAGAGTATGATGATAATCCCATGAGTACGATAACTTAACACCCATGAGTACGATGACTGAGTTCCCTGGAGTACAATAGCTTAACACCCTTGAGTATGATGATAACCCATGAGTATGATGATGATCCCATGAGTGTGATGATTATCCTATGAGTATGATGATAACCCCATGAGTATGATGATAATTCCTTGAGTACGATGACTTAACACCCACGAGTATGATAATAACCCCAAGAGTATGATGATAATCCCATGAGTACGATAACTTAACACCCATGAGTACGATAACTTAACACCCATGAGTACGATAACTTAACACCCATGAGTACGATAACTTAACACCCATGAGTACGATAACTTAACACCCATGAGTACGATAACTTAACACCCATGAGTACGATGACTGAGTTCCCTGGAGTACAATAGCTTAACACCCTTGAGTATGATGATAACCCCATGAGTATGATGTGATCCCATGAGTGTGATGATTATCCTATGAGTATGATGATAACCCCATGAGTATGATGATGACCCCATGAGTATGATGATAGCCCCATGAGTTTGATGATAACCTCATGAGTATAATGATGACCCCATGAGTATGATGATAACCCCATGAGTATGATGATGACCCCATGAGTATGATGATAATCCCTTGAGTATGATGATAGCCCCATGAATAAGATGATAATCCCTTGAGTATGATGATAGCCCCATGAATAAGATGATAAACCCTTGAGTATGATGATGACCACATGAGGTGATGATGACCCATGAGTATGATGATAATCCCTTGAGTATGATGATAACCCCATGATTATGATGATGACCCCATGAGTATGATGATAATCCCTTGAGTATGATTATAACCCCATTAATAAGATGATAATCCCTTGAGTGCAACGATTTAAACCTTTCAAATATGATGTTTGAGGGAAAGTGGTGACAATGGGAGAGTCATGTGGGTATCATGGTAGTCATAGTAGTGTCATGGGAGAGTCATGGTGGTGTCATGGGAGATTCATGGTGATATCATGGTAGAGTCATGGTAGAGTCGTGGGAGAGACATAGTGGTGTCATGGCAGTGTCATGGTAGAGTCACAGTGGTGTCATGATAGCTGCATGGCGGCGTCATGGTAGATTCATGGTGGTGTTATGGTAGAGTCATGGTGGTGTCATGATAGTCATGGCGGCGTCATGGTAGATTCATGGTGGTGTTATGGTAGAGTCATGGTGGTGCCATGATAGTCATGGTGGCGCCATGGTAGAGTAATGGTGGCTTCATTATAGTTATGGTGGTGTCCTGTTAGAGCCATGGTGATGCCATGATAGTCATGGTGGTGTCATGGTAGAGTCATAGTAGTGTCATGTAGAGTCATGGTGGGCTATGATAGCTGCGGTGGTGTCAGTGGTGGAGCTGGTGGTGTCATGGTGAGTCATGGTGGTGTCATGATAGTCATAGTAGTGTCATGTAGAGTCATGGTGGTGTCATGGTACAGTCATGGTGGTGTCATGATAGTTATGGTGGTGTCAGTAGAGTCATAGTAGTGTCATGTAGAGTCATGGTGGTGTCATGATAGTCATGGGTGGTGTCAGTGGTGAGTCATGGTGGTGTCATGGTAGACAGTGGTGGTGTCATGATAGTCATAGTAGTGTCATGTAGAGTCATGGTGGTGTTGTGGTAGAGTCATGGTGGTGTCAGTGATAGTTATGGTGGTGTCATGGTAGAGTCATGGTGGTGTTATAGTAGTCATTGTGGTGTCATGGTAGCGTAATTGTGGTGTCATGGTAGAGTCATGGTGGTGTCATGGTAGAATCATGGTGGTGTCATGGTAGAGTCATGGTGGGTCATGATAGTTATGGTGGTGTCCTGTTAGAGTCATGGTGGTGTCATGGTAGAGTCATGGTGGTGTCATGATACATGGTGGTGTCATGGTAGAGTCATGGTGGGGCCATGATAGTTATGGTGGTGTCCTGTTAGAGTCATGGTGGTGTCATGGTAGAGTCATTGTGGTGTCATGGTAGAATCATAGTAGTGTCATGGTAGAGTCATGGTGGTGTCATGATAGTCATAGTAGTGTCACGAGCGAATCATGGTGGTGTCATGGAGTCATAGTAGTGTCATGTAGAGTCATGGTGGTGTCATGATAGTCATGGTGGTGTCATGGTGGTGTCATGGTAGAGTCATGGTGGTGTTATATAGTAGTAGTGTGTCATGTAGAGTCATGGTGGTGTCATGGTAGAGTCATGGTGGTGTCATGATAGTCATGGTGGTGTCATGGTAGAGTCATGGTGGTGTTATAGTAGTCATTTGGTATCATGGTAGCGTAATTGTGGTGTCATGGTAGAGTCATGGTGGTGTCATCGTAGAGTCATGGTGGTATCATGGTAGAGTCATGGTGGTGTCATGGTAGAGTCATGGTGGTGTCTGGTAGAGTCATGGTGGGTCATGGTAGAGTCATGTTGGTGTCATGGTAGAGTCATGGTGGTGTCATGGTAGAGTCATGGTGGTGTAATGATAGTCATGGTGGTGTTATAGTAGTCATGGTGGTGTCATGGTAGAGTCATGGTAGTGTCACGAGAGAGTCATGGTGGAGTCATGGGAGAGTCATAGTGGTGTCATGGGAGAGTCATGGTGGTGTCATGTTAGAGTCATAGTGGTGTCATGACAGTCATGGTGGTGTCATGGTCTCCCCCACACATCCTCTACGTGCTGCTGCCCGAGGCAAGCCGCAACTCTGGAGGATAATGCAAATGGTACAAAGACCAGCTCAGAATGACCACCTGTACCCAAGGCGTCAAACATCTCGAGAACAAGCATAATGGTGCCAGCTGTGCATGTAGGCAAAGGAGACATAATCGCACTCCCAGAGACCTCCCACTCAACCCGGAGCTGTCCTGCGCAATGTGTGTGATAGAGTCTGTGGGTCAAGGCTCGGACTCCACAGCCAGCGGCACCGCTGACAACATCCCCGGTTCACCACTCAGCATCATCGATTTCATAATGAAAAGCAGAGTCGTCGTCGGCTACGACGGACATCCTTAAGCAAGTCAGCTTACGCATAGTAGTATCATGGTGGTCGTCATGGCAGGGTCATGGTGGTGTCATGGTGTATGGTGGTGTCATAGTAGAGTCATGGTATTCATGGTGGTGTCATGGTAGACTCGTGGTGGTGTCATGGTAGACTCATGGTGGTGTCATGGTAGACTCATGGCGGTGTCAGTGTAGAGTCATGGCATTCATGGTAGTGTCATGGTAGGGTCATGGTGGTGTCATTGTATATGGTGGTGTCATGAAGTGGACCCTCAATTATCCGGCCAAACACTTGTCCGGATAATTAATTGCATCCTCATCATCCGGCCAAACTGCAACTTAATCTAACTTTCAAATTAACTCGTCTATATATTAATTTTTATTTAATATAGAAAAGGAGAGACCAACTTGCTAATTAATTTTAGTAATACTTATGAATCTCTTCTCTTTCATGTAATGATTAATATTGAGTTATTAATAATATCCTCAAACAAACACTACTAGATATACCAACCAGTATACCACAACTCTATAGAAGAGAGAGAAAGAGAGAGAGAGAGATGAAAATAAGAAGGAAAGAAAGAAAGAAAGAAAGAAAGAAAGAAAGAAAGAAAGAAATAAAGAAAGAAAGAAAGAAAAAGGCAAATAGACAAAGAAAGAGACAGAAGGCAACGAAATAACAAAATAAGATATTAAAAAGAAATCTCATCTAATCTACACAGCGAATATATCCATTACACCTCGTCGATTATAGCCATTATAACTCATCTACTATGTCACCGTTATACCTCATCGACTATGTCACCATTATACTTCATCATTTCATATCACCATTATACTTCATCGACTATATCCATATACCTCTGCGACTATATCACATTAAAGCCTCTGCGACTATATCCGTATACCTCATCGACTATGTGCCGTTTGCCTCATCGACTATGTCCATACTTCATCGACCCTTATCCATTATACTCATCATTCTCTCCGTACTCGCCGACTATATCCGTACCTCTTTAAACTATATCCATTATACCTCTGTCTGACTATATCCATTATACCTCACCGACTTCCTTATCGTACTCACCGACTATGTCCATTATACCTCATCGACTATGTCACCATTATACTTCATCAGCTGTCGCTCTGCCGTATACTTCATCTTGACTATATCCATTCATACACTCACCGACTATATCCATTATACCTCACCGACTATATCTGCGACATACTCATCAACTATATCCATTATACCTCATCGACTATATCATTATACCTCATCGACTATATCATTATACCGACTATCCATTATACCTCATCGACTATATCCATTATACCTCATCGACTATATCCATTATACCTCACCGACTATATCGGTACTTACCTCGTCGACCTATCCGGGCTATACAACTATACATTATACCTCTGTCAGCAGCTATATCATTGTACCTCATCGATATATGGGCTATACCACATCGACTATGTCGCAGAACCTTCTCATCGACTGTCCTTCATCATTATATCCATTATACTTCATCGACTGTCGTTGCTTACCCATCGACTATGTCACTGTTCCTTACCTCATCGACTATGTCACCGTTATACTTCATCGACTATATCCAAAATTGCTTCTCCATCGACTATCCGTTATGCCTCTGGCATCGACTATGTCACGATATACTTCATCGACTATATCCGTGTATACCTCTCATTGCCTATCGATATACCTCTGGCTATATCATTATACGCCATCAACCCTTATCCGTTATACTATTGACTATATCGTGCCTCTGTCGACTATATCCGTTATACTCACCGACTTCCTCAAACATACCTCATCGACTATATCCATTATACTCACATCGACTATATCCATTATACCTCACAAATATATCCATTATACCTCATCGACCACCTCCATTTACTACCTCACCGACTATATACGTGCTCATCGACTATATCCATTATATACCTCATCGACCTATATACGTTATACCACATCGACTTCTGCTCACCCATTTATACCTCATCTGACCTAACCATTATGCTTCATCGACTATATCATTATACCTCATCGACTATATACATTATACCACATCGACTATGTCACCGTTATACCTCATCGACTATCATCGCCATTATGCCTGCATCGTTCATATCATTATACCACTCATCGTATATCCGTATACCTCATCATTTATATACTATACTTCGTAAACTATATTCACCATTATACTTCATCAACTATATCGGTATACCTCATCGACTATATCGTGCCTCATCGACTATATCCATTGCCTGTAAACTATACCTCATCGACTATATCACCGTGCTCCTTCTCGATATATCATTATACTTCATCATTCTTCATTAACCTCACCAGCTATGTCACATTATATACCTCACCGACTATATCCATTTACCTCCACCATTTATATCCATTGCGCCTCATCTACTATGTCTGCGTTAAACTTCATCTGACTATGTCACCATTGCCACTTCATCTATTTATATCCATTATTACATCGACTATATCTATTATACCTCATCGACTATATCCATTATACCTCATCTGACTATATCCATACTCACCAAACTATATCCATTGCTCACTCATCGACTATCACTACATTACTCCTTCATCAACTATATCCGTATACCTCATCGACTATATCCGTGCCTCATCGACTATATCATTGCACTTTTTACTCACCGACTATATCCATTGCTTGCCTCTCATCGACTATGTCTGTTATGCGCTTTCATCAAACTATATCAAGTATAAACTATCGACTATATCCGTTATACTGCGAAATATATCCATTTATACCTCACCGACTATATCCATTGTACCTCTGGAAACTATCTATCTTCCTCTGGAAACTATATCCGTTATATGCCTCTGCGACTATATCCATTGCTCCCTTTACAAACTATATCCATTGCTGCCTCTTATCATTTATATCCGTTCTTTTACTCTGCCGACTATCCATACTCACCGACTATATCCGCTACCTCTTCTATGTCACCGTTTATACACCTCATCATTTCATGTCACCGGTAAACTTCTGTCGACTATCATGCTACCATTAACTCTTCATCGACTATATCCATTTATACCTCATCATTATATCCCATTATACCTCACCGACTATCATTGCGCCTCTACCGACTATGTCATTATACCTCTTGTCGACTATGTCACCATTTATATACCTCTGCATCGCTTCTATGCCATTATACTTCCATCGACTATATCTTATACCTCACCGACTATCCATTATACCTCTGCATTTATATCCATTATACCTCATCTGACTATCTCTTTCACCGTATACTTCATCGACTGTCGCCATATACTTCATCGACTATATCCATTATACCTCTAGAAGCTATATCATTATCTCACCGACTATATCCGTTATACCTCATCGACTATATCACCATTATACTTCCATCAGCTATGTCTGGGTGCTTACTTCATCATTATCATTTATACCTCACCAAACTGCCATCATTTGCCTCTGACCTTCCATTATCCTCATCGTATATCACCATATACTTCATCGACTATGTCACCATTATACTTCATCGACTATATCCTATGCCTCTGACTATATCCATTATACCTCATCGACTATGTCACCATTATGCTTCGACTGTCTACCATTATCGCCATCGACATATCCGTATACCTCACCGACTATATCCATTTGCCTCACCAAACTATATCTATTATACCTCTGTCGACTATATCTGCCTTTGCTTCTTCATCCTTCTGTCACCGGTATACCTCACCTATATCCGCATTATACCTCTGACTATATCCATTATACCTCACCGACTATATCCGTGCTTTCATCGACCTTGTCACCGCTACTTCATCTGTTTCCTTGTCACCATTATACTTCATCGACTATATCATTATACCTCTCGACTATATCTACTTCCTCTGCGACCCATATCATTATGCCTCCATCGACTATGCCATTATGCTTCATCATTTCCATGTTAGTTATGCGCCTTCATCGACTATATCCTTCCTCACCGACCTTATCCATTGCCTCACCGACATATCCATTATACTCCATCATTTATGTCACCGTTACCTCATCGACTATGTCTTACGTGCCTTCATCGACTATATCCATTTATACCTCACCAAACTATATCGTTATACCTCCTGGGCTTCCTTATCCGTTATACCTCTGCGACTATCGTTATACCTCGCCGACTATATCCATTACTTACTCATCATTCATATCCGTTATGCTTCACGCCTATGTCACCATTATGCTTCATCGAGCTATATCCATTCCTCACCCGACCATCCATTATACCTCACCAAACTATATCCATTCATACCTCTGTCGACTACTAATCACTGTTCTTCATCGTATCACCATTATGTATCGACTATCTATACCTCACAAACTATATCCATTGCCTTGACACTATCGACTATACTCATCGACTATATCCTTGCTTCTGTGTTCCCATGTTCCATTATACCTCCGACTATGTCAACTCATCAAATCCTTATACTCACTATATCTATCTCACCGACTATATCCATTATACCTCATCGACTATGTCACCATTATACTTCATCGACTATGTCACCATTCATCACTATATCATTACCTCACCACTATATCCATTATACCTCACCACTATATCTATTATACCTCATCGACTATATACATTATACCTCATCGACTATAAACATTATACCTCACCGACTATATCCATTATACCTCACGACTATATACATTATACCTCATCGACTATCCTTATACCTCCCGATATATCCTTATACCTCACCGACTATATCCATTATACCTCACCGACTATATCCATTATATACCTCATCTACTATGTCACCGTTATACCTCATCGACTATGTCACCATTAAACTTCATCGACTATGTCACCATTATACTTCATCGACTATATCCATTATACCTCATCGACTATATCCATTATACCTCACCGACTATATCCATTATACCTCACCGACTATATCCATTATACCTCACCGACTATATCCATTATACCTCATCGACTATATACATTATACCTCATCGACTATATCCATTATACCTCGACTATCATTATACCTCACCGACTATATCCATTATACCTCATCTACTATGTCACATACCTCATCGACTATGTCACCATACTTCATCGACTATATCCATTATACCTCATCGACTATGTCACCATTAAACTCACGACTATATCCATACCTCACCACTATATCCATTATACCTCATCGACTATGTCACCGTTATACCTCATCGACTATGTCACCATATATACTTCATCGACTATATCCATTATACCTCATCGACTATATCCATTATACCTCATCGACTATGTCACCGTTATACCTCATCACTATGTCACCATTATACTTCATCGACTATATCCATTATACCTCACCGACTATATCCATTATACCTCACAGACTATGTCACCGTTATACCTCATCGACTATGTCACCATTATACTTCATCGACTATATCCATTATACCTCATCGACTATATCCATACCTCACCGACTATATCCATTATACCTCATCGACTATATCATATACCTCACCGACTATGTCACCATTACTTCATCGACTATATCCATTACCTATCGACTATATCCATTATACTTCATCGACTATATCCATTATACCTCATCGACTATATCCATTATACCTCACCGACTATATCCATTATACCTCATCGATATATCCATTATACCTCATCGACTATATCCATTATACCTCATCGACTATATCCATTATACCTCATCGACTATATCCATTATACCTCATCGACTATATCCATTATACCTCATCGACTATATCCATTATACCTCACCGACTATATCCATTATACCTCATCGACTATATCCATTATACCTCATCGACTATGTCACCATTATACTTCATCGACTATCATTATACCTCATCGACTATATCCATTATACCTCATCGTATATCCATTACCTCATCGACTATGTCACCGTTATACCTCATCGACTATGTCACCATTATACTTCATCGACTATATCTTATACCTCATCGACTATATCCATTATACCTCATCGACTATATCCATTATACCTCATCGACTATGTCACCATTATACTTCATCGACTATATCCATTATACCTCACCGACTATATCATTATACCTCACCGACTATATCCATTATACCTCATCGACTATATCCATACCTCACCGACTATATCCATTATACCTCATCGACTATATCCATTATACCTCATCGACTATATCCATTATACCTCATCTACTATGTCACCGTTATACTTCATCGCTATATCCATTATACCTCACCACTATATCCATTATACCTCACCGACTATATCCATTATACCTCACCGACTATATCCATTATACCTCATCGACTATATCCATTATACCTCATCTACTATGTCACCGTTATACTTCATCGACTATATCCATTATACCTCACCGACTATATCCATTATACCTCTCGACTATATCCATTATACCTCACCGACTATATCCTTATACCTCATCGACTATATCCATTATACCTCACCGACTATATCCATTATACCTCATCGACTATATCCATTATACTCATCACTATATCCATTATACCTCATCTACTATGTCACCGTTATACTTCATCGGCTATATCCATTATACCTCACCGACTATATCCATTATACCTCACCGACTATATCATTATACCTCACCACTATATCCATTATACCTCACCGACTATATCATTATACTTCATTATATCCATTATACCTCACCGACTATATCCATTATACCTCATCGACTATATCCATTATACCTCACCGACTATATCCATTATACTCACCGACTATATCCATTATACCTCACCGACTATATCCATTATACCTCATCG
The DNA here is from genome assembly GCF_018991925.1 of Homarus americanus. Lineage (NCBI taxonomy): Eukaryota > Metazoa > Arthropoda > Malacostraca > Decapoda > Nephropidae > Homarus > Homarus americanus. The sequence continues at coordinate 14,043,646 of NW_024730668.1, read as the reverse complement.
ACTATGTCCATTATACCTCATCGGCTATGTCACCTTATACTTCATCGACTATATCCATTATACTTCATCGACTATGTCACCATTATATTCATCGACTATATCCATTATACCTCACCGACTATATCCATACCTCATCGACTATATCCATTATACCTCATCGACTATATCCATTATACCTCACCGACTATATCCTTATACCTCACCGACTATATCCATTATACCTCACCGACTATATCCATTATACCTCATCGACTATGTCACCATTATCCTCATCGGCTATGTCACCATTATACTTCATCGACTATATCCATTATACTTCATCGACTATGTCACCATTATACTTCATCGACTATATCCATTATACCTCACCGACTATCCATTATACCTCACCGACTATATCCTTATACCTCATCGACTATGTCACCATTATACTTCATCGACTATGTCACCATTATACTTCACCGACTTATCATTATACCTCACCGACTATATCATTATACCTCACCGACTATATCCATTATACCTCACCGACATATCATTATACCTCACCGACTATATCCATTATACCTCATCGACTATATCACCATTATACTTCATCGACTATGTCACCATTATACTTCACCGACTATATCCATTATACCTCACCGACTATATCCATTATACCTCACCGACTATATCCATTATACCTCATCGACTATGTCACCATTATACTTCATCGGCTATGTCACCATTATACTTCATCGACTATATCCATTATACCTCACCGACTATATCCATTATACCTCACCGACTATATCTATTATACCTCATCGACTATATACATTATACCTCATCGACTATATCCATTATACCTCACCGACTATATCCATTATACCTCACCGACTATATCCATTATACCTCTACTATATCCATTATACCTCATCGACTATGTCACCTTATATCATCGACTATATCATTATACCTCACCAACTATATCCATTATACCTCACCGACTATATCCATTATACCTCACCGACTATATCCATTATACCTCACCGACTATATCCATTATACCTCATCGACTATGTCCATTATACTTCATCGACTATGTCACCATTATACTTCATCGACTATATCCATTATACCTCACCGACTATCCATTATACCTCACCGACTACATCCATTATACTTGACTATATCCATTATACCTCATCGACCCTATCCATTATACCTCACCGACTATATCCATATACTCACCGACTATATCCATTATATCACTTACATTATACCTCATCGACTATATCATTATACTCACCGACTATATCCATTATACCTCACCAATATCCATCACCATTATACCTCATCGGCTATGTCACCGTATACTTCATCGACTATATCATTATACTTCATCGACTATGTCACCATTATACTTCATCGACTATATCCGTATACCTCACCGACTATATCCATTATACCTCACCGACTATATCCACAGTATACCTCATCGACTATATCCATTATACCTCATCGACCCTATCATTATACCTCACCAAACTATATCCGTATACCTCACCGACTATATCCATTATACCTCAATAAACCCTTAACCATTATACCTCCATCGACTATATCCATTATACCTCACAAATATCATCATTATATACTCACCGACTATATCCATTATACCTCATCGACTATATCCGTATACCTCATCGACTATATCCATTATACCTCGACTATATCCATTATACCTCATCGACTATATACGTATACTACCTCATCGACTATATCCATTATACCTCGCAAACTATATCCATTATACCTCACCAATATATCATTATACCTCTATCGACTATATACATTATACCTCATCGACTATATCCATTGCTCACCAAACTATATCCATTATACTCATCGACTATATCATTATGCCTCTTTTAAACTATCGTATATATCATCGACCTATACATTATGCCTCATCGACTATATCCATTATACCTCACCGACTATATCCATTATACCTCACCGACTATATCCATTGCCTCATCGACTATATCCATTCTGCTCATCATGACTATATCCATTATACCTCACCGACTATATCCATTATACCTCATCGACTATATACATTATACCTCATCGACTATATCATTATACCTCACCGACTATATCATTATACCTCTCGACTATATCCGTATACCTCATCATTATATACATTATACCTCATCGACTATATCCATTATACCTCACCGATATATCCATTATACTCATCGACTATATCATTATACCTCACCGACTATATCCATTATACCTCACCGACTATATCCATTATGCCTCACAAACTATATACATTATACCTCACCGACTATATCCGTTATACCTCATCGACTATATCCATTATACCTCACCGACTATCATCATTATACCTCTGCCGACTATATCATTATACCTCATCATTATATACATTATATCTCACCGACATATCATTATACTCACCGACTTCTATATCCGTATACCTCACCGACTATATCCATTATACCTCTGACTATATACATTATCTTACTCATCTCGACTATATACATTATACCTCATCGACTATATCCATTATATCTCTGGACTATATCATTATACCTCTCGACCTTATCCATTATACCTCTCGTATCATTATACCTCTAGACTATATACCTCATCGACCTATATCCATTATACCTACGACTATATCCATTATACCTCACCGACTATATCCTTCTATACCTCACCGACTATATCCATTATACCTCACCGACTATCCATTATACCTCACCAAACTATATAAGTATACCTCACAAACTATATCTATTATACCTCCACAAACTATATCTATTATACTCACCAAATATATCATTATTCCTCACCGACAATATCCATTATACCTCACCGACTATATACATTATACCTCACCGACTATATCCATTATACCTCACCGACTATATACGTATACCTCACCGACTATATCCATTATACCTCTACCGACTATCCATTATACCTCCGCCGACTATATCATTATGCCTCACCATTATATCATTATACCTCACCGACTATATCCGTATACCTCTCGACTATATCCATTATACCTCTTTCGACTATATACATTATGCCTCTGCGACTTCCATCATTATACCTCACCGACTATATCCGTATACTCACCAAACTATATCCATTATATTTCCACCAAACTATGTCATTATGCTTCACCAAACTATATCCATTATACCTCACTATTCTCTCCATTATACCTCACCAAACTATATCCATTATACCTCTCGACTATATACGTATACCTCACCGACTATATCCACATTATATACCTCACCAAACTATATCATTATACCTCTCAAACTATCATTATACCTCACCGACTATATCCATTATACCTCACCGACTATATCATTATACCTCATCGACTATATCCGTATACCCTCACCGACTATATCATTATACCTACCGACTATATCCATTATACCTCTCGACTATATCCATTATACCTCGTATCCATTATACACACTCTCCTGGGGTTGATGAGGTGTATCCTGAATGTTCAGTTGATGAATAAAATAAAGTTGGAATGAACAAAGCGGCTATAGTTTTAGCAATTGAGAAAAAAAGCTTTTAACTGTGATAGAACCATAATTTAGTGCATGTTATGTGTGTGTGTGTGGGGAGGGGGTATTAGTAGGGTGAGGATGTGTGTGGGGTTTGTCGGTAAAGTGGAGGATGTGTGTGGGGTGTTGGTAGGAGTGGGGATGTGTGCGTGGGTTATTGGTAGGGTGGAGGATGTGTGGGGGATGTGGTAGGAGTGGGGATGTGTGTGTGGGGTGTTGGTAGAGTGGGGATGTGTGGGGTGTTGGTAGGATTGGGGATGTGTGTGTGGGTGTTGGTGGGTGGGATGTGTTGTGGGGTGTTGGTAGGGTGGGGATGTGTGTGGGGTGTTGGTGGGGTGGGGGATGTGTGTGTGGGGTGTTGGTGGGGTGGGGATGTGTGTGTGGGGTGTTGGTAGTGGGGATGTGTGTGTGTGGGGTGTTGGTGAGATGGGGATGTGTGTGTGGGGTGTTGGAGGGTGGGGATGTGTGTGTAGGAGTGTTGGTGGGATGGGGATGTGTGTTGTGGGGTGTTGGTGGGATGGGATGTGTGTGTGGGGTGTTGGGATGGGGGATGTGTGTGGGGTGTTGGTGGGATGGGGGATGTGTGTGTGGGGTGTTGGTAGGATGGGGGATGTGTGTGTAGGGTGTTAGTGGGGGATGTGTGTGTGGGGTGTTGGTAGGATGGGGGATGTGTGTGTGTGGGGGTGTTGGTAGGGTGGGATGTGTGTGTGGGGTGTTGGTGGGATGGGGATGTGTGTGTGGGGTGTTGGTGGGGTGGGGGTGTGTGTGTGTGGGGTGTTGGTGGGATGGGGATGTGTGTGTGAGAGTGTTGGGATGGGGGATGTGTGTGTGTGTGTGGGGTGTTGGTAGGGTGGGGATGTGTGTGTAGGGGTGTTGGTAGGGATGGGGGATGTGTGTGTGGGGTGTTGTGGGATGGGGATGTGTGTGTGGGGTGTTGGTAGGGTGGGGGATGTGTGTGTAGGGGTGTTGGTGGTGGGGGATGTGTGTGTAGGGTGTTGGTGGGATGGGGGATGTGTGTGTAGAGGTGTTGGTAGGATGGGGATGTGTGTGTGGGGTGTTGGTAGGGTGGGGATGTGTGTGTGGGGTGTTGGTAGGGTGGGGATGTGTGTGTGTGGGGTGGTGGTGGGGGGATGTGTGTGGGGTGTTGGTAGGGTGGGGATGTGTGTGTGGGGTGTTGGTAGGATGGGGATGTGTGTGTAGAGGTGGTATGGTGGGGATGTGTGTGTGGGGTGTTGGTGGGTTGGGGATGTGTGTGGGGTGTTGGTAGGATGGGGGATGTGTGTGTGGGGTGTTGGTGGGATGGGGGATGTGTGTGTAGAGGTGTTGGTAGGATGGGGATGTGTGTGTAGGGTGTTGGTATGGTGGGGGATGTGTGTGTGGGGGTGTTGGTGGGATGGGGATGTGTGTGTAGAGTGTTGGTAGGATGGGGGATGTGTGTGTAGAGGGTGTTGGTGGGGTGGGGATGTGTGTGTGGGGTGTTGGTGGGATGGGGATGTGTGTGTGTGGGGGTGTTGGTATGGTGGGGGATGTGTGTGTAGGGTGTTGGTGGGATGGGGGATGTGTGTGTGGGGTGTTGGTGGGATGGGGATGTGTGTGTAGAGGTGTTGGTATGGTGGGGATGTGTGTGTGTGGGGTGTTGGTAGGATGGGGATGTGTGTGTGGGGTGTTGGTAGGATGGGGGATGTGTGTGTAGAGGTGTTGGTATGGTGGGGGATGTGTGTGTGGGGTGTTGGTAGGATGGGGATGTGTGTGTAGGGTGTTGGTAGGATGGGGATGTGTGTGTGGGGTGTTGGTGGGATGGGGATGTGTGTGTGGGGTGTTGGTGTGGTGGGGATGTGTTGTGGGGTGTTGGTGGGATGGGATGTGTGTGGGGTGTTGGTGGTGGGGGATGTGTGTGAGGTGTTGGTAGGATGGGGATGTGTGTGTGAGGTGTTGGTAGGGTGGGGGATGTGTGTGTGGGGTGTTGGTAGGATGGGGGATGTGTGTGTGTGGGGTGTTGGTAGGATGGGGATGTGTGTGGGGTGTTGGTGGGATGGGGGATGTGTGTGTGTGTGGGGTGTTGGTAGGATGGGATGTGTGTGGGGTGTTGGTAGGAGTGGGGGATGTGTGTGGGGTGTTGTTGGTAGGATGGGGATGTGTGTGTAAGTGTTGGTAGGATGGGGATGTGTGTGTAGGTGTTGTAGGATGGGGGATGTGTGTGGGGTGTTGGTAGTGGTGGGGATGTGTGTGTAGGGGTGTTGGTATGGTGGGGATGTGTGTGTAGAGGTGTTGGTGGGATGGGGGATGTGTGTGTGGGGTGTTGGTGGGGATGGGGATGTGTGTGTGTGGGGTGTTGGTGGGATGGGGGATGTGTGTGTGGGGTGTTGGGATGGGGATGTGTGTGTGGGGTGTTGGTATGGTGGGGATGTGTGTGTGGGGTGTTGTATGGTGGGGATGTGTGTGTGGGGTGTTGGTGGGATGGGATGTGTTGTGGGGTGTTGGTAGGATGGGGGATGTGTGTGGGGTGTTGGTATGGTGGGGATGTGTGTGTAGGGGTGTTGGTGGGTGGGGATGTGTGTGTGGGGTGTTGGTGGGATGGGGATGTGTGTGTGGGGTGTTGGTGTGGTGGGGATGTGTGTGGGGGTGTTGGTAGGATGGGGGATGTGTGTGTAGGGGTGTTGGTATGGGGGATGTGTGTGTAGGGGTGTTGGTATGGTGGGGGATGTGTGTGTAGGGTGTTGGTATGGTGGGGGGATGTGTGTGTGTGGGGTGTTGGTGGGATGGGGATGTGTGTGTAGGGGTGTTGGTGGGATGGGGATGTGTGTGGGGGTGTTGGTAGGATGGGGATGTGTGTGTGAGGGTGTTGGTAGGATGGGGGATGTGTGTGAGGGTTGTTGGTAGGATGGGGATGTGTGTAGAGGTGTTGGTAGGATGGGGATGTGTGTGTAGAGGTGTTGGTAGAGGTGGGGATGTGTGTGTAGAGGTGTTGGTGTGGGGGATGTGTGTGTGGGGTGTTGGTGGATGGGGGATGTGTGTGTGGGGTGTTGGTAGGATGGGGATGTGTGTGTGGGGTGTTGGTATGGTGGGGATGTGTGTGTGGGGTGTTGGTGATGGTGGGGGATGTGTGTGTAGAGGTGTTGGTGGGATGGGGGATGTGTGTGTGGGGTGTTGGTATGGTGGGGGATGTGTGTGTAGAGGTGTTGGTAGGATGGGGGATGTGTGTGTGGGGTGTTGGTGGGATGGGATGTGTGTGTGGGGTGTTGGTGTGGTGGGGATGTGGTTGGGGATGTGTGTGTGGGGTGTTGGTGGGATGGGGATGTGTGTGAGAGGTGTTGGTGGGATGGGGATGTGTGTGAGGGGTGTTGGTGGGATGGGGATGTGTGTGTAGGGGTGTTGGTAGGATGGGATGTGTGTGTGGGGTGTTGGTATGGTGGGGATGTGTGTGTGGGGGTGTTGGTGGGATGGGGGATGTGTGTGTGGGGTGTTGGTATGGTGGGGGATGTGTGTGTGGGGTGTTGGTGGGATGGGGATGTGTGTGTGGGGTGTTGGTATGGTGGGGATGTGTGTGTAGGGGTGTTGGTATGGTGGGGGATGTGTGTAGAGGTGTTGGTAGGTGGGGATGTGTGTGGGGTGTTGGGGATGTGTTGTGTGGGGATGGGATGTGGTGTGGAGGTGTTGGTGGGATGGGGATGTGTGTGTGGGGTGTTGGTATGGTGGGGATGTGTGTGTGGGTGTTGGTATGGGTGGGGATGTGTGTGGGGTGTTGGTATGGTGGGGGATGTGTGTGTAGAGGTGTTGGTGGGATGGGGATGTGTGTGTAGAGGTGTTGGTGTGGTGGGGATGTGTGTGTGGGGGTGTTGGTGGGATGGGGGATGTGTGTGTGGGGTGTTGGTATGGTGGGGATGTGTGTGTGGGGTGTTGGTGGTGGGGATGTGTGTGTGGGGTGTTGGTATAGTGGGGAGTGTGTGTAGGGTGTTGGTATGGTGGGGATGTGTGTGTGGGGGTGTTGGTGGGATGGGGATGTGTGTGTAGAGGTGTTGGTATGGTGGGGATGTGTGTGTAGGGTTGGTGTGGTGGGATGTGTGTGTGGGGTGTTGGTATGGTGGGGGATGTGTGTGTGGGGTGTTGGTGTGGTGGGGATGTGTGTGTGGGGTGTTGGTGGGATGGGGGATGTGTGTGCAGGGGTGTTGGTGGGTGGGGGATGTGTGTGTGGGGTGTGTTGGTATGTGGGGATGTGTGTGTGGGGTGTTGTGGAGTGGGGATGTGTGTGTGGGGGTGTTGGTGTGGGGATGTGTGTGTAGAGTGTTGGTATGGTGGGGGATGTGTGTGTGGGGGTGTTGGTATGGTGGTATGGTGGGGGATGTGTGTGTGGGGTGTTGGTATGGTGGGGATGTGTGTGTGGGGTGTTGGTGTGGTGGGGATGTGTGTGGGGTGTTGGTATGGTGGGGATGTGGTGGGGGTGTTGGTATGGTGGGGATGTGTGTGTGGGGTGTTGGTAGGTGGGGGGATGTGTGTGTGGGGTGTTGGTATGGGGGGTGTGTGGGGTGTTGGTGGGTGGGGATGTGTGTGTAGAGGTGTTGGTATGGTGGGGATGTGTGTGTGGGGTGTTGGTATGGTGGGGATGTGTGTGTGAGGTGTTGTGGGATGGGGATGTGTGTGTGGGGTGTTGGTATGGTGGGATGTGTGTGGGGGTGTTGGTGGATGGGGATGTGTGTGTAGAGGTGTTGGTAGGTGGGGGATGTGTGTGTAGAGGTGTTGGTAGGGTGGGGGATGTGTGTGTGGGGTGTTGGTATGGTGGGGGATGTGTGTGTGGGGTGTTGGTAGGAGGTGGGGATGTGTGTGTGTGGGGTGTTGGTATGGTGGGGATGTGTGTGTGGGGGTGTTGGTATGGTGGGGATGTGTGTGTAGAGGTGTTGGTGGGTGGGGATGTGTGTGTGGGGGAGTGTTGGTATGGTGGGGATGTGTGTGTAGAGGGTGTTGGTATGGTTGGTGGATGGGGATGTGGGGGATGTGTGTGTAGGGGTGTTGGTAGGGTGGGGGATGTGTGTGTAGGGTGTTGGTAGGTGGGATGTGTGTGTGGGGTGTTGGTAGGATGGGGGATGTGTGTGTGGGGTGTTGGTGTGGTGGGGGATGTGTGTGGGGGTGTTGGTAGGTGGGGGATGTGTGTGTGGGAGTGTTGGTAGATTGGGGGATGTGTGTGTAGGGTGTTGGTGGGATGGGGGATGTGTGTGTGTGGGGTGTTGTTGGTATGGTGGGGATGTGTGTGGGGGGTGTGAGGTAGGGTGGGGGATGTGTGTGTGGGGTGGTGGAGTGGGGGATGTGTGTTGGGGTGTTGGTGGGATGGGGATGTGTGTGGGGTGTTGGTGGGATGGGGGATGTGTGTGTGGGGTGTTGGTATGCGGGGAAGTGTGTGGGGTGTTGGTGTATTGGGGATGTGTGTGAGGGGTGTTGGTAGGGTGGGGATGTGTGTGTAGTGGTGGTGTGGTGGGGATGTGTGTGTGGGGTGTTGGTATGGTGGGGATGTGTGTGTAGAGGTGTTGGTGGGATGGGGGATGTGTGTGTGGGGTGTTGGGTATGGTGGGGATGTGTGTGTGGGGTGTTGGTATGGTGGGGAATGTGTGTGTGGGGTGTTGGTGTGGTGGGGATGTGTGTGTAGGGGTGTTGGTGGGATGGGGATGTGTGTGTGGGGGTGTTGGTAGGATGGGGGATGTGTGTGTAGAGGTGTTGGTGTGGTGGGGATGTGTGTGTGGGGTGTTGGTATGGTGGGGGATGTGTGTGTAGGGTGTTGGTATGGGGGATGTGTGTGAGGTGTTGGTATGGGATTGGGGGTGTTGTAGGGTGGGGATGTGTGTGTGGGGTGTTGGTGTGGTGGGGATGTGTGTGTGGGGTGTTGGTATGGTGGGGGATGTGTGTGTAGGGGTGTGTTGGTGGGATGGGATGTGTGTGTGAGGGTGTTGGTATGGTGGGGATGTGTGTGTGGGGTGTTGGTAGGGGTGGGGATGTGTGTGTGGGGTGTTGGTGGGTGGGGGATGTGTGTGTAGGTGTTGGTGGGATGGGGATGTGTGTGGGGGTGTTGTGTGGGGAGTTGTGTGGGGTGTGGTGGTGGGGATGTGTGGGGGTGTTGGTATGGTGGGATGTGTGTGTAGGTGTGGTATGTGGGGATGTGTGTGTGAGGTGTTGGTGGGTGGGGATGTGTGTGTGGGGTGGTGTTGGTATGGTGGGGATGTGTGTGTAGGGGTGTTGGTATGGTGGGGGATGTGTGTGAGGGGTGTTGGTAGGATGGGGGATGTGTGTGTGGGGGGTGTTGGTGTGGTGGGGGATGTGTGTGTGGGGGTGTTGGTGGGATGGGGATGTGTGTGTGTGGGGTGTTGGTATGGTGGGGATGTGTGTGGGGTGTTGGTGGGTGGGGATGTGTTTGTGTTGGTGGGTGGGGATGTGTGTGTAGGGTTGGTAGGGAGAGGTGTTGGTGGTGGGGATGTGTGTGTAGGGTGTGTGGGTGGGGATGTGTGGGGGGGTGGGGTGTTGGTGTTGGGGATGTGTGTGTGGGGTGTTGGTGGGTGGGGATGTGTGTGTGGGGGTGTTGGTAAGGTGGGGATGTGTGTGGGGTGTTGGTATGGTGGGGATGTGTGTGTGAGGGTGTTGGTATGGGGGGAAGTGTGTGTGGGGTGTTGGTATGGTGGGGGATGTGTGTGTGGGGTGTTGGTATGGTGGGGGATGTGTGTGTAGAGGTGTTGGTATGGTGGGGGATGTGTGTGTAGGGTGTTGGTATGGTGGGGATGTGTGTGTAGGGGTGTTGGTAGGATGGGGATGTGTGTGTGAGGTGTTGGTATGGTGGGGATGTGTGTGTGGGGGTGTTGGTAGAGTTGGGGATGTGTGTGTGGGGTGTTGGTGGGTGGGGATGTGTGTGTGGGGGTGTTGGTGGGATGGGGATGTGTGTGTGGGGTGTTGATGGTGGGGATGTGTGTGAGGTGTTGGTGGGTGGGGATGTGTGTGTGGGGTGTTGGTATGGTGGGGATGTGTGTGTGGGGTGTTGGTATGGTGGGGATGTGTGTGTGGGGTGTTGGTAGGTGGGGATGTGTGTGTGGGGGTGTTGGTGTGGTGGGATGTGTGTGTGGGGTGTTGGTATGGTGGGGATGTGTGTGGGGTGTTGGTGGGATGGGGAATGTGTGTGTGTGAGGTGTGTTGGTAGTGGGGATGTGTGTGTAGAGGTGTTGGTGGGATGGGGATGTGTGTGTGGGGTGTTGGTATGGTGGGGATGTGTGTGTGGGGTGTGTTGGTGAGATGGGGGATGTGTGTGTAGAGGTGTTGGTAGGGTGGGGGATGTGTGTGTGGGGTGTTGGTGGGATGGGGATGTGTGTGTAGGGGTGTTGGTATGGTGGGGATGTGTGTGTGAGGTGTTGGTAGGGTGGGGATGTGTGTGTAGAGGTGTTGGTGGTGGGGATGTGTGTGTGGTGGTGGGATGTGGGGTGTTGGTATGGTGGGGGATGTGTGTGTGGGGTGTTGGTAGGTGGGGGATTGTGTGTAGGTGTTGGTAGGTGGGGATGTGTGTGTAGGGTGTTGGTAGGATGGGGATGTTGTGTAGAGGTGTTGGTGGGATGGGGATGTGTGTGTAGGGGTGTTGGTGTGGTGGGGATGTGTGTGTAGGGTGTTGGTATGGTGGGGATGTGTGTGGAGGTGTTGGTGGGTGGGGATGTGTGTGTGGGGGTGTTGGTGGGATGGGGGATGTGTGTGTGGGGTGTTGGTATGGTGGGGGATGTGTGTGTGTGGGGGTGTTGTTGGGGTGGGGATGTGTGTGTGGGTGTTGATGGTGAGGGATGAGTGTGTGGGGTGTTGGTAGGGTGGGGGATGTGTGTGGGGGTGTGTGTCGGTGGGATGGGGATGTGTGTGTGTGGGGTGTTGGTAGGATGGGGATGTGTGTGTAGAGGTGGGATGGGGGATGTATGTAGGGGTGTTGGTATGGTGGGGGATGTGTGTGTGTAGAGGTGTTGGTATGGTGGGGGATGTGTGTGGGGTGTGTGTCAGTGTGTGGGAGATGTGTGTGGGGTGTTGGTGGGGTGGGGATGTGTGTGTGGGGTGTTGATATGGTGAGGGATGTGTGTGGGGTGTTGGTAGAGATTGGGGATGTGTGTGTGTGGTGTGGTAGGGTGGGGATGTGTGTGGGGTGTGTCGGTATGTGGGAATGTGTTTGTGTGGGTTGTTTTAGGGTGGGATGTGTGTGGGGGGTGTGTGTCGGTAATGTGGGAGATGTGTGTGTGGGGGGTTGGTGGGGTGGGGGATGTGTGTGGGGGTGTGTGCGGTAATGTGGGAGTGTGTGTGTGGGGTGTTGGTAGGGTGGGGATGTGTGTTGGTGTGTCAGTAATGTGGGAGATGTGTGTGTGGGGTGTTGGTAGGGTGGGGATGTGTGTGGGGTGTGTCGTGTGTGAGAATCATGTATGTGGGGTGTTGGTAGGGTGTGGGATGTGTGTGTGGGGGTGTGTCGGTAATGTGGAGATGTGTGTGTGTGGGTGTTTCAGTAATGTGGGAGATGTGTGTGGGGTGTTGGTGGGTTGGGTGATGTGTGTGTGGGGTGTTGGTAGGGTGGGGGATGTGTGTGGGGGTGTGTCAGTGTGGGGAGATGTGTGTGTGAGGTGTTGGTCTGATGGGAGATGTGTGTGTGTGTGTGGGGTGCTGGTAGGGTGGTGGATGTGTGTGTGTGGGATGTTGGTGGGGTGTGGGATGTGTGGGGATGTGTGTGTATAGGTGTTGGTATGATGGGAGATGTGTGTGTGGGGTGTTGGTGGGGTGTGGGATGTGTGTGGGGGATGTGTCGGTAATGTGGGGAATGTGTGTGTGGGGTGCTGGTAGGGTGGGGGATGTGTGTATGGGATGTTGGTAGGGTGGGGATGTGTGTGGGGTGTTGGTAGGGTGGGGGATTGTGTGTGGGGTTGTTGGTGGGGGATGTGTGGGGTGTGTCAGGTGGGGTGGAGGATGTGGGGCAGTTGGTGGCGTGGTGTGTGTGTGTGTGGGGGTGTGTTGGTGGGGTGGGGTAGGGTGGATGTGTGTGTGTGTGTATCAGTAGGGTGGGGGATGTGTGTGGGGGGGTGTTGGTAGGGGTGGGGGATGTGTGGGGGGTTTGGCGGGTGGAGTGTGTGTTGGTGGGATATGTGGGGCAGTTGGTAGGGTTGGGAGATGGTGTGTGGGGTGTTGGTGGGGTTGGGGATGTGTGTGAGGGTGTGTTGGTAGGTGGGGTATGTGTGCTGTGTTGGTGAGGTGGGAGATGAGTGTGTGGGTGTGTGGTGAGTAGGGGTTGGAGGTATGTGCTGTTTGTAGGGTGGAGGGATATGTGTGGGGCGGTTAGTGGGGTGGGAGATGGGTTGTG
>NW_024730668.1:14005689-14025689 GCF_018991925.1 Homarus americanus | reverse complement strand
GGTGTGCTGGCCTGCCTGGGTTTGGCTGCTGGCCTGCTGGCTGCTGGGCATGTTTGCTGCTTGGGTGTGGCTGCTGGCCTGCCTGGGTTTGGCATGCCTGGCCTCCTTGGGTGTGGCTGCTGGCCTGCTTGGGTGTGGCTGCTGGGGATGCTGGCTCCTGGGTGGCTGGGTGGCTGCTGTGGCTGCAAGGCTGGCCTGCCTGCGCTGCTTCTGCTTGGGGTGTGGCTGCTGGCCTGCTTGGGTGTGGCTGCTGGCCTGCTTGGGTGTGGCTGCTGGCCTGCTTGGTGTGCTGCCGGTCTTGGGATGCTGCTGGCCCACGGGGTGTGGCTGCTGGCCTGCTTGCGTGGCTGCTGGCCTGCTGGGTGTAGCTGCTGCTTGGGGGTGTGGCTGCTGGCCTGCTTTGAGTGTGGCTGCTAGCTGTGGGGTGGTCGGCTGCTGGCCTGCTTGGGTGTGGCTTGCTGGCCTGCTTGGGTGTGGCTGCTGGCCTGCTGCGTGGCTGCTGGCCTGGCTTGGGTGTGGCTGCTGGCCTGCTTGGGTGTGGCTGCTGGCCTGCTTGGGTGTGGCTGCTGGCCTGTTTTGGGTGTGGCTGCTGGCCTACTTGGGTGGCTGCTGGCCTGCCTGCGTGGCTGCTGGCCTGCTTGCGTGGCTGCTGGCCTGCCAGTACGCTGGTCACTTGGGCAGTGTGGCTGCTGCGTTTGTGGCTGCTGGCCTGTTTGGTGTGGCTATTACTGGCCTGCTTTGCGTGTGGCTGCTGGCCTGCTTGGGTGTGGCTGCTGGTTTGCTTGGGTGTGGCTGCTGGCTTGTTTGGGTGTGGGCTGCTGGCCTGCTTGGATGTGGGTTGCCGGCTCGCTTGGGTGTACAAGCGGCCTGCTTGGGCGTGGCTGCTGGCCTGCTTGGGTGTGGCTGCTGGCCTACTTGGGTGTGGCTGCTGGCCTGCCTGCGTGGCTGCTGGCCTGCTTGGGTGTGGCTGCTGGCCTGCTTTGGGGTGGCTGCTGGCCTACGGGTGTGGCTGCTGGCATGCTGGGGTGTGGCTAAGGGCCTGCTTGCAGTGTGTGGCTACTGGCCTGTTGCGTGGCTGCTGGCCTGCTTGGGTGTGTGGCTGCTGGCTTGTTTGGGTGTGGCTGCTGGCCTGCTTGGATGTGGCTGCTGGTCTGCTTGGGCGTGGCTGCTGGCCTACTTGGGTGTGGCTGCTGGCCTGCCTGGGTGTGGCTGCTGGCCTGCGTAAGTGTGGCTGCTGGCCTAAGCTTGGGTGTGGCTGCTGGTTTGTTTGGTGTGGCTGCTGGCCTGTTTGGGTGTGGCTGCTGGCCTGTTTGGGTGTGGCTGCTGGCTTGCTTGGGTGTGGCTGCTGGCCTGCTTGGGTGTGGCTACACCTGCTTGGGTGGCTGCTGGCTTGCTTGGGTGTGGCTGCTGGCCTGCTTGGGTGTGGCTGCTGGCCTGCTTTGGGTGTGGCTGCTGGCCTGCTTGGGTGTGGCTGCTGGCTTGCCGGTGTGGCTGCTGGCCTGCTTGGGTGTGGCTGGCCCCGTTTCGGTGTGGCTGCTGGCTTTGCTTTTGGGCTGCTGGTTTGTTGGTGGCTGCTGGTCTGCTTGGGTGTGGCTGCTGGCCTGTTTTGGGTGTGGCTGCTGGTTTGCTTGGGTGTGGCTGCTGGCCTGCTTGGGTGTGGCTGCTGGTTTGCTTTGGGTGTACGCTGCCTGCTGGGTGTACGCTGGCTCCACAGTGGTTGCTGGCCTGTTTGGGTGTGGCTGCTGGCCTGCTTGGGTGTGGCTGCTGGTCTGCTTGCGTGGTGGCTGCTGGCCTGTTTGGGTGTGGCTGCTGGCTTGCTTGGTGTGGCTGCTGGCCTGCTTGCGTGTGGCTGCTGCCCTGCCTGGGTGTGGCTGCTGGCTTGCAGGTGTGGCTGCTGGCCTGCTTGCGTGTGGCTGCTACTTGCTTGGGTGTGGCTGCTGGCTTGCTTTTGCGTGGCTGCTGGCCTGTTTTGCGCAGGCTGCTGGTTTGTTTGGGTGTGGCTGCTGGCCTGCTTGGGTGTATTGCTGGTTTGCTTGGTGTGGCTGCTGGCCTGCTTGCGGTGGCTGCTGGCTTGCTTGCGGTGGCCGGCCTGCTTTGGTGCGTGGCTGCTGGCCTGCTTGGGTGTGGCTGCTGGCTTGCTTTGGGTGTGGCTGCTGGCCTGCCGGTGTGTGGTTGCTGGCTTGCGTTCGCGTGTGGCTGCTGACCTGCTTGGGTGTGTGGCTGCTGGTTTGCTTGGGTGTGGCTGCTGGCCTGCATGCGTGTGGCTGCTGGCTTGCCGGGTGTGGCTGCTGGCTTGCTTGGGTGTGGCTGCTGGCTTGCTTGCGTGTGGCTGCTGGCTTGCTTGGGTGTGGCTGCTGGCTTGCTTAGGTGTGGCTGCTGGCCTGCTTGCGTGTGGCTGCTGGTCTGCTTGGGTGTGGCTGCTGGCCCGTTTGGATGTAGGCTGCTGGCTTGTTTAAAGTGTGGCTGCTGGCCTGTTGGGTGTGGCTGCTGGCCTGCTTGGGTGTGTGGCTGCTGGCCTGTTTGGGTGTGTGGCTGCTGGCTTGTTTTGGGTGTGCCGCTGGCCTGTTAGGTGGCTGCTGGCCTGCTTGGGTGTGTGGCTGCTGGCCTGCTTGGGTGCTGCTGGCTTGCTTGGGTGTGGCTGGCCTGCTTGGGTGTGGCTGGCCTGCTTGGGTGTATAAGGCCTGCTGCAGGTGGCTGCTGGCCTTGCTTGGTGTGGCTGCTGGCTTGCTTGGGTGTGGCTGCTGGCCTGCTTGGGTGTGGCTGCTGGCCTGCTTGGGTGTGGCTGCTGGCCTGCTTGGGGCGTGGCTGCTGGCTTGCTTGGGTGGCTGCTGGCCTGCTTGGGTGTGGCTGCTGGCCTGCTTGGGTGTGGCTGCTGGCCTGCTTGGGTGTGTGGCTGCTGGCTTGTTTGGGTGTGGCTGCTGGCCTGCTTGGGTGTGGCTGGCTGGCTCTGCCGGGTGTGGCTGCTGGCTTGCTTGGGTGTGGCCATGGCCTGCTTGGTTGTGGCTGCTGGTCTGTTTGGGTGTGGCTGCTGGTTTGCTTGGGTGTGGCTGCTGGTCTGCTTGGGTGTGTGGCTGCTGGTCTGTTTTGGGTGTGGCTGCTGGCCTGCTTGGTGTGCTGGCTTGTTTTGGTGTGGCTGCTGGCCTGTTTGGGTGTGGCTGCTGGCCTGCTTGGGTGTGGCTGCTGGCCTGCTTGGGTGTGGCTGCTGGCTTGTTTGGGTGTGCTGCTGGTTTGTTTGGTGTGGCTGCTGGCCTGCTTGGTGTGGCTGCTGGCTTGCTTGGGTGTGGCTGCTGGCCTGTTTGGGTGTGGCTGTTGGCCTGTTTGGGTGTGGCTGCTGGCCTGTTTGGGTGTGGCTGCTGGCTTGCTGCGTGGCTGCTGGCCGGCCGCGGCTGCTGGCCTGCTTGGGTGCGTGTGGCTGCTGGCCTGCTTGGGTGTGGCTGCTGGCCTGCTTGGGTGTGGTTGCTGGCTTGTTTGGGTGCGGCTGCTGGCCTGCTTGGGTGCGGCTGCTGGCCTGGGTGTGGCTAAGGCCTGCTTGGGTGTGGCTGCTGGCTTGCTTGGGTGTGGCTGCTGGCCTGCTTGGGTGTGGCCGCTACCGCTGGCAGTGGCTGCTGGCCTGCTTGGGTGTGGCTGCTGGCTTGTTTGGGTGTGTGGCTGCTGGCCTGTTTTGGGTGTGGCTGCTGGCCTGTTTTTGGGTGTGGCTGCTGGCCTGCTTGGGTGTGGCTGCTGGTTTGCTTAAGTGTGGCTGCTGGCTTGTTTTGGGTGTGTAGTTGCTACCCGCCGCGCTGCTATTTGTTTGGGTGTGGCTGCTGGCCTGTTTTGGTGGCTGCTGGCCTGTTTGGGTGTGGCTGCTGGCCTGTTGGGTGTGGCTGCTGGCTTGCTTGGGTGTGGCTGCTGGTTTGCTTGGGTGTGGCTGCTGGCCTGTTTGGGTGTGGCTGCTATTCGTTTGGGTGTGTAGCTGCTGGCCTGCTTGGGTGTGGCTGCTGGCTTGCTTGCGTGGCTGCTGGCCTGCTTGGGTGTGGCTGCTGGCCTGTTTGGTGTGGCTGCTTATTCGTTTGGGTGTGGCTGCTGGCCTGCTTGGGTGTGGCTGCCTGCAATGAATCTTTAGCGAAACAAGACTCTGTATTATTATTGTGTCTTTTTTCAATGATGTTTTGATTTTAACCTTGGCAACCCCTTCGTAGGTAGTCTCTTTAAGGCATTTATCGACGTGGGTATACCAATCCATGCATATCCATTATGGCGGCGTATGCAGATATGCATTTTACACATATTGATGCATGAATTATATACATAGTGTATATACGAATATAAGTCTACACCAACACAATATACCTACCTGGACGAATAGTCAAGACTTGATTAAAGCACACACACAATATCATCATCACACACACACACACACACACACACATTTATCATACATATATATATATATATATATATATATATATATATATATATATATATATATATATATATATATGGTATATATATATATATATATATATATATATATATATATATATATATATATATATATATCCACAAAAACACATACACTACTACTACTTTGCTGTCACTCTGAATCGAGTATGACGATCATCCAGCTATGAGACAATGATATTAGTTACTCGATATTTAACCTTCGTTGGAGAGCTCTGAGGTGACTAGAGAGGCCGATACGGGACCAGCAGTGTCGTCCACAGATGTTGCACGTGTGGAGGGTTACATCTAGTGCGGGAGTGACGGCGGCAGCGTCTTTCCGTCGTTGGCGCTTGTCTGCCTTGGTATGCAGTCGGGCTAACTTGAAACTACTGACACCTTCTCGTGCGGTGCTGTTCCAAGCGTTACAGTGTGGAGTGATCGTTTCCCAGGCAAAGGGGTCGATTTGGCACTTTTCAGGTTTGTCTTAAGATTATCCTAATACATTTTCAGTTGCCCGGTAGTGTTGCATATACTATTCGTTGGGTAACTGTAAAGTAGCTGCTTTGGTAGTCTACTGCCGTCCATGCGAGTAACATGGCCAGTCCAACGTAGTTGTTAATGGATAATGGTAGCCACGATGCTCCTACAGTTGGTGTCAGCTAGAATACTGGCATTTGTTCTCTTGTCTTCTCAGCGAACTCGGAGGATGGAACGTAGACTACGATGGTGAAAGTTTTCAAGTGCCTTGAGGTGCCTCCTGTATTTGACGTGCAACTTTGCAGATAATTTCAGCTGCCCACAGCTGAAGACACGGTTATGGAGTCTGCCAAAGGCTCGAGATGCACATCTGATCTAATGTTGAATCACTACATTGATGTCTACGGTGGTGGACAGGTGGGAGCTGAGATACTCAAAGTGCGTAACATTCGAGAAATGTAGTACTGTTAAGCTGGATGAATGGTGAAGGTGTGGCATTCTGTGTACCGCCGGCAAGGGCGTGGGCTTGTAACACACGTCTTGCCCACGGTGCCCACCGTTTCTCTGTGGATGTTGGTCACACGAGAATAACCCGTTATAGTACCTCCTTCTTTCCTCACACAGCCAAACTGTTGAATGCTCTGCCTTCTTCTTTGTTTCCATACTTATACAATCTGCCTCACTTTAAAAAGCTGGTTTTCCGGCATCTTCGTGGTGTAGATTAACACAGTATATTTTTTCTTCTCTATTTTCAATTACTTTCTTTTCTTTTCTTTTTCGCCCCCCACGCCCAGTTGTGCGTCGTTTGACCTGTGCCCGGGTGGGCTAATTCCCGCAAAAAAAAAAAAACCGTACATTCACCTTAAGGCCTAAGTGCATAAGCATCTGTGTAGGAGATGAGGATCTCATGTAGGTCACGTTCAGTGTGAGTGACAAGGGTAAGGTCGTCTGCATACTGAAGTTCAGTAGTGGAAGCTGCAGACACATTTGTTCCTGCCTGGTGTCATCTTATGTTGAAAAGGCCCTTCATCTGGTACTGGATGTCCACCCCGCCGGCTAAATTGGCCCTGGCACGAGTAAGAAAGGCAGCCAAGAAAATGGAAAACAGGGTTGGGGCACATCCTTGTTTTATTCCCACTTGAATGGGGAAAAACTCGGAGTTGGTGCCCCTGTGTAGGACACTGCCGTTCATGCCTTCGTGGAGTTGCCTCACAATGGCAATGAATTTTGGTGTGCAGCCAAAATGGCTGAGGGTAAGCAAGAGGGCTTACCTGTTGAGCGAGCCGAAGGCCTTGGTTAGGTCGATGATGGCCATGTACAGGTCACGACGTTGTTCTCTGCACTTTTTCTGTATCTGGCGGACAGATCATGTCAGTGGTGCCACGTGATTGTCTAAAGCCCTATTGAGATTATGGAAGGAAGTTTTCCACCTCAGGAAGACGTCTAATAGGAGAACTCTGGCGATAATCTTGCCAGCTATGGACAGCAGCGAGATCTGGCTGTAGCTGCCATAACCTGAGCGGTCTCCCTTGTTCTTATAAATATTGATGATGGAGGCGTCTTTAAAGCTTGGGGGATTTCCTCCTTTTCCATATATTTTATATATTCTCCAGGAGAAAGTGGAGACGGCTGGTAATCAGAGGTCCTCCTGCTTTATACACTTTTGCTTGGATTCCATCAGGCCCAGAGACTTTGTTATTTTTCATATGTTTGATGGCAGTAGCTACCTCATCCAGGGATAGGATAGCTGAGGTGGGTTCAGCTCTGGATGCTGAGGGACCTGCTAGGTAGTCAGGACATCTACATCGGTGTTTCGATTGAGCAGCAAAAGGGAAAGGCTCTTTCCAGTGTTGAAGGATGCCTTCTCCCTCTTTAATTTGGAAGTTACCTTTGGATGAGCAGAAGGGGGCTGACCATGAGTGATTGGCCCATAAAATGTTTTAGTTGAATTAAAAAACTCGCACATCTTGTGTTGTTCTGCAAGTGCTTGTATTCCACAGGCTTTATTTTGAAACTAGTCCTTCTTTAGATTGCTAAGTTCATGCTGGGCCACCGCTTTCTTCTTGTGGATGGTATCAGCTTTGGTTCAAGACTGAGGGTTGTTCTGCCAGTCAGTTAAAGCAGGGTCTCTCTGTAGGTTTTTGTCATGATAGTGTAGGGAATACCCCATTTGGCACTGGGATTTTTTGTTGTTGTTGCTGGGTTGTTTATCAGCCCATGTTTGAGCTGCTCTCTCAAGGCATGTGCTACTACTGGATCCTCCAGACGCTTAGTGTTAAGACCTCTTCTGGAGGCTTGTTGCCCTCGCCGTTTTTTGGCGATGTGAAGTGAATGCTTGGCCCTGATGAGCCGATGATCAGTGTCGCAGTGGTCTGAGCCACGCATGGCTCAGGTGATGAGGACCTCTCGGCGATCTCTTTCTCAGACGATAATATAGTGGATGAGATGCCAGTGTTTAGATTTTGGATGTAGCCACAAACCCTTGAATAAGGTATTGGTGATAGTTATGTTGTGTGCAACACACTTGCTGAGGAGGAGTAGACCAAGTCCATTTCTCCCTATGATTCCCTGCCAAATGTCAGCATCTCTGCCAACTCTGTCATTGAAGTCACCTTGGAGCACAACCTTATCTTCTATGGGGATAGAGGTTAGCACTTTGTCAAGGTCGGCGTAAAAAGCTTCCTTGATGTCATCCTCTGCATCCAGTGTTGAGGCATATGCACCGATGAAGAAGTATGTCGTGAGTGATTCAGTGGTAGTCGGAGCGTCATGAGCCTATGTAGGATATATTGGCAGATGGCAAAGTCAACTCCATAAATACCATTCTCTCTGCAGCAAGCTTACTCTTCCAAGAGAAGGTATAGCCAGACCCCCGTTCTGTGAGTCGACCCTCGTCTGGCATCCGGGACTCTCTAATGGCTGCTATGTCGATGTTATACCTAGCCAGCTCTTTTGCCACAAGGGCAGCTCTTCTTTCAAGACGCTCATTTGTGCCAGTATCCAGAACGGTCCTATATTGTTTTTGTTTTGTTTTTATCTGTGATTATTATTGTTTCCAACCGCATAAGGATGACCTTACTGGGGGGTGTGGTTACCCAGTCAGGTTGATTGTTTAGGCAGGCTATATTTAGGGCACCTTTTCTAGCCCCTCCCCATGTGGGCTGAGCAGAGTAGGTCCTCGAGAGGGCTGTTCAGTCGCATAGGCTGGACCGGATTGCATTGCTACCTAAATCCCAGTGCATAAACGACCATCTTATCTATGCCGCCCATGTGCAGAGTTGTGACAAGACTCCCGGCAGCCATCTCTGTCTGTCCCCATCGCCACCCGTCCGTCACCATGGGACTTTTGTGGGGATAGAGGTTTTGATGATGATGAGAAGTGTGATGAGCTGGATGATGGCTATGCAAGCTGCAGTCATACATCTTACCTCTTCCTTTTCCTGATCCAGTGGTGCAAGTGTTCCAACGACTGGGGAGAGGGAGAGTTGCAATGGACTGCCGATAGCCCAGTTTCACCTTAGTAGCCTGTCCATCATGCATTACCTTCATCCGCCAGTGTAGTCTTTGGGTTCCCATGTTGGTCACCTCTTCCGTCTATACCGCCGTTGGGATCTTGTTGGGTGTTTTGTAAGCATGTCTGCCTGATGCAGGGCTCCACTGCAGATTTTTTGTTCGAGTTTTACTCCCATAGCCTTATACCTACCAAGGTTAGTCAGCAAGGCAGTGGGACAGTGGTTGGTAGGCGCCAGGACGTGTCCACCTGTCAGTGCGCTTATACGCCATCCCCCGGGGCCCACTGCTGTTCTGAGATCCCCTGCTGGTCTATGCTGGACCCACGAGGAATCCAGTTACCGTGTATTGGCACGAGAAGGCACAGCAGGAGTCTTGATGATGAAGAGGCTGTGTACTGGCAGTGGGAGACTTATGCAAGTTGCTTCCCTGTTCACCACGAGAGCTAGCTAGCGTCGGTAGATGAAAACGAGAGGGAGTAAGCAGTGCTAGTACCTTAACAATAACAAAATGCTGCCATCTAGACGCATTACACCACCTGTGTACGCACACCCACACACACACACACCCACACACACACACACACACACACACACACACACACACACGCACACACATAAACACACACACACACACACACACACACACACACACACACACACACACACACATACACGCACATACACGCACACACACACACACACACACACACACGCACACACACACACACACACACACACACACACACACCGCCACCACTCCAGTGGAAGCTCCAGCAGTTACAGTGGGTGCCCACCCACTCTTAGTTAGTGCAGTCTACCAAACTCCTGGGTGTAACTATAGACCACAAACTGGACTGGAAAGCCCATGTAAACAACACTATCAAGGCAGCCTTCTACCGACTCTACTGTACATTCTACGACGACTCATGTCACTTGGGGCATCCACACCAGAGCTGAGGACTATCTACAACGCCTTTATTCTCCCCAAACTAACGTATGTGTCACCAGCCTGGTCGTCTTTTCTTAATTCCACCCAACAACGTCAGCTAGAGAAGGTACAAAAGATGGCCTGCAGAATTATGCTCGGCGCAGACTACTCCGGCTACAACAACGCTCTCTCCACCCTGGAAATGCCATCCCTCGGTGACCTCCACCACCACGCACTAGCAGGGTTTGGTAGTGGACTACTGCACCATCCTCGCCATCGCCACTTACTACCTGCAGTACCCCGCCCACCTAGCCCAGTCCGCCACTACAACAAAATTCAGCCTATAAGAGCCCTCACTGATATATATAAGAATAGCACCATCCCATCTATTGTTAAAATAATAAATAGTTCCTCATTTATGTACTGTACAGCCCTGTAAATGTATTGAACGTATATTATTATGCCTAAATCACATGTAAGTTTGTATATTTTCAGCCACCGGCTGCAACTCTATCAATAAACCGTTCATTATTATTAGTAGTAGTACACTGTGTCACATGTCGGCCCACACCGCTGTCTATTATTGGCTAATTAGGTGATACCTGAGAACAACCAATGTCAATGAGGGTGGTTCACGGCCTGTATGCTTATATAAGTTTTCTAATGTTTTGATTTACGATGTTTTTTTACATCAGTGTTATTTAGTTTTGGTTGTTAAAACATTTTGTAGGAGCCATATTCTGTTTTATAGGGTATAAGGTGTAAAACTTTTGATGCATTTGTGGTATTTGTGTGGTGGTGGTGATGGTCACGGCAGAGCAGCGTGAGCCACCGACTGAACTGGACAGCACCGCGAACCAGGAACTCCAGGCCTGGTATACACACGCCGACGTGGGATACAAGATAGCCACCGAGTTGTGCGTGAAGTAATTGGAGATGTTTGGACATGAAAACTTGCTCTGTGAATGTAAATAGTGTAATATATGTCACTTTTACACGACGAGTTTCCATAAGCCCTTCCTCTCGGTCTGAAAGTCCTGTGACAACTGACACACACAGACATCTCTAATACGTATACACATACTGTATACACATCTATACGTTTATAACCCCCCCCGTACACACACACACACACGAACACACATCTAATAAGTACACGCATATACACATCCACACACGTATGACCACACACACACACACACAAACAAACACACCTGACTTTCATTAACCTCTCGGTCAAGTCTTAAGTAACCTTATTAGTAGACTAGATTAGTTTATGGAATTTGTTAAATATTTCTTCAAAAAATGTCTTGTTCAAAATCAGTTATTTAAAAAGCCAATCATTTAGAAAGCCAGTCAATTTATATTAGAGAGTCAATTGAGTTTCTTTTGTGGAAGTCAGACTATCCTATAAAACAATGAGTTAAAGTTACACAAAACCAATGTATTGTTACCTTCAAACAGTCGATTTCAATCAGTGAGAGAGAGTCAACCACTTTCTCTTTTGTCTCGTTCAATCCATCCATCACATTCAACTGGATAGACAAATCGCACAACACAACGACAGAAAAAAATGCCTTACAATGTAACTGTTGGTTCATGGTACATTTTTCACTTCACAATGTCCAGACACTGAAAAAATTTCATTCACTTTTTTTTGTTTTTTCAAACCTGTGGCATTTCTGTGAGCGAGTGTTGTAAACATTTTTGTAAACCTTTAAACTGAAATGTTTTATGGATGATTTTTTTAAGGAGTTTTGGCTTTGCAATTCTTCGTGTTTTGTTTTTTTCAAGTCATTTTTTTTTTAAAGTTACTCATAATTACTCGTCACCTATGAGTCTTCTGGGGCAATTTGTAGTGTTTTTGTTCAAGATCTTACTATAGATATTTGGGTCAGTACTTGTCCTACTGACCCTTATAAAATTCGAATTAGTTTTGCAATGTTTATTGGTCATGAATCTTTTTAAGTGAAGATATGCGTAGATTTCAAGTGTTGAAAATGTTATTTGTGGAAAATTCTGTAGAAAAATGATGGTTTAAATTAAAGTCTTCATTTCTTTTATCATTTGTTTATACTTAAAACAAATGACCAAGAAAGTAGCAATTTGGTTTTATTGGGCAGACAGGAAAGTTAGCAGTTAGCGTTGATTAGAGAGCAGGGAAGCTAGCAGTTAGCGTAGATCGGAGAGCAGGGAAGTTAGCAGTTAGAATTGATCAGAGAGCAGGGAAAGTTAGCAGGCAGCGTAGATCAGAGAGCAGGGAAAGTTACCAGTTATCGTAGATCCAATAGCAGGGAAAGTTAGCAGTTAACAGATAGCGTAGAGCACAGAGCAGGAAAAGTTAGCAGTTAACAGTTAGTGTCGATCAGAGAGCAGGGAAGTTGGCATTTAGTTAATAGTTAGTTCACATTACAGGGGCAGGATATTAACTATTAGCTTATATCAAAGAGCCAGGGAAGTTAACAGTTATTAGTCAGTGTAGATCAGAGAGCAGGGAAAGTTAGCGGTTAGTGGAGATGGCTGGGTCAGCGGCAAGGGGATGGGAGTTTGCGGGAGTTGCTAGAGGCGTTTAGCTTATAATTACACACACAACTACGAGTCTATTAATCCTGTTGCTATCTCATCTCACGAGCCAAAGTTAACAACTCTCTCTCTCTCTCTCTCTCTCTCTCTCTCTCTCTCCTTATCATTATTACCATCACTACCATCTACATCATCACCACCATTATCATCACCACCATCATCATCACCACCACCATCATCATCATCATCATCATCATCATCACTACATCATCATCATCATCATCACCATTATCATTAACATCACTACCATCATCATCACCACCACCACCATCATCATCATCATCATCATCATCATCATCATCATCATCACTACATCATCATCATCATCACCACCATCAT
Source organism: Homarus americanus (assembly GCF_018991925.1). Taxonomy (NCBI): domain Eukaryota; kingdom Metazoa; phylum Arthropoda; class Malacostraca; order Decapoda; family Nephropidae; genus Homarus; species Homarus americanus. The sequence goes on along the minus strand of NW_024730668.1, from coordinate 14,013,428 downwards.
AATCACCACCACCACCATCATCACCACTACATCATCATCATCATCACCACCATCACCAACACCAACATCACCACCATTATCATTAACATCACTACCATTATCATCATCATCACTATCATTATCATCATCATCAACACCATCATCACCGCCCTCATCACCACCACCACCACCACCATCTACATCATCATCACGAATATCATCATCAGCCACCACCATCATCATCATCATCATCATCATCATCATCATCATCATCATCATCATCATCATCATCATCATCATCATTATCATCATTTCCATCTTCATCACCATCACCATCATCACCTCCATCACCCTCATTACTATAATTATCACTATCATCAACCTCATCACCCTTCCCATCATCATCATCATCATCATCATAACAATTAACAATACTTCCACACTTTCTTCATAACCTTCCTTGCTAATAAAGACAGACAGACACTCAGTCAGACGGACAAACAGACAGATAGACAGACAGAATGACAGACAGACAGACAGACGCCATAACTCTTCCACTCCCCCCTTCAGCATCGCCGACAGACCAACACAAGAAACTCATCAGAGCAAAACTAACTTAGAAACTTTTATATGTCATCTGTGAGACGCACCCCTACCAAATCCCCTCTCACGTCTCCCCTTCCTCCTATGTCTTCCTTCCTTCCTTCTCCTATGTCCCCCCTTACCACCCTCACTGCGCCCCTTCCCCTCTTCCGTCTCCCTCTCCTCCTATATCCTCCCTCCCACCCTCACGTTTGCCCCTCCTCCCTCATACCCTCCCCCCCACCCCTGAATACCTTGACGAAACCCTAAATTTTTTAACCTAAATGAGCTTTTTAAGGCGAGACAGAGAGGGCAGTGATCCCTAATTAGGCTATTGCCGTCTCTATTAGCAGTCACTGTTGTTAGGGAATGGTAGTTTACGGTCATTAGTGATAAGGAAGGGTAGTTTAGGGTCATTAGTAGCAGAGAAGGGTAGTTTAGGGACATAAGTAATAAGAAAGGGTAGTTTAGGATAATTAGTTGTAGAGAAGGGTAGTTTAGGGTCATTAGTAGCAGAAAAGGGTAGTTTAGGGTCATTAGTGATAAATAAGGGTAGTTTAGGGTAATTAGTGATAAGGAAGGGTAGTTTAGGGTGATTACTTGCAGAGAAGGGTAGTATAGGGTCATTAGTAATAAGGAAGAGTAGTTTTGGATCATTAGTGATGAGGAAGGGTAGTTTAGAGTGATTAGTAATAAGGAAGGGTAGTTTAGGGTCATTATTATTAATGAAGGGTAGTTTACGGTCATTAGTAATAAGATTTTTTTACAGATTGCCCCGGAGGGGGCTAGTTTATTGGGCACCCCCTTACATCCTGTGCAAGGTGAAGCGCAGAAGCGTTTACAGTGCCCAACTGGGAAGCATGCGGAGTTCATGCTTGCCTTTATGACTCATGCATTAAGGGCGTAAAAGGCCTGAAGGGTCATGGGTTTTGTCAGCAAGTTACATAAAGTGACAATGATGAGTGTGTGGGGGGAAAATTCCCGGTACAATTTATCTGTTTATGGCAAAATGTGGCAGGTCACTAATAATGTCAAGTGCCAGGCCTGTCACTAGGAGGAGGGATATCTGGTCAGGGAGGGAAGAGGTGCCACCCCTGTAGGGGGAGGTCATAGGGCAGATGAGGATGTGGTGAAAGAGGGTGTGAGAGTCTGTTGACCACAAAGTTTACAAACAGTGCGGCCAGGCTCAGGGTTGCCAATGTACTAGGCGTGGCGAAGTACAGTGGGGGTGGAGGTGATATGGTGTGGTGGGGCAGGTACAGTAGGGGTGGAGGGAGGCACATAGGCATTGACAACATTGAGGGACACACCTTTTAGTGTGATTGTGATGGTGTGTTCGTCGACATGTCGGTGGGGTACAGGTAGCCGGGGGTGGTGTCCTCAGGTCCAGGTAGCCCTGGTGGAGACAGCTCAGACACGGGCGCGGCTTGCGGTGGGTGGTGGACAGGTTGAGGCACCAAGTGTTGTGAGGATGGGGCAGGACTTCGCTCGGGGGCAGCAGGACACACCAGGGCAGGCCCGGTAGGCACTACACCAGTAGTGAAGGCCGCCGGCGGTGGAGTAGGCCGTGAGCAGGGGGAGCTCACAGGGGGACCAACAGCTTGTGTCAAACCAGCAGAGAGGAGTGACTGGGTGGCAACAGAGGGCAGGAGTAGGTTGGAGATGGTGGTACAGAGTGTAGCGAAGAGTTTTTCAATACGGTTAGTAAATTCTTGGAAGAGGGATATGATCTGTGTCATGTCACTGGCGGGGGGTTGTGGGGGGGCACCGGTGGGAGCGCAAGGCCTGACAGCCTCAGAGTAGAGACGAGGAGGAGGCCCAGTAGTAGTTGAGTTAGGAGACGGCCGGGACTGCTGTGTTGTAGCCAGATGAGGCCAGGCAGAGGCAGGTGTTGTTGAAGAAGGCGTTGCTGGAGACACAGGGTACACAGGGGGGTGTGGCCCGGAAGACTGGGGGGGGGGTGCGTTGTGGTAGACTTGGCCTTCGGGGAGGCTTTTCCCCTGGGACAGACGGGCGATTGGGGCATTGCCGTGAGTCAGCATTGTGCCGGCCGCCACAGTTACAACATCTGGGATTAATTACATAGCCCACCCCACCACTATTAAGGTGGTCTTTGATTTTCTGGGCACAGGCGGCGGAGTTGTGGTTACGTGAACAGAAGCGACATCTCGGCCGATCACGACGACAGCAGGCAGTGAAGTTGTGACCCCAATGAGAACAGACAACACAAAATGCAGGCTCAGGATGATTGGCTTCTGCATACAGTGGGGGTAAGAGTGGGTGGGCACTCCCTTCCCTTCCACTTGACAATGACAGCGGGTTGTGGAACTCTCCCCCGGTAATGGCGACGTATACTCAGTATACTAGAGTTAAAGTCACGCGCATCTTCGATGTCAGCGTATAAGGGGAAACGTTTCACTAGGATGTGGCAACATTCATTCGCGTCTACAGTGGGGGGCAGCAGGACGACCCCGTCAAAGCCAACAGTACTAAGTGTTTCATAGGCCTCAGGAGTCTGACACTTGATAAAGTTCCGGTTCTTACCTTGTCGGAATTCAATGCTGAAACCGTGCTGTCTGCAGTACTTCATCATCCAGTTAAAGCGTTCCTCTACAGTTTTCAGAGAGTCCTTGGGGAAGTGGAGATTCAGCTTACTTGTTTGTTTGGCAGAGGGCAGGGTGATAGGGTCCATGGCATTGGTGTTTCCACTGTGGCTAGCGTTTCCCATAGAAACATTAGCGTCACTGTCATAATCACTGGGGTCTGACTCTTGAAGGGTGTTGGATTCAGTATGACCAGGCGAGTTGGTAATGGCATCAGTATCAGAGATGTCTGCGTCTGCGTCTATGAGAGAGCCTCGTCTGGGACGTTTATGTCGACCCCCCATGCTGGCAAAACGTGCCGGCAGAGGGGACCTTGGTGGGACGATCGGGAAGCCAAGAGCACCTATGGGCACGTCTGTTCCCTTGGGTGGTCACGCCACGACTGATTAGTAATAAGGAAGGGTAGTTTAGGGCCATTATTATTAAAGAAGGGTAGTTTAGAGTCATTAGTAATATGGAAGGGTAGTTTAGGGTGATTAGTAATAAGGAAGGGTAGCTTAGGGTCATTATTATTAATGAAGGGTAGTTTAGAGTAATTAGTAATAAGAAAGGGTAGTTTAGGGTGATTAGTAATAAGGAAGGGTAGTTTAGGGTCATTATTATTAATGAAGGGTAGTTTATGGTCATTAGTAATAAAGAAGGGTAGTTTAGGGTCATTATTGTTACTGAAGGGTAGTTTAGAGTCATTAGTAATAAGGAAGGGTAGTTTAGATTGATTAGTAATAAGGAAGGGAAGTTTAGGGTCATTATTATTAATGAAGGGTGGTTTTCGGTCATTAGTAATAAGGAAGGGTAGTTTAGGGTCATTATTATTAATGAAGGGTAGTTTACGGTCATTAGTAATAAGGAAGGGTAGTTTAGGGTCATTATTATTAATGAAGGGTAGTTTACGGTCATTAGTAATAAGGAAGGGTAGTTTAGGTTCATTATTATTAATTGGGTAGTTTAGAGTCATTAGTAATAAGGAAGGGTAGTTTAGGGTGATTAGTTAGTTTAGGGTCATTATTATTAATGAAGGGTAGTTTACGGTCATTAGTAATAAGGAAGGGTAGTTTAGGGTCATTATTATTAATGAAGGGTAGTTTACGGTCATTAGTAATAAGGAAGGGTAGTTTAGGGTCATTATTATTATTGAAGGGTAGTTTAGAGTCATTAGTAATAAGGAAGGGTAGTTTAGATTGATTAGTAATAAGGAAGGGTAGTTTAGGGTCATTATTATTAATGAAGGGTAGTTTACGGTCATTAGTAATAAGGAAGGGTAGTTTAGGGTCATTATTATTAATGAAGGGTAGTTTAGAGTCAATAGTAATAAGGAAGGGTAGTTTAGGGTGATTAGTAATAAGGAAGGGTAGTTTAGGGTCATTATTATTAATGAAGGGTAGTTTACGGTCATTAGTAATAAGGAAGGGTAGTTTAGGGTCATTATTATTAATGAAGGGTAGTTTAGAGTCATTAGTAATAAGGAAGGGTAGTTTAGGATTAATAGTAAAAAGGAAGGGTAGTTTAATAAACATTTTTGACATCGAGAGACAGATAAGACAACAAAATAAGATAAGGAAAAAGAGAAATTGGGAGAGCGAGACAGAGACAGAGAAAAAACTAGCAGAGAGAGAGACAGAGAGGGGAGTACAATATAGAGTACGTACAAGCAAGAGAGAGTTATCCCCTTTACTTACTATTTGTATTAAAGATCTATCACATACTATCCTTCCATCCTTCTTTTCCCTTCATTCGTCTATTTCTCTCACATCCCACTTCCCGTACTCTCTCCTCTCTCTCTTTACCAGTTTCGTTCATTAAATCTCTCTCTCTCTCTCTCTCTCTCTCTCTTTCTCGCCTCATACGTTGTCAATTTACACCTTTTGAATATTTCTTGCTTTCTCTCGCTTTCGTTTCACGGGGAGAAAGTTTTGTGTTACGGAGAGAGGGATTTTTAAAGGTTAACGAATTTATTGACAAGTCTTGAAGTACAGTTTGCCTATTCTGAACAATTCAGTCGGGTCTTGACACTGAGGGTGTTATCACTTCTCACTGCCACGCAGGACAGAGTTTCATACACAAAGAAATAGATCATATTCATTTATAGTATACATAGGTGAGAGTCATGTGGATGATATCACAGGTCACTGCCACGCATGACAGTGGTTCAAATACAGTAGAATTCATTTTCTATTTGAGGTCTAATCAGTATGGGCTAGCAAATTTTGGGTAGACAGCAAGAACGTCCTCAAGCACTCCTGATTCAATGTAGTAATTACATAGCTCGTGTCATAATAAGCCAGGTGGCCTGATGTCTTGACAGTGTCTCATTCAATAATATAATGCTCAAGTGTATGCTTTAAAGGTTTATCACAAAGTTTACATGATGAGTGTTCCGGTATGGGTACAGCTTCACTTTTGCCAGATGTGTCTGTATCCTAGCCAAATTCTGGTCACGACTACATCACAGTGTCTGGTTCTGTCCTGATGTTGGCCATACCGGTACCTCTTGTCACCAAATTTGTCATATTTACTAATGCTACAACTGCCAGGTGTCACTGAATTTCTCAGTTCTTTTAGATCAGAGTTCATGGTTCTGACTTGAATGTTTTTAAGTACAGCATTAGACAAGCCAAGATCACGGTCAAGATTTTATTTCTTGCGTGCTTCATTGGCCAGCTTATCTGCACAGTCATGATACCTAATTCAACATGGGACGGAATCCACACAAATTCACTACGAAAGTTGTTCTCCTTAGCAGTTATCACATTTCTTTTAATATCACAGACAACTCTAGACATAGAGCCTGACGGTCTGCTTAGTTGTTAAAAGGGAATAGTTACAAGATAGAGAGCATGGTAATCAACTACAGATCGACTGAAGTGAAGATAGAAAGTACGAGCATACTGTAGGTGATGTTAATTCCATAGCTCTTACCAACAAGGGTTCTGAGAGGTTTAATGCGCTGCAATAGTTTGGCACGAAGGTTGCCGACGAAGTTCGCATCATTCACACAAATTCCAAGATATTTATAAGAGCTACATAGTTCCAAGGGAAAGAGGGCAGTGGGAGGGAGTGAGAAGGATGAGGTAAAATACTCTAAGGAGAGGGAGTGAGAGGGGTAATAGGGTGAGGGAGAGTACGCCAAGGAAAAGGAATGAGAGGGGTAAGGGATAGAGAACAGAGAGAAAATGAGAGGAGGTGAGGGAGAGTGAGCGGGGAAAGAGAGTGATAGAATTAGACCGAAAGCGAGAAATAGGGAAGAGAGAAAGAAAAAGAGATATTGGTAGATAGACAGACAAAGTCTAAAGCAGAGAGAGAAAGAGAGAGAGAGAGAGAGAGAGAGAGAGAGAGAGAGAGAGAGAGAGAGAGAGAGAGGGGCCCGGGCTCAGGTTACCTCTAGGGAGGGCTGAAGGGAGACAACCATTCACCACACAATATCAAGGTAGAAAGCCAACACACCAGCGCCACTGTACCATTGTAAACAAACACCGATTGCATTACTACTTGATCATTGTAAACAAACCCCTTAAATTACACCACTGTACCATAGTAAACATCTAGCATCCATTACACTATTGTACCATTGCAAACATATATCATCCATTACACTATTGTACCATTGTAAACATATATCATCCATTACACTATTGTACCATTGTAAACATATATCATCCATTACACCATTGTACCATTGTAAGCATATATCATCCATTACACCATTGTACCATTGTAAGCATATATCATCCATTACGCCATTGTACCATTGTAAGCATATATCATCCATTACACCATTGTACCATTGTAAGCATATATCATCCATTACACCATTGTACCATTGTAAACATATAGCATCCAGTACACCATTGTGCCATTGTAAACATATATACTCCATTACACCACTATACCATTGTAAACAACTCTAACCTCCTCCTCCATCTTGTGGCCATCATGATGTGACTTGGCAACAGAGGAGGAAGGGGGCGGGAAAGGGGAAGGGGAAGGGGCAGGAGTACGTGGAGGGGGAAAGAGGAAAGGGACTAGAAAGAAGAGAGGAGGGAACAAAGAAGAAAAAGGAAGAGAGAGGAGGTATAAAAAGGAGAGGGAGGAGGAGGGTGGGCACACGAAAGATAAGGAGAGGGAAGAGGAGGGGGTAGAAGGAAGGAAGCGGTGCAGAAAATTAAGAGTTGGACTGACTGCAGATGTGCCCAGAATGAAGACAGATACAACACAGCGGTTCAACAGTGACAAATGTCTGGTGGCTGCAGGAACACAACAACACCTGACCCGACCAATATCCTCCGCTCCCCCGACCAACACCAACCCCCTTTACCCCTGACCTACATCAAACCCTCCCCTGACCAATATCCTCCTTCCCCCGACCACCATCACCTTCTTCCTTTCCAGACCAACATCATTTCACCAACATCACACATCACCCTCTCCGACCGACCAATATCAACTTTACCCATTTCGACCATACATCATCCCTCAACATCCTCTCCTTTACCCGACCAATATCCCCCTTTCCACGACCAACATCACCCTCTCCCTTTACCCCGATCAATATCACCCCATTCCCCGACCAACATCACC
>NW_024730668.1:13993189-14000689 GCF_018991925.1 Homarus americanus | reverse complement strand
AACAAAGAGTTCGGCCAAACGTATTGCCTCACACTCCAGTACTCACGCAGCTGCAAATAAGTTACCCTCTACATACTGTATGGAACTAAACAAAGAATTTATTTGAAATACTCTGTAATATTCAATGCCATAATATCCTGACTCTACTCTATAATCCTTTTGCACCACCTCTCACAGGATGAGTATGGGGTGCACAACAAACTAGCCACATAAAGTGGCAAATTAAAAAAAAATACTACTATTACTACTACTTTGCTGTCACTCGGAATCGAGTATGACGATCATCCTTCTATGATACATTGATATGAGTTATCGAGGATGTCTCCTTCATCGGTGAGCTATGATGTAACTCGAGAGGCCGATATGGGATCGACAGGGCCGTCCACAGATATTGCACGTGTGGAGGGCTACATTAGCGCGGGAGGGTAGGCGACAGCGTCTTTCCGGCGCTGGCGCTTGTCTGCCTCTTTATGCAATCGGGCTAACTCGAAAGTATTCACACCTTTTCGTGTTGTACTCTTCCAAGTATTACAGTGTGATGCAATCATCTCCCAGGTAAGGGGGTCGATTTGGCACCTTTTCAGGTTTGTCTTAAGACTATCCTAATACCTTTTCCGTTGTCCGCCAGCGTTAAGCTTTCCATTCGTTGAGAGACTAAAGTAGCTGCTTTGGTAGTCTACTGCCGTTCATGCGGGTAACATGGCCAGTCCAACACAGTTGTACATGAATAATGGTAGCCTCGATGCTCCTTCAATTGGTGTCAGTGAGAATACTGACATTTGTTCCCTTGTCTTCCTGTAGGTCGCGTTTGGTGTGAGCGACGAGGGTGAGGTCGTCTGCATACTGAAGTTCAGTGACGAAAGCGGCCAACACCTTTGTTCCTGTTGGAGTCGTCTTATGTTGAAAAGTCCCTTTACCCGATACTAGATGTCCACCCCGATGGCTAAATTGGCACTGGCAGAAGTAAGGAAGGCAGCCATGAAAATGGAAAAGAGAATTGGTGCCAGTACACATCCTTGTTTTACCCCCGTTTGAATGGCGAAGAACTCAAACTAGGTGCCATTGTACAGGACACTGCCGTTCATGCCATAGTGGAGTTGCCTCAGAAGGGCGATGAATTTTGGCTTCCCTGTTGACCAAGTCGAAGGCTTTAGTAAGGTCAATGAAGGCCATGTACAAGTCACGACGCTGTTCTCTGCACTTTTCCTTATTCTGGCTGCCAGCAAAGATCATGTCAGTGATGCCACATGATGTCTGAAGCCACATTGAGATTCTGGGAGGAAGTTTCCCGCCTCAGGAAGCAGTCTGTTTAGGGGGACTCGGCAATAATCTTGCTAGCTAGGGATAGCAGTGAGATCTTGGGGGATTTCCCCCTTCTCCCATATATTCTCTGGGGAGGAGTGGAGATGACTGGTAAATAGAGGTCTTCCTACTTGATGGCAGTAGCTACCTCATCCAGGGATGGAGCATAGCTGAGATGGGACAGCTGTGGGTGCTGAGGGACCTGTTGGGTAGTCAGGACATCCACATTGGTGTTTCGTTTGAGCAGCGAATGGTAGTGCTCTTTCCAGCGCTGACGGATGCCTTCTTTTTCTTTACTTAAGGAGTTTCCAGTGGATGAGCAGAAGGGGGCCACGCCATGATTCGTTTGGCCATATATAGTGTTTCAGCGAAATTGAATAATTCACGCATCTTCTGCTGATCCGTAAAATTTTGCATTTCACACACTTTATTTTTCCACCATTCGTTGGTTAGTTTGCGAAATTCGCGCTGGGCTGCCACTTTGTTCTCGTGGAAGGTATGAGTTTTGGTCCAAGACTTAGGTTTTTTCTAACAGTCAGTGAGAGCAGCACGTTTTCTATTGTTGAGTACTTCGATTTTCGGGTTCGTATTTATCAAACCAATCCTGGTGTTTTGTTTTAACCTAGCCGAGGGTCTCGTTGTAGGTATTTGTGTAGACAACTGTGAAGGGACCCCATTCGGCACTCGGATTTGGGTTGTTAAACTGTTCTTGAAAGCATATGCTACCGCTGGATCCTCCAGTTGCTTAGTGTTAAAGCCTCTTCAAGAGGCATGTTGACTTCGCCATTTTGGGGTGACGTGAAGGGAGAGTTTAGCTCTGATGAGCTGATCATCTGTGTCACAGTGGTCTGAGCCAGGTATGGCTCGGGTGATGGGGACTTCTCGGCGATTTCTTTTTATATCAATGATGTAGTCAATGAGATGCCAATGTTTGGATCGTGGGTGTTGCCAAGAACCATTGAACTTCTTGGCCTGCCTAAATAAGGTGTTGGTGATAGTGAGGTTGTTTTCAACACACTTACTGAGACGGAGTAAGCCTACCCCGTTTATCTCTTTGGTTCCCTACCACATGTCAGCATCTCTGCCAACTCCAACTCTTGCATTGAAGTCACCTAGGAGAACCATCTTATCTTCTCTGGGGATAGAGGTTAGCACTCTCACAAGGTCGGAGTAAATGGTCTCCTTGATGTCATCCTCTGCATCCAGTGTTGGGGCGTATGCACTGATGAAGAAGGCATGACGTGAGTGATTCAGTGGGACTTGGAGTGTCATGAGGCGCTCGTTGATATCATCAGATATTTCAGTTAGTCTATGTAGGATGGATTGGTGAATGGCAAAGCCAACTCCGTAAATGTGGTTCCTCTCTGCGGCAGGCTTACCCTTCCAGAAGAAGTTATAGCCGGACCCCCGTTCTGTGAGTCGTCCCTCGTCTAGGAGTCAGGACTCACTTATGGCTGCTATGTTGATGTTATACCTAACAAACTCTTTTTCTGCAAGGGCGGTTCTTCTTTCACAATGCTCATTTGTGTCAGTATCCAGAAGTTCCTGACATTCCATGCAGCGACCATAAGAGGTTGCCCATTCAGGTTGGTTCTTTAGGCAGGCTATGTTTACGGCACCTTTTCTAGCCCCCTCCCCATGTGGGGTGAGCAGAGTGGGTCCTCGAGAGCGACTCAGTCGCATAGACAGGACCGGATTGCACTGCTGCCTAGATAGATGCCGCCCATGTGCAGAGTTGTGATTAGACTCCCGGTAGTCATCTTTGCCTCTCCCAGTCGCCACTCGTCAGTCACTAGATGTCTTTTGGGGGTATAGGGATTGTCATGATGATGAGAAGTATGATGAGCTGGATGACGGCTGTGCATGAGTTGACTTATGTGGTGAGGCAGGAACGCAGGCTGCAACCACACATCTTGGCCTCCCTTTTCCTTACTAATGGTGCAGGTAGCTGCAACGACTGGGTAGAGAGAGAATTGCAATGGACTGCCGATAGCCCGGTTAGGTTTCGCCTTAGTTGCCTGTCCATCTTGCATTGCCTTCATCGGCCAGTGTAGTCGTTGGGTTCCCATGTTGGTCACCTATTCCGCCTATACCACCGTTGGGGTCTTACTGGAAGACTGCAAGCCTGTCCGCCTGATGCGGGGCTGCACCACTCCCGTAGCCTTATACCTACCAAGATTAATCTGCGAGGCAGCAGGGCAATGGTTGGTAGGCGCCAGAACGTGTCCAAATGCCAGTGGGACTATTCGCCGTCCCTCTGGGGCTCACTGCTGCTCCAGAATCCACTGCTGTTTTAGTCTGAGCCCACGAGACACCCATTTATTGTGTGTTGCCACAAGTAGGCACAGCAGGAGTCTTGATGGTGAAGAGGCTGTGTACTGGCTGGGGAAAACTTACGCAAGGTTGCTTCCCTGTTCACCATTAGGGTTAGCCAGCGGCGGTAGCTGAAAACGAGAGGAAGCAAGTAGTGCCTGCACCTTAACATTAACATTATACTGCCACACGAGATGCATTACATTACCCTGTGTGAATTTACACGCACACACACACACACACACTTCCGAACGCTTTACATTGGCATAATTCACACACCATCTGTTAAATGTCAGACACTATCCGGATTCAGTTGTGTGTATGAGGGGAATATTAAGTATACTATACATATACTGGTGAGTTATACACAGTTGGCGTGTGGCTCGGGTGTCATACATCACCGCAAGTGTATAGCTTCGCTGTTGCACATTGTCAGGTAATTATATTTTAATACATAGTTAACGTGAAAAGTGTGTATGAGTATAATGTTCTTTTGCTGTATGTTATGTAGTTGGTGTTTTATTGTGTATTGTAGCACTGAACGAGTATTGTAGTGAAGGTTCCTAATGTGTGTGTGTGTAATAATAATAATAATAATAATAATAATAATAATAATAATAATAATAATAATAATAATAATAATAATAATAATAATAATTAACGGTTCATGCAGCCCGAAGGCTGAAAATACAGTATATACATTAGACAAAAATGACTTATTGCATACAAAGACATGGGGTAGGTGGGTCGTTTAACATAAGTTTTCATGACTAAAAGGGAAGGGACATGAATTGAACATACAAATTATTTTAGTCTTCAGTTGATGGCCCGGGCTGGTCTCTTGCCAAACTGTGTGTGGTCTCGTAGGCCACGTAGTTTAGTAACGCGTCCGTAGGTGTTAATATGAAGGACCTCACGTAGTCATGGGGACACCGGGTGGTGTGGTGTTCACGTGGTGCAGTAACTCGTCCTCGATTGTTAAAATGAAGGACCTCACGTGGTCATGGAGACACCAGGTGGCGTGGTGTTCACGTGGTGCAGTAACTCGTCTTCGAGTATTGATATGAAGGACCTAACGTGGTCATGGGGACACCGGGTGGTGTGGTGTTCACGTGGTGCAGTAACTCGTCCTCGGGTGTTGATATGAAGGACCTCACGTGGTCATGGAGACACGAGGTGGTGTGGGGTGGTGTCACAGTACCTCACTCTCTGCTAGGTGGTGTTGTGTTATCTCTCTAGTCAGGTGTAAAGCCGGCCCACTGTTGTTCCCAGGGTGGACAGAATAACACCCCCTGGTCAGAAGATGGTGGTCGGTTCCCAGGAGTGCTTATCTCACTGGTGAGTCACTGCTGTCGCTGGTATTGTCTAGTGCTGAATCACTGGCTTAGACACTTTCATCACTGTTCAACACTGATCCCACTTCTTTCCAAAACGAAATTGTCACTCTTGATTACGTTGATGAGGATGGGTCGGGGAGAGGGACGTGAGGAATGGGCCAAACATGGCCAAAGGGGGCAGCTGCGCAACATAACCAGCGCCTTATAGGTCTTGACCCTCCTGTAGTCAAGGAGGTAGTGTGTGTGTGTGTGTGTGTGTGTGTGTGTGTGTGTGTGTGTGTGTCTTCGGTTATTAGATTTGACAACGCTGCTTGTTAGTTGTTTAAAATAGATATTATCCCCCTTGTTACTTTTCTACATAACCTAACCTAACCTTACCTAATCCAGGTTTCACAATATCAACATAGGTACCCCAATATTAACAGTACCCCAATATTAACAGTACCCCATTATTAACATAGGTACTCCAATATTAACAATACCCCTATATTAACATTGGTGCCCCATATTAAGAGAGATACTAATATTAAACCTAAGAACCCATAATGTTTTGTTGTTCTCAAGTTAATTCGGTACCCAAATGTTTACCTCGCTGTTCGGCTTTAATGCTGATCACATCTGCCTACCTCCACACCCACCACCTCCACCCATACCTCCACACCCACCACCTCTACCCACTACCGCCACCTCCTACCCCTACCTCCACCTTCTACCTCCACCCATACCTTCACCTCCTACCTATACCCACTACTTCCACACCCACCACCTCGACCCATACCTCCACCTCCTACCTCCACCCATACCTCCACCTCCTACCTCCACCCATACCTCCACCTCCTACCTCCACCCATACCTCCACCTCCTACCTCCACCCATACCTCCACCTCCTACCTCTATCTCCAACTCCTAAACAAAGGGGATATTACAAAGGTACTCAAACTATCCAACCAGGAGCGAACTCGTAACAATGGTTTTAAATTAGACAAATTTAGATTTAGGCGGGAAATAGGTAAACACTGGTTTGGAAATAGAGTAGTGGATGAGTGGAACAAGTTACCAAATATCATCATTAACTCGAATACGCTGAATAGCTTCAAACATAGGTTGGATGCTTATATGAGCAATAGGGGTTGGGTGTAAACGGGACTGCCCAGTATGGGCCAATAGGCCCGCTGCAGTTTCCTCCATTCTTATATTCTTATGTTCTTATGTACTTACCACCTTCACCAATACCACTACCTCCTGCCTCCACCCACTACCTCCATTTCCTTCCTCTACTTTCCACCTTCCGCCTTAACCTCATCCTACCATGTCCACCCACTACCTCCACTTCCTACCTCCACCAACCCCCTCTAGTCATCCACCCTCTACCTCCAACTCTACCTCAACCTCCTACCTCCAACCACTATTTTCACCCACTACCACCACCTCTTACCGCCACCTACCATCTCCATCCCTACCTCCATCTCCTACCTCCACCCCTACCTCAATCACCTACCTCCACCCCTACCTCAATCACCTACCTCCACCTGCTACTTCCACACACTACCTCCACTTCCTACCTCCACCTATCATCTCCACCCCTACCTACACATACCACCTCCATCCCTACCTCGACCCGTACATCTACACCCACCACCTTCATCTCCCACCTCCACCTACCATCTTCTACCTCCATCCCTACCTCTACACCCACCACCTCCACCTCCGACCTCCAAACCTGCCTCTACACCCACCAGCTCCACCTCCCACCTCAGTACTTAGCCCGTCAACACACCACCTCCCTGATGATGTTACAACCATCAGCCCGCCTCCCTAATACTATTACGACCATCCCACCGCCTCTCTGCTGCCATTACATCCAATACACCTCCTCCTTGATGATGTTACGTCCACCCGTCTCCTTTAGCTAGCTGTTACAACCCATTATCTTACTTTCTTGATGATGTTAACCATACCCTACCCCTTCCCTGAGCTGTTACAACCAAATTATCTTACTTTCTTGATGATGATACCCATACCCTACCCCTTCCCTGAGCTGTTACAACCAAATTATCTTACTTTCTTGATGATGTTACCCATACCCTACCCTTTTCCTGAGCTGTTACAACCCATTATCTTACTTTCTTGATGATGTTACCCATACCCTACCCTTTTCCTGAGCTGTTACAACCCATTATCTTACTTTCTTGATGATGTTACCCATACCCTACCCCTTCCCTGAGCTGTTACAACCAAATTATCTTACTTTCTTGATGATGTTACCCATACCCTACCCTTTTCCTGAGCTGTTACAACCCATTATCTTACTTTCTTGATGATGATACCCATACCCTACCCCTTCCCTCAGCTGTTACAAACAAATTATCTTACTTTCTTGATGATGTTACCCATACCCTACCCTTTTCCTGAGCTGTTACAACCCATTATCTTACTTTCTTGATGATGTTACCCATACCCTACCCCTTCCCTGAGCTGTTACAAACAAATTATCTTACTTTCTTGATGATGTTACCCATACCCTACCCCTTCCCTCAGCTTTGATACT
>NW_024730668.1:13944028-13993089 GCF_018991925.1 Homarus americanus | reverse complement strand
AGAGTCACGCATTGCCCACACCAATCATTCAAGACTGCACACCAACCATTCACTCTGCCTCTGCCTCCTGACTCACTAATACGCAGCATATCTCTGCCCTACTCTCAAAGGCAGTTATAATAGAAAATGGAGATTGACAAGGTGTGTGTGTGTGTGTGTGTGTGTGTGTGTGTGTGTGTGAGAGATATATATATATATATATATATATATATATATATATATATATATATATATATATGTTTCAGCCATTTTACCATTAGTTCCGAACCACACAAACATTCTGCTGCCACACCCAAAGATAGCCTTACCTGTGGGGGTATTAGTGGTATATTTCTGATCTATTTGTAATAAATGATGGATATTCTGTAATGTAAAACAAATACGTGTGTGTGTTGAAGTCTTGTCACCTGGATCTCTTGCTTGTAAACATCTATTTTAGGATTACTATTGTGCTGTATATTCTGTGAGTCCCGGAGGTTTGCTAGAAAACCCGTTTTTTATGAGACAGTAAAGGAGAGAGAGAGAGAGAGAGAGAGAGAGAGAGAGAGAGAGAGAGAGAGAGAGAGAGAGAGAGAGAGAGAGGCACTTTGAGAATAAAGCATCGAAAACTTTCCTGCAGACAAACAAATAATCGAAAGACATAAACAAAACAATAATCCTTATAATAAACATAATAATTAACAGAAAAAGTGAGAGAAATATGAAAGATATTTCGTGTAAGCAGGAGGAGAGAAGAGGAAAGTGTGAGATGACCCCAGTATGGAGGCCACACATCAGGGCCAGGTGGGAGCCTTATATCAGAATGAAAACATCGCCACGTTTCACTGGCTTCGTATTTTTCCAGTCTGTTTTCTTTCCCTGAATATGAGCAGGGAGAGGAGGTGAGAGGGGCGGTGAGTGGGATAATAATGAGTGAGGGGGTTGGGGAAGAATTCACTCGGGGTTAATGTTGTCTGACCTTAGTTTACTTAATCCCGGTCTCTCGCCTCGTCTAATTGGCCTCAGACTATTGTGGCGTTGCTATATGTGTGTGACCAGTGAGGTGTGGTGGTGTTGTGATGGTGGTATTGTGGTGGTAGTGTGGTGGTGGTGTTTTGGTGGTAGTGTGGTGGTAGTGTGGTTGTGTTGTGGGGACGATTGGTGGTGGTAGTGTGGTTGTGGTTGTGGTGGTATTGTGGTGGTAATGTGAAGGTGGTGCTTATGGTGGTACCGTGGTGGTAGCGTGGTGGTAGTAGTGTGGTGCTATGGTGGTAGTGTGGGGGTGGTGGTAGTGACGTGGGATGGTGGTGGTGGTAAAGGTGGTGTGGGGTAGTGATGGTGGTGGTGCGGGGTGATGGTGTGTGGTGGCGGCGGTGGTGGTAGTGGTAGTGATGAGAGGTTGATGGTGTGTGGTGGGATAGTGGTGAGTTGGGTTGGGGGTGTGGAGATTGGAAGTGGCGGGGGGTGTTATGGTAGTGATAGGGAACTGTGGTGATGGTGGTGGTGGTGGTTGTACATATGATGGTAGTGATGGTGGTATAGATGGTGGTAGTGATGGTGGTATAGATGGTGGTAGTGATGGTGGTACAGATGGTGGTAGTGATGGTGATAGTGATGATGGTATAGATGGTGGTAGTGATGGTAGTAGTGATGGTTGTATAGATGTTGTTATTTATGATGGTATAGACGGTGGAATAGATGGTGGTAGTGATGGTGGTATAGATGGTGGTAGTGATGGTGGTACAGATGTTGTTATTTATGATGGAACAGATGGTGGTAGTGATGGTGGTAGTGATGGTGGTAGAGATGTTGTTATTTATGATGGCAACAGATGGTGGTAGTGATGGTGGTAGTGATGGTGGCATAGATGATGCAGTGATGGTGGTAGTGATGGTGGTATAGATGGTGGTAGTGATGGTGGCACAGATGTTGTTATTTGTGATGGCACAGATGGTGGAGTGATTGTGCAGTGATGGTGGTATAGATGGTGGTAGTGATGGTAGTGATGTGGTACAGATGGTGGTAGTGATGGTGGTAGTGATGGTAGTGATGTTGGCAGATGGTAGATGGTGGTAGTGATGGTGGCATAGATGGTGGTAGTGATGGTGGCAGTAATGGTGGCAGATGGTGTAGTGATGGTGGCAACAGATGTTGTTATTTATGATGGTACAGATGGTGTAGTGATGGTGGCAGAGTGGCATAGATGGTGGTAGGTGAGGTGTAGTGATGGTGGTATAGGATGGTGGTAGTGATGGTGGTAGTGATGGTGGTACAGATGATATTTATGATGGCACAGATGGTGGTAGGATGGTGGTAGTGATGGTGGCATAGATGGTGGTAGTGATGGTGGCACAGATGTTGTTATTTTTGCGATGGTGATGGAGGTAGTGATGGTGCGGGCAGGATGGTGATGAGGCACAGATGGTGGTAGTGATGGTGGTACAGATGGTGTAGTGATGGTGGTATAGATGGTGATAGTGATGGTGGTACAGATGGTAAGATTGATGGCACAGATGGTGGTAAGTGATGGTGGTAACAGATGGTAGTGATGGTGGCACAGACAGGTAGTGATGGTGGTATAGATGGTGGCAGTGATGGGGGTAGTGATGGTGGTAGTGATGGTGGCACAGATGTTTACTTGCGAAGTGGGACAGATGGTGGTAGTGATGGTAGTGGATGGTGGTATAGATGGTAGTGGATGGTGGTACAGATGTTGTTATTTGATGGTACAGATGGTAGTGGATGGTGGCAGTGATGGTAGTGATGGTGGCAGTGATGGTGGTGCAGATGGTGGTAGTGAGCGGCACAGATGTTTATTTATGATGGTACAGATGGTAGTGATGGTGGCAGGATGGTAGATGGTAGAGATGGGGTAGTGATGGTGGTAGCGATGTGGTAGTGATGGTGGTGCAGATGGTGGTAGTGATGGTGGCAGATGTTGTTATTGTGATGGCACAGATGGTAGTGATGGTTGCGTGATGGTGGTAGAGATGGTGGGTGACAGATGTTGTTATTGCGATGGCTACAGATGGTGGTAGTGATGGTGGTAGTGATGGTGGTAGTGATGGTGCAGATGGTGACAGAGATGGTGAGTAATGGGGTACAGATGGTGGTAGTGATGGTGGTACAGATGTTGTTATTATGATGGTACAGATGGTGGTAGTGATGGTGGTAGTGATGGTGGTATAGATGGTGGTAGTGATGGAGTGGTGGATGTTGTTGTTATGATGGTGGTGATGGTGGTAAGTGATGGTGGCAGTGATGGTGGTATGGTGGTAGTGATGGCAGTGATGGTGGCAGTGATGGTGGTGCGATGGTGGTAGTGATGGTGATAGCTGATGATGGGCAGATGGTGACAGATGGGTGTAGTGATGGTGGATAGGATGGTGGTAGTGATGGTGGCACAGATGGTGGCAGGGATGGTGATAGTGACGATGGAGATGGCAGTGATGGTGGTATAGATGGTGGTAGTGATGGTGGTACAGATGGTAGTGATGTGGTAAGATGGTGTAGTGATGGTATAGATGGTGGTATAGATGGTGGTAGTGATGGTGGTACAGATGGTGGTAGGATGGTGGCACAGATGGTGGTAGTGATGCGGTGGAGTGATGGAGATGGTGGTATGATGGTAGTAGTGATGGTTGTACAGATGTTGTTATTTATGATGGCATAGATGGTGGTAGTGATGGTGGTAGTGATGGTGGTATAGATGGTGGTAGTGATGGTGGTACAGATGGTGGTAGTGATGGTGGTAGTGATGGTGGTATAGATGGTGGTAGTGATGGTGGTAGTAATGGTGGTACAGATGGTGGTAGTGATGGTGGTACAGATGTTGTTATTTATGATGGTACAGATGGTGGTAGTGATGGTGGTAGTGATGGTGGTATAGATGGTGGTAGTGATGGTGGTACAGATGTTGTTATTTATGATGGTACAGATGGTGGTAGTGATGTGGTAGTGATGGTGGTATAGATGGTGGTAGTGATGGTGGCAGATGTTGTATTTAGTGATGGTACAGATGGTGGTAGTGATGGTGGTAGTGATGGTGGTATAGATGGTGGTAGTGATGGTGGTACAGATGTTGTTATTTGGATGGTACAGATGGTGGTAGTGATGGTGGTGCAGATGTTGTTATTTATGATGGTACAGATGGTAGATGGTGGTAGTGATGGTGGTAATGGTGAGTGATGGTGGTAGTGATGGTTGTATAGATGGTGGTAGTGATGGTACAGATGTTGTTATTTTATGATGGTACAGATGGGGTAGTGATGGTGGTAGTGATGGTGGTAGTGATGGTGTAGAGATGGTGTAGTGATGGTGGTATAGATGGTGGTAGTGATGGTGGTACAGATGTTGTTATTTATGATGGTACAGATGGTGGTAGTGATGGTGAGATAGTGATGGTAGTGATGGTGGTGTAGATGGTGGTAGTGATGGCGGTACAGATGTTGTATTTATGATGGTATAGATGGTGGTAGGATGGTGGTAGTGATGGTTGTATAGATGGTGGTAGAGATGGTGGTGGTGTGATGGTGGCAGTGATGGTGGTAGTGATGGTGGTAGATGGTGGTAGTGATGGTGGCACAGATGTTGTTATTTATGATGGTACAGATGGTGGTAGTGATGGTGGTATGATGGTGGTAGTGATGGTGGTACAGATGTTGTTATTTATGATGGTACAGATGGTGGTAGTGATGGTGGTAGTGATGGTGGTATAGATGGTGGTAGTGATGGTGGTAGTGATGGTGTGGTAGGATGGTGGTATAGATGGTAGAAATGGTGTAGTGATGGTGGTAGTGATGGTGTGTATAGATGGTGGTAGTGTGGTGGTACAGATGTTGTTTTATAATGGTATAGATGGTGGTAGGATGTGGTGGTGCAGATGGTGGTGATGGTGATAGAGATGATGGTATAGATGTGGTAGTGATGGTAGTAGTGATGGTGGTAAGTGGGATGGTGGTACAGATGTTGTTATTTATGATGGTACAGATGGTGGTAGTGATGGTGGTAGTGATGGTTTTATAGATGGTGTAGTGATGGTGGTACAGATGTTGTTATTTATGATGGTACAGATGGTGGTAGTGATGGTGGTACAGATGTTGTTATTTGTGATGGGTACAGATGGTGGTAGTGATAGTAGCACAGATGTAGGGTTGTGATGGTGGCACAGATGGTAGTGATGGTGGTAGTGATGGTACAGATGTTGTTATTTATGATGGTACAGATGGTACTGATGGTGGTAGTGATGGTGGTAGACAGATGTTGTTATTTATGATGGTACAGATGGTGGTAGTGATGGTAGTACAGATGGTAGGATGGTGGTAGTGATGGTGGTACAGATGTTCTTATTTATGATGGTATAGATGGTGGTAATTGATGGTAGTGATGGTGGTATAGATATGGTAGTGATGGTGGTACAGATGTTGTTATTTATGATGGTACAGATGGTGGTAGTGATGGTGGTAGTGATGGTGGTACAGATGGTGGTAGTGATGGTGGTACAGATTGTTATTTATGATGGTACAGATGGTAGTAGTGATGGTGGTAGCGATGGTGGTAGAGATGGTGGTAGTGATGGTGGTACAGATGGTGGGTGAGGGTACATAGATGTTAGCATTAAGATGGTACAGATGGTAGTGATGGTGTGATGGATGTACAGATGGTAGGATGGTGGTACAGATGTTGTTATTTGTGATGGCACAGATGGTGCTAGTGATGGTGGTAGTGATGGTGGTGTAGATGGTGATAGTGATGGTGGTACAGATTTTTATTTATGATGGAACAGATGGTGGTAGTGATGGTGGTGTGATGGTGGTAGATATGGTAGTGATGGTAGATATGGTGGCAGGATGTAGGTACAGATGGTGGTAGTGTGATGGTGGTATAGATGGTGGTAGTGATGGTGGGTACAGATGTTCTTATTTATGATTGGTACAGATGGTGGTAGGATGGTGAGTGATGGTGGTATAGATGGTAGTGATGGTAGTAGTGATGGTGGTAGTGATGGTGGTACAGATGTGTTATTTATTATGGTACAGATGGTGGTAGTGATATGTAGTGATGGTTGTATAGATTGTGGTAGTGATGGTGGTACAGATGTTGTTATTTATGATGGTACAGATGGTGGTAGTGATGGTAGTGGTGGTGTAGTGATGAAGGTAGTGATGGTGGTAGTGATGGTTGTATAGATGGTGGTAGAGATGGTGGTACAGATGTTGTTAATTATGATGGTACAGATGGTGGTTGTGATGGTGGTAGTGATGGTGGTATAGATGGTGGTAGTGATGGTGGTACAGCTGTTGTTATTTATGATGGTATAGATGGTGGTAGTGATGGTGGTACAGATGGTGGTAGTGATGGTGATAGTGATGGTGGTATAGATGGTGGTAGTGATGGTGGGTGGATGGTGGTACAGATGGTGGTAGTAATGGTGGTACAGATGTTATTGATGATGGCACAGATTGTGGTAGTGATGTAGGTAGTGATGGTGGTATAGATGGTGGTAGTAATGGTGGACAGATGTTGTTATTTATGATGGTACAGATGGTGTGATGGTGGTGGTACAGATGGTGGGTACAGATGTTTTATTTAATGTACAGATGGTGGCACTGATGGTAGTGATGGTGGTATAGATAGTGGTATTGATGGTGGTAGATGGTGGTACAGATGTTGTTATTTTGATGGCACAGATGGTAGTGATGGTAGGTAGTGATGGTGGTACAGATGGTGGTAGTGATGGTGGTACAGATGTTGTTATTTATGATGGTACAGATGGTGGTAGTGATGGTGGTAGTGATGTGATATACATGGTAGTGATGGTGGTGGTGCTGGTGGTTAGATGGTGGTAGTGATGGTGGTATAGATGATAGTAGTGATGGTGGTGGTGATGGTTGTAAAGATGGTGGTAGTGATGGTGGTACAGATGTTTTTATTTATGATGGTACAGATGGTGGTATGCTGTGGTACAGATGGTAGGATGGTGGTAGTGATGATGGTACAGATGTTGTTATTTATGATGGTACAGAGGTAGTGATGGTGGTAGTGATGGTGGTGAGAGATGGTGGTAGTGATGGTGGTAGTGATGGTGGTATAGATAGTGGTAGTAATGGTGGTACAGATGTTATTTATGATGGCACAGATGGTGGTAGTGCTGGTGGTACAGATGGTGGTAGTGATGGTAGTGATGATGGCACAGATGTTGTTATTTATGTTGGTCAGTTGGGTAGTGATGGTGATAGTGATGGTGGTATAGATGGTGTGAAAGATGGTGGTACAGATGAGTGATGGTGGCAGATGGTGTATAGATAGTGCAGTAATGGTGGTAGTGATGGTGGTAGGATGGTGGTACAGATGTTGTTATTTATGATGGTGATGGTGGTAGTGATGGTGATAGTGATGGTGGTATAGATGGGTAGTGATGGTGGTAGAGATGGTGGGTAGTGATGGTGGTACAGATGTTTTATTTATGATGGTACAGATGGTGGTAGTGATGGTGGTACAGATGTTGATATTTATGACAGATGGTGGTACAGATGGTGGTAGTGATGGTGGTAGTGATAGTGGTAGTGATGGTGGTAGTGATGGTGGTACAGATGTTCTGCAGATGGTACAGATGGTGGTACTGATGGTGGTAGTGATTTTGGTATAGATAGTTGGTAGGTGGGTGGTAGTGATGGTGGCACAGATGTTGTTATTTGCTGGTACAGATGGTGGTAGTGATGGTGGTAGTGATGGTGGTACAGATGGTAGTGAAGGTGTACAGAAGTTGTTATTTATGATGGCAAATGGTGGTACTGATGGTGTAGTGATGGTGGTATAGATAGTGGTAGTGATGGTGGTAGGGATGGTGGTACAGGGTGGTAGTGATGGTGGTACAGATGTTGTTATTTATGATGGCACAGATGGTGGTAGTGATAGTGGTAGTGATGGTGGTATAGATGGTGGTAGTTTTGGTGGTACAGATGTTGTTATTTATGATGGTACAGATGGTGGTAGTGATGGTGGTAGTGATGGTGGTATAGATGGTTGTAGTGATGGTGATATAGATGGTGGTAGTGATGGTGGTTTAGATGGTGGTAGTGATGGTGGTACAGATGTTGTATTTATGATGGTACAGATGGTGGTAGTGATGGTGGTACAGATGGTGGTAGTGATGGTGGTACAGATGTTGTTATTTATGATGGTACAGATGGTGGTATATATGGTAGTGATGGTGGTAGTGATGATGGTACAGATGATGTTATTTATGATGGTACAGATGGTGGTAGTGATGGTGGTATATATGGTGGTAGTGATGGTGGTACAGATGTTTTTATTTATGATGGTACAGATGGTGGTAGTGATGGTGGTAGTGATGGTGGTATAGATGGTGGTAGTGATGGTGCTAGTGATGGTGGTAGTGATGATGGTACAGATGATGTTATTTATGATGGTACAGATGGTGGTATATATGGTGGTAGTGATGGTGGTACAGATGTTTTTATTTATGATGGTACAGATGGTGGTAGTGATGGTGGTGTGATGTAGGTATAGATGGTGGTAGTGGATGGTGGTAGTGATGGTGGCACAGATGGTGGTAGTGATGGTGGGTAGTGATGGTGGTATAGATGGTGGTAGTGATGGTGGTATAGATGGTGGTAGTGATGGTGGTACAGATATTGTTATTTATTATGGTTCAGATGGTGGTAGTGATGGTGGTACAGATGTTGTTATTTATGATGGTACAGATGGTGGTATATATGGTGGTAGTGATGGTGGTAGTGATGGTGGTAAAATGGTGGTAGTGAGGGTGGTACATATGGTGGTAGTGAGGGTGGTACAGATGGTGGTACAGATGTTGTTATTTATGATGGTACAGATGGTGGTACAGATGATAGTAGTGATGTTGGTAGTGATGGTGGTAAAATGGTGGTAGTGAGGGTTGTACATATGGTGGTAGTGATGGTGGTACAGATGGTGGTACAGATGGTGGTAGTTAATAAGACATTAGAGATCAATCGCAATTCTTTCCCTCTCATGTAGTGTACCATAAAGCGTCACATCTGCTGCTGCCATACATAACACTCTTGTCAGTCGCATCTGGCACTCCCTGTCTCTCTCCCCTCTGTTGCTTATGACCCTCCCTCCTTCCCCCCTCCCCCCCACCTCCCTCCCTTCTTTCTTCTCTCTCTCTCATCCCACTCATCCCCTCCCCTTTCCCTCCATTCATCCCCTCCTATCTCCCTCTTTCTTACCTACCTCCCCTATCTCCCTCCCTCACTATCTCTCTTCCCCCTTCTCTCCTACACTCCTACACTGGCGCCAAGGGGGAAGGAAGAAGGCGGCACAGAGGGGACGGTAAGATACTTTTCCTCTCTCCCCACTGCCAAGAGGGGTGAGGGTGAGGGTGAGGGGAGGATGGGGATGATGAGCGGAAGGATGAAGGGAGGAGGAGGGATGGATAAGGGTAGGGTGGATATCTGCAACTCTTTGCCCTCCTCCACCTCCCCCCTCCATTGCTTTTGCCACCAAAGTAGTGTCAAGAGTAGGAAGAAAAAGAAGAAGAGGAAGGGGATAGTTGGTGAAATAGAGAAAGAGAAAAAAGAGACAGAATGGAAGAAGGAGAGAGAGAGAGACTGAAGGAGTGACACGAGAAGGAGAGAGAGAAAGAGAGAGAGAGAGAGAGAGAGAGAGAGAGAGAGAGAGAGAGAGAGAGAGAGAGAGAGAGAGAGAGAGAGTATCACAACCCCTGTACCATATCTCGCTTTCGTCTGACTCTGTGTAACAAAGTGGCACCACCGTATCTCTCACGTCCCGCTAAGTGCCACATATTTATCACGGAATAAGTGCCACCGAATTTAAACTTCTCTGTAACACTGCTGAAAATATTGTGCCCAGAGTCTCGTTGATTGGCTGTTAATCTTAGCTTGGTTTATTGTGCAGGTAGTGAGGGGAGTATGGTGAATAGGTAGTGTGTGTGTGTGTGTGTGTGTGTGTGTGTGTGTGTGTGTGTGTGCGTGTGTGTGTGTGTGTGTGTGTGTGTGTGTGTGTGTGTGTGTCCTACATTACATCTATCTACCACCATATACCAGCAACCTCTCTCTGACCCGAGGTTCCCAGTGCCCCAACACCTGGACTCCTAACAGGGAGGAGGGGCCCTAATTCTATGTGAGGGAGCGGCCGACCCTTCACTGGGGCTCACGAGGGGCGGTGAACCAATTTGTCAGACAACTTTATCTTATTGAATGAAAGGACGCCATACATTACCTCGACGTCGTCATCACTCTTTCCCCGTGGCCCTTAGACCACAGTCTCTTTTAGGGCGATGTTTTACTTTGCCTTTGGCTGCGTATGTCTATTGCCCTTACATGAGGAAGTAAGGGTGTCTCTATTGCCCTTACATGAGGAGGTAAGGGTGTCTCTATTGCCCTTACGTGAGGAGGTAATGGTGTCTCTATTGCCCTTACATGAGGAGGCAAGGATGTCTATTGTCCTAACATGAGGAGGTAAGGGTATCTCTATTGCCCTTAGATGATAAGACAGCCAAGGTTCAGATTTCTACTTCCCTCTTGGGACGACTTGGGCTCTTAGGGAAGAGCGACCCTTGACCCATTAGTCCGGAGTCATCTCAGGGTAATTTCTTTTCTAAACGACGAGAGTCTTCAGGGTACGATCCTCCTCAGCCCTTAAATCAGGCAAGCCTTTTTGGGTAATATTTGTCATGGCCCTAAGACGAAGAGGCTAAGTTTCCTTAAGCACTTAGATCAGAGAGAACATTTAAGGGAATTATCTTGAGAACTCTTAGTTCAGGGACATTTCAGGATAATTATCGTCCCAACCTTTAGTTCAAGAACATATGATGATAATTAGCTTATAGCTCTTAAAGTAGGGGCATGTCAAGGTAATTATCCTCACAGCCCTTAGTTCAGGGACCTTGTAAAGCACTGTTTTTCTTCCTCTTATACAAAGGACGCGGCGGCCTTCGAGGAGAAGAAAAGTGTTGGGAAGAAAGACTTGGTTTAGTGCAGATACTGATGACAAAGACTCGTAAGATGAAAGAAGTTGGTAAGACGTAGTGAAGGACGGATAAATGAGGACCTAGATAAAGAGTTAAGTCAGAGGGAATGAAAGGAAAATGAACGGAGACCTAAATAAAGAGTCAAATGAGGGGGATTGAAGTTAGTTAACAACAATGAGAGAGAGAGAGAGAGAGAGAGAGAGAGAGAGAGAGAGAGAGAGAGAGAGAGAGAGAAAAGAAAAAGAAAAAGACTGCATAAGTTAGAGATAGAGAGAATAATGAGATAGAGAGAATAATCTAAAAGTTTTGATGGGATGAACAAGCTGAGAGAAAGACACTCACAAAATAGGAATTGTAGATAAGGGGGAACTTTATTTATTTTAATATATTTTTTATTTATTTCATTTTTTGAGACAGACAAGAAATAAATATAAATTACCAAAAACACCTAGAAAGAAAAATGGGACTGGAGGGCTGTGGTCGCCAACCCTCAGACCTTATATCACCTGGATTGATTGATTTCGTGTTTTAGTGACAGCAAATGACAGAGTCTTATAACCGTATGAATAAGGAAGCGGTGAAAATTTTTTGTGAGTTACGATATATAGAGGAAGAGGATGAGGAAGGGGAGGAAGAGGGGTGAGGAAGAGGAGGAGGAAGAGGAGGGGGAAGCGAAAGAGGAGAACAAGGAGGAGGAGGAGGAGGAGGAGGAGGAGGAGGAGGGGGAGGAAGAGAAGGAGAAGAAGGAGGAGGAAGAGAGAGAAGAAGAGAGAAGGAGGAGAAAGAGGAAGAGGAGGAAGAAAAGGAGAATGAGAAGGAGGAGGAGGAGGAGGAGGAGATGTTTAACAAAGATGGAAATAGAGAAGTAGAAACTGATGATAGAAGCAGTGAAGGGAAGAAGAGGAGAGGTAAGTGAGATAGTGACATTATTAATATGTATAGATGCTGCATTATGTTAGTGTTATGTATTAGAGTATGGATGAACTTCAACTTTCGTCTTAGTATGCAAGGCTGAGGAGTTGTAATTAATTTGAAGCTGTTGATTCATTTGTATGCAAGTTGTGGATAGGAGGAGGAACTGTGTGTGAGAGAGAGAGAGAGAGAGAGAGAGAGAGAGAGAGAGAGAGAGAGAGAGAGAGAGATTGTTTATTTTTTGCTTTTTAATATATGTTTTTTTTTTCACTACAAGTCGTCACCTTTCTACAATATCTTTCCACTTACTCTATTCATTCTTCCCTTTATTGAGGTTTCCACTTCATCCACCCCGCGAAGTGTAGAGTATATATATATAGAGAGAGAGAGAGAGAGGAACACGATAAACAAACAGATAAAAACAAGGATCCTCTCACTTAAAGAAATTGGGGACTGACGTACGAAAACAAGAACAATACCGAGAAAATGGTTACAAACACCTATAAACAAAGAAAATTATTGAGCTAACACACTGAACTAATAAAATCTACTAACGCATCAAACAAGAGAGTCAAATAACGTAAAGAGACAAAAAAAAATAGTTGCAATGACGCATAACCAAGATATAATGCATAAATAACGCCAAACAGCCAAGGAAATGGTGTTGACTGACGCGTTCATCCATCATGCGTAATGCGTATAAGACGGGGAGAGGGAGGGAGCGAGGAGCAGGCGTTTCCTTTCTGTGCATCTTACGCCAACAACGTTACCACGCCACTCCGTCACCACCCCAACCACTCCACTACATCACCACGCCACTATGTCACCATGCCAACCACACAACCATGTCAACCACGCCACTATTTCACCACGCCAAGTACACCACTATGTCACCACGCCAAGTACACCACTATGCCACCACACCAACCACGCCACCACACCAACATCACCACGCCAACCATGCAAACCACACCGCCAATGCTACCACGTCACCACACCAACCAC
The DNA here is from genome assembly GCF_018991925.1 of Homarus americanus. NCBI lineage: Eukaryota > Metazoa > Arthropoda > Malacostraca > Decapoda > Nephropidae > Homarus > Homarus americanus. Next base: position 13,980,197 of record NW_024730668.1, on the reverse strand, counting down.
GCCACCCCACTCTAACTACGCCGCTGTCACCAAGCCAACTATGCCAACCACACCACCACACCAACCACGCCAACACGCCAACCACGCCACTACGTCACCATGCCAACCACGCTATCACAAAAGCTAAGCCAACATCACCACGCCACCACACCACCACACCACCACATCAACGCCAAGTCATCGTCCTCGTGGCATTAAATCTTTGTAACCATGGGGCTAAGTCATCGTCTTCATGAAATTAAATCATTGTACTCATGGGGTTAAGTCAAGTCATCGTCCTCATGGGCTTATTCATCACCATCATGGGGCTAAGTCATCGTCTTCATGAAATTAAATCATTGTACTCATGGGGTTAAGTCAAGTCATCGTCCTCATGGGTTTAAATCACTATTGTAATGGGTTAAGTAAAGTCATTTTCCATCATGGGGTTAAGTCATCGTCCTCAGGGGGTTAGAAAACTCTGAAGTTGTATGCTAAACTTGAGCGTCATGGAATGAGGAAAGCATTTATGAAAGTTTGTTCGCTCAAGTTAGTCGTCTGAAATTAGCTCGTGGACGTAAGGAGCTGAGGTTGGTCTCTGAACTTATCATCTCTACTGGAAACTCAACCCTTTGAAGGCATTGGTTTAAATCGTTGTGGGCGATGGTTATAATATTTGAGGACGCTGGTTTAATCTTTGAAGATGATGGTTTAGTTTTTTGAGGACGCTAGTTTAACTCTTCAGGGACGATGGTTTAAATATTTGAGGACGCTGGTTTAACTCTTTGGGGAAGATGGTTTAAATTTTTGAGGATGATGGTTTGAACATTCATCCTCAAAGGGTTAGACCATCCTGTAAGTGTGTGTGTGTGTGTGTGTGTGTGTGTGTCTTAAAAAACAAATATTTATTTTTTACTTCTGGGAATTTACGTCGATTAAAATGTCAGACAAAACATTTAATACAAATAGGAATAAAACAAAACAACTCATATCAATCCAAACAGAGAAACACACACTAATAATAGTGTTTATTTTTACCATTTATAAACTCATAATATGTTCCTATAACATTAGTGGATGGAATAATCTACGAGTATAACATTTTTGCCAGATCCAATCACAATGCGTAACATTAATGGAACCCACCAATCACATCTCACAATAAACACTACCAGGAATTTACTCATAGGCTACTCAAGATCATCAAAACACAAAAGGACAAATATTTATCACGGAAATGTTTCATACTAGGCTATTGGAGACCTTACGTGGTTCACTGCCAGCGTGGATTAATTCATGAACGCGCCCGGAGGTTCGATACTACACCCGAAATGAATTTATAAACCAGTAAAGGTCTCGCCCTGGTGTTCTGTTCCTGCTTCGTATTGGTGTCGAAGCCTTGTATATGTATGCGTGTGAGTTTGTGTGTGTGTGCTATTTGTGTGTATAGCAAATAGATTGATAAGTACTCGGAGCTAATGTCTGTATATGTGTTTGTATGTGTTTGAGTAATCATGTTTAACAATACACCTGTAGGGAAAGATGTTTATATTTCTCTGTATATATACAGTATATGAATCTCTGCAAGTGCGTGTCGGTGAGTGTATACAAACATACTGCAACAGTAATCACAAGCAACCATACACCATTTTCTCATTGTTCCTGTATGTGTTTATGTGAGTGTATACAAAGATACACAAACTACACACAAGACACAACTTACCATACATCATTATCTATATACTGTATGTGTGTATTCCTCACCAAGACCCAAGCCCAGAATACGTCAATCGTTGGCAACAATTATGCAGGTAAACACAATTACCTGAGCTGGGCTGAGGTCAAACACTGGTCTAGTCTTGGGCAATATGTGGCAAGATTAATTAGTAAGAGGGCGAGGTACACCTGTGTAGGGCTCTAATGACGCACACACACACACACACACACACACCCACACTCACACACACATTATTCTCCCCATATGCTCTCTCTCCCTCTCTCTCTACTTTATCTCTCACACACACACACACACACACACACACACACACACACACACACACACACATACACTGCCCTAGAGGCTACAAGGCAATAACAGAATATTAGCCAGAAGGGAACTAACTAAATCCCTAATTACGGCGTCGAAACCCAGCGAGAATAACTATGGCCGCGGTATATTGAGACCGTCCTGGCATGTCCTTCTGGCCCTGGTACTGACTAGAACTGTTCCTGGTAATGATGTTGGCAATGGTGTTGATACTGGTGTTGGTACTGGTGTTGGTGCTGGGGTTGGTACTGTTGGTGGTGCTGGTGTTGGTGCTGGTGTTGGTACTGTTGTTGGTGCTGGTGTTGATACTGGTGTTGGTACAGTTTTTGGTGCTGGGGTAAATACTGGTGTTGGTGCTGGTGTTGGTGCTGGTGTTGATGCTGTTGTTGGTGCTGGTGTTGATGCTGGTGTTGGTACTGGTGTTGGTACTGGTGTTGGTACTGGTGTAGGTGCTGGTGTTGGTACTTTCCTGGTGCTATTGTTGATACTGGTGTTGGTGCTGGTGTTGGTACTAGGGTTGGGACTGGTTTGGTGCTGGTGTGATACTGGTATTGGTGCTGGGGCTGGTACTGTTATTGGTACTGGTGTTGGTGCTTGTGTTGGTGCTGGAGTTGGTACTGTTCCTGGTGCTGGTGTTGGTGCTGGTGTTGGTGCTGGTGTTGGTACTGGTGTTGGTGCTGGTGTTAATACTGTTGTTGGTACTGGTGTTGGTGCTGGTGTTGGTACTGGTGGTGCTGCTGGTGTTAGTAGTGGTGCTGGTGTTAGTACTGGTACCGGTGTTGTTCGTTCCTGGTACTGGTGCTGGTGTTGGTTCTGTGTTGGTGCTGGTGTTGGTGAACTGGTACTGGTGCTGGTGCTGGGGTTGGTACTGTTGGTGGTGCTGGTGTTGATACTGGTGTTGGTACCGTTGTTGGTGCTGGGGTTAATACTGGTGTTGGTGCTGGTGTTGGTGCTGGTTTTGATGCTGGTGTTGTGCTGGTGTTGATGCTGGTGTTGGTACTGGGGTTGGTAATTGTTGGTGGTGCTGGTGCTTGATACTGCGTTGGTACTGTTGTTGGTGCTGGGGTTTACTGGCGGTGTTGGTGCTGGTGTTGGTGCTGGTTTTGATGCTGGTGTTGGTGCTGGTGTTGATACCGGTGTTGGTACTGGTGTTGGTACTGGTGTTGGTACCGGTGGTGCTGGTGGTTGGTACTTTCCTGGTGCTTGTTGATACTGGTGTTGGTGCTGGTGTTGGTACTGGGGTTGGACTGGTTTTGGTGCTGGTGTTGATACTGGTATTGCGTTGGTCCGGTTATTGGTACTGGTGTTGGTGCTGGTGTTGTGCTGGAGTTGGTACCGTCCCTGGTGCTGGTGTTGGTGCTGGTGTTGGTACCGGTGTTGGTACCGGTGTTGGTGCTGGTGTTGATACCGGTATTGGTGCTGGGGTATCCTTATTGGTACTGGTGTTGGTGCTGGTGTTGGTGCTGGAGTTGGTACCGTCCCTGGCGCTGGTGTTGGTGCTGGTGTTGGTACTGGTGTTGGTACTGGTGTTGGTGCTGGTGTTGATACTGTTGTTGGTACTGGTGCTGGTGCTGGTGTTGGTACCGTTTCTGGATTGGTGCTGGTGCTGATGCTGGTGTTGGTGCTGGTGTTGGCACTGTTCCTGGTACTGGTGCTGGTGTTGGTTCTGGTGTTGTGCTGGTGTTGGTACTGGTGTTGGTGCTGGTGCTGATACTGTTGTTGGTACTGGTGCTGGTACTGGTGTTGGTACTGTTCCTGGTACTGGTGCTGGTGTTGGTGTTGGTGTTGGTGTTGGTGCTGGTGCTGTACCGCTGTTGATAGGTGGTGTTGGCACTTGTGCTCGTGCTGGTGTCGGTACCGGTGTTGGTGCTGGTGTTGGTGCTGGTGCTGGTACCGCTGTTGATAGTGGTGTTGCGCTTGTGCTGGTACTGGTGCTGGTGCTGGGTTGGTACTGGTGTTGGTGTTGGTGCTGGTGTTGGTGTTGGTGTTGGTACTTGCGTTGGTTTTGCGCTTGTGCTGGTGCTGGTGTTGGTACTGGTGCTGTGTTGGCACCGGTGTTGGTGTTGGTGCTGGTGCTGGTACCGCTGCTGATAGTGGTGTTGGTATTGTGCTCGTGTTGGTGTCGGTACTGGTGTTGGTGCTGGTGCTGGTACTGGTGTTGGTGTTGGTGCTGGTGTTGGTTCTGGTGTTGGTGCTGGTGTTGGTACTGGTGTTGGTTTTGGTGCTTGTGCTGGTGCTGGTGTTGGCACTGGTGCTGGTGTTGGTGCTGGTGTTGGTGCTGGTGTTGGTACTGGTGTTGGCTTTGGTGCTGGTGTTGGTTCTGGTGTTGGTGCTGGTGTTGGTTCTGGTGTTGGTGCTGGTGTTGGTACTGGTGTTGGTTTGGTGCTTGTGCTGGTGCTGGTGCTGGTACTGGTGTTGGTGTTGGTACTGGTGTTGGTACTGGTGTTGGTACTGGTGTTGGTTTTGCGTTTGTGCTGGTGCTGGTGCTGGTGCTGGTGCTGGTGCTGGTGCTGGTACTGGTGTTGGTTTTGGTGCTTGTGCTGGTGCTGGTGCTGGTGCTGGTGTTGGTACCGGTGTTGGTGTTGGTGCTGGTGTTGGTACTGGTGTTGGTTTTGGTGCTTGTGCTGGTGCTGGTGTTGCTGGTGTGTTGGTACTGGTGCTGGTGTTGGTGCTGGTGTTGGTACTGGTGTTGGTGTTGGTGCTGGTGTTGGTAATTGGTGTTGGTGCTGGTGTTGGTTCTGGTGTTGTTGGTGTTGGTACTGGTGTTGGTTTTGGCGTTTGGTGGTGCTGGTGTTGGTACTGGTGTTGGTGCTGGTGCTGGTGCTGGTGCTGGTGTTGGTACTGGTGTTGGTTTTAGTGCTGGTGCTGGTTCTGGTGTTGGTGCTGTGTTGGTTCTGGTGCTGGGTACTGGTGTTGGTTTTGGTGCTTGTGCTGGTGCTGGTGTTGGTACTGGTGTTGGTTTTGGTGCTTGTGCTGGTGCTGGTGCTGGTGCTGGTGTTGGTACTGGTGTTGGTGTTGGTGCTGGTGTTGGTACTGGTGTTGGTGTTGGTGCTGGTGTTGGTGCTGGTGTTGGTACTGGTGTTGGTTTTGGTGCTGGTGTTGGTTCTGGTGTTGGTGCTGGTGTTGGTTCTGGTGTTGTTGGTGCTGGTGTTGGTACTGGTGTTGGTACTGGTGTTGGTTTTGGTGCTGGTGTTGGTTCTGGTGTTGGTGCTGGTGTTGGTTCTGGTGTTGGTACTGGTGTTGGTTTTGGTGCTTGTGCTGGTGCTGGTGTTGGTACTGGTGTTGGTGTTGGTACTGGTGTTGGTGCTGGTGTTGACTGGTGTTGGTTTGGTGCTGGTGTTGGTTCTGGTGGTGCTGGTGTTGGTTCTGGTGTTGGTACTGGTGTTGGTTTTGGTGCTTGTGCTGGTGCTGGTGTTGGTACTGGTGTTGGTTTTGGTGCTTGCTGGTGCTGGTGCTGGTGCTGGTGTTGGTACTGGTGCTGGTGTTGGTGCTGGTGTTGGTACTGTGTTGGTTAGTTGTGTGCTGGTGCTGGTGTTGGTGCTGGTGTTGGTACTGGGTGTTGGTGTTGGTGCGTGTTGGTACTGGTGTTGGTGTTGGTGCTGGTGTTGGTACTGGTGTTGGTGTTGGTGCTGGTGTTGGTTCTGGTGTTGGTGCTGGTGTTGGTACTGGTGTTGGTTTGGTGCTTGTGCTGGTGCTGGTGTTGGTACTGGTGTTGGTGTTGGTGCTGGTGTTGGTGCTGGTGTTGGTACTGGTGTTGGTTTTGGTGCTGGTGTTGGTTCTGGTGTTGGTGCTGGTGTTGGTTCTGGTGTTGGTACTGGTGTTGGTTTGGTGCTTGTGCTGGTGCTGGTGTTGGTACTGGTGGTGGGTGTTGGTGCTGGTGTTGGTACTGGTGTTGGGTGTTGGTGCTGGTGTTGGTGCTGGTGTTGGTACTAGGTGTTGGTTTTGGTGCTGGTGTTGGTTCTGGTGTTGGTGCTGGTGTTGGTTCTGGTGTTGGTGCTGGTGTTGGTACTGGTGTTGGTACTGGTGTTGGTTTTGGTGCTGGTGTTGGTTCTGGTGTTGGTGCTGGTGTTGGTTCTGTGTGTTGGTACTGGTGTTGGTTTTGGTGCTTGTGCTGGTGCTGGTGTTGGTACTGGTGTTGGTACTGGTGTGGTGCTGGTGTTGGTACTGGTGTTGGTTTTGGTGCTGGTGTTGGTTCTGGTGTTGGTGTTGGTGTTGGTTCTGGTGTTGGTGCTGGTGTTGGTTCTGGTGTTGGTGCTGGTGTTGGTTCTGGTGTTGGTACTGGTGTTGGTTTGGTGCTTGTGCTGGTGCTGGTGTTGGTACTGTGGTGTTGGTGCTGGTGTTGGTACTGGTGTTGGTTTTGGTGCTTGTGTTGGTTCTGGTGTTGGTGCTGGTGTTGGTTCTGGTGTTGGTTTGGTGCTGGTGTTGGTTCTGGTGTTGGTGTTGGTGTTGGTTCTGGTGTTGGTACTGGTGTTGGTTTGGTGCGCTGGTGCTGGTGTTGGTACTGGTGCTGGTGTTGGTACTGGTGTTGGTGCTGGTGTTGGTACTGGTGTTGGTTTGGTGCTGGTGTTGGTTCTGGTGTTGGTGCTGGTGTTGGTTCTGGTGTTGGTACTGGTGTTGGTTTTGGTGCTTGTGCTGGTGCTGGTGTTGGTACTGGTGTTGGTTTGGTGCTTGTGCTGGTGCTGGTGCTGGTGCTGGTGTTGGTACTGGTGTTGGTGTTGGTGCTGGTGTTGGTGCTGGTGTTGGTTTTGGTGCTTGTGCTGGTGCTGGTGTTGGTGCTGGTGTTGGTACTGGTGTTGGTGTTGGTGCTGGTGTTGGTACTGGTGTTGGTGTTGGTGCTGGTGTTGGTACTGGTGTTGGTGTTGGTGCTGGTGTTGGTTCTGGTGTTGGTGCTGGTGTTGGTACTGGTGTTGGTTTTGGTGCTTGTGCTGGTGCTGGTGTTGGTACTGGTGTTGTTGTTGGTGCTGGTGTTGGTGCTGGTGTTGGTACTGGTGTTGGTTTTTGGTGCTGGTGTTGGTTCTGGGTGTGGTGTTGTTGTGTTTGTTGGTACTGGTGTTGGTTTGGTGCTTGTGCTGGTGCTGGTGCCGGTGCTGGTGTTGGTACTCGGTGTTGGTGTTGGTGCTGGTGTTGGTACTGGTGTTGGTGTTGGTGCTGGTGTTGGTGCTGGTTTTGGTACTGGTGTTGGTTGCTGCTGGTGTTGGTTCTGGTGTTGGTGCTGGTGTTGGTTCTGGTGTTGGTGCTGGTGTTGGTACGGTGTTGGTACTGGTGTTGGTTTGGTGCTGGTGTTGGTTCTGGTGTTGGTGCTGGTGTTGGTTCTGGTGTTGGTGCTGGTGTTGGTTTTGGTGCTTGTGCTGGTGCTGGTGTGTTGGTACTGGTGTTGGTGTTGGTACTGGTGTTGGTGCTGGTGTTGGTACTGGTGTTGGTTTTGGTGCTGGTGTTGGTTCTGGTGTTGGTGCTGGTGTTGGTGCTGGTGTTGGTACTGGTGTTGGTTTTGGTGCTTGTGCTGGTGCTGGTGTTGGTACTGGTGTTGGTTTTGGTGCTTGTGCTGGTGCTGGTGCTGGTGCTGGTGTTGGTACTGGTGTTGGTGTTGGTGCTGGTGTTGGTACTGGTGTTGGTTTTGGTGCTTGTGCTGGTGCTGGTGTTAGTACTGGTGTTGGTGTTGGTGCTGGTATTGGTACTGGTGTTGGTACTGGTGCTGGTACTGGTGTTTGCATGATTACAGTATTCGAGCGTGAGAAAATTTGTTAACTTCCTGAGTACAATGTTATCCATGTGTGTGAGATATGATAACTCCTTGAGTACAATATATTAACCATTTGAGCACGATAACCCATTCCCCTGAGTACGATGATATTGTACTCAGCTGGGTTAAGTCATATAAGGTGTTAAGTCAACTTGCTCATGGGTTAAGTCATCATACTCAAGAGGTTAAGTCACCAAACTCAAGAAGTTAAGTCATCATACTCAAGAGGTTTGGTCATCGTACTCAAGGGGTTAATTCATCGTACTCAAGGGGTTAAGTCATCGTAATGAGAGTGTTAGATATCTAGACAGTGTTACCAGCTATACGCTAAACTTCTATCTTTAGCAACGCACTATTACCAGCTTAGCAGTAGACTAAGACCCAATACCATTTCACGATAAAATGCACTATAGCCAGATCAGCGAGAGCCCTAATCTCTAGTGATGCCAGAACTGTTATGAAAACTCAACTTTTCTATAAAAAAAACGATATGAGAATTAAAAACATTATTTCCAAAACTACAATGAAAATAACGATATGATTACAGTAATAAAAAACAAAAACATATTCCATTAATTACGTTTAAATTTTCGGAAAAGTTAGTCTCATATTTTTGTTAGAACATTAATAATGGATAAACCTTAAAATGTTACCAGATTTCTCTGAAAAAAAATTTCATACATGTATTGAATATTTTCTATATATTCATAACGCAATGTTGCCAGAACGATGAGAAACAGCCATGAGAAACACACCCTCCAGTATTGCCAGAATAGGCTCATGGCGCGACTCCGCCCCTACTGTGCAACGCCACACATCTGGTAATAGTGGTCTCTTCCTCTGGTGGTGGTGTGTCGCCGTGTTGGTATTACTGCACCTGTCTGTTTCTAACTGTGCTTGACCTACCAATGTGTGTGTGTGTGTGCGTGTGTGTGTGTGTGTGTATGTGCTAGGACTGTCTTTAATTATGGTCTAATAGTAAATATATATATACAGTATATATATATATATATATATATATATATATATATATATATATATATATATATATATATATATATATATATATATATATATATATATGTGTGTGTGTGTGTGTGTGTATGTATATGTATCCTAACAGTGTGTTTATGGTGTATGTCCAAACAGTGACTGTGTTCCAACAGTGACTGTGTCCCAGCAGTAACTGTGTCCCAGCAGTGGCTGTATCCCAGCAGTGACTGTGTCCCAGCAGTGGCTGTGTCCCAGCAGTGGCTGTATCCAGCAGTGACTGTGTCCCAGCAGTGACTGTGTCCCAGCAGTGACTGTGTCCCAGCAGTAACTGTGTCCCAGCAGTGGCTGTATCCCAGCAGTATTGTGTCCCAGCAGTGACTGTGTCCCAGCAGTGGCTGTATCCCAGCAGTGCTGCCCAGCAGTGTTGCAGCAGTGACTGTGTCCCAGCAGTAACTGTGTCCCAGCAGTGGCTGTATCCCAGCAGACTGTGTCCCAGCAGTGACTGTGTCCCAGCAGACGTACATCCCAGTGGCTGTATCCCAGCAGTGACAGCATCATCACTTCGGTCATCAATCCCAGCCATGTGTATTTTAGCCATGCTTCCATGTCCATCCTACCCATGTCCCAATGTGTATCCCAGCAGTGACCTCTGTCCTAAGGGACATCGCGATCCTAAGAGAACAAAGACTCTCTCTCTCTCTCTCTCTCTCTCTCTGTGTTTTTCTCTCCTTCCATCTCCCTTATCTCAAAGGAATTCCTCTCTCCAGCCCCAAAGCAGAAAACTCGTGGTCTATCTCTGTCCCTCTAGCTCACACTTATTTTTTTTTTTCTCTCTCTCTTCTCTCTCTCTCTCTCTCTCTCAGACCTAACCTCACCCTCCCTTCTTCCTCCCTCCCTCCACCCCATATGTCCCTCATTCTTCACCCACACACCTTCCACCCTTATCTCCTCACCCATCCTCTCCTCCTCCCCCCACACGGTTCTCTTCCTCCACACCCTCCTCTCCCCTACGATATCCTCTACCACACCCTCTTCCTCCCGCCATCAACCATCCTCCACCACCTCAACTCTACACCCCAACGCCCTATTCCTCCTCCTCCTCGTGCTGCCACCAACCATCCACCACCACCTCTACTCTCCACCTACACCTCCTCCTCCTCCTCCTCCCTCCACCATCCATCCACCACCACCTTTGCTCTCCACCCACACTTCCTTCTCCTCCCTCCACCAACCAACCTCCACCACCTCCATCTCCTCTGCTTGTAACAAATTGCTTCCATTTTAGGTTTGAGCTGCTGTAAGCGGCGCGGATCCTTCCTTGATGAGGGTCGACGCAAGTGGACTTTTCCCCAGTGGCCACTGTTGCCATTTCTCTCCTTCTGATGACTACACATTTACACCCTTTATATCTCGTCTTTAATTTGATGGTGTCCGGGTCAATGTGTTCTGGCAACGTTGAACTCTGAGAAGGGTTTACAATGTGTGTGTGTGTGTGTGTGTGTGTGTGTGTGTCCTTTGTACTGGATGGTTTGGTAAACGTGTGATAATTTATCCAACAAGGGTTGAGGACTTGTACTTAATTCATCCTATAAGGTTAATAATTAATAAAAAATGAAACCAAGCCCCATGAGTCGAAGTGTCAGAGTCAGTACGGATATAGCCTTCACACTACAGGGAAGCGACACGGGGGCACTATACTCAACCAACTTCACTTCCTCAACTACAGTATATAAGGGGTGAGCTAAGGGTAACCCGGGATTGAACCAGCAAATCTTAGGACCGGCGATGAGTGCTGTATCCATCCTGCTACGGCACTAACTACAGTAACAGCGTAAGAGACTCAAGTGAAGGCTGGCTGTTAAGTTTTTGTTCCACCATTGTCAACAAGTTTGGAAAATTTTAAGGAAAGGAAACATGAGGCTGTTACAGAAGTTATGTCCAATATGTTACAAAATGTATGGTGGGGGGAAACAGAATACCACTTTGATGTCTATAGAGTTACAAGAAGAGCTTATACTTGTCTGTTTACAGAGCCACAAAATAAACTTATATTAAATTTGCATAGTTTGAAAATAAAGCTTTTGAATTATTTAAACTTATATCTTGCTTTTCACTACAGCTTTGTCACTTTTATCACAATGTATGTTTATAACCGACAAGATCTTTTGTCAACAGCCTGTCTTTCCCTTAACCTTGTACACCTGTAATTATACTGTACTTTAAGGCGAGTAATTCTTAGACTTACCTTAATTAAATCTCCAAAGCTTAAAATTTGTGAATTGGCATTAGTTTGAGACTTCCTTCTGCTCAGTTCTATTACAGTTCACCTAAGTTCCATTATGCCCCATGCTTCTGCTAGGTTCCACAAGGTTCTACTAGATATAAGTTGTATTAATTGTGCTAAGTTCCTCTCGGTTCTGAAAGGTTCCATTAATTTCCACTTGGTTCCACTACCTTTACCAGGTTCTTCTAGCATCTAATGAGTTCCACCAAGTTCTTCTTAAGTTCTACTAAATTCTACTGAGTTCAACAACTCTTAACTAAGTTCCATTAAAGTTCTGTTATTTCTGCCACGTTCTATAAAAGGTTCTACGAAAGTTCAATAAATTCTAAAAAGTAAACAGAGAGAGAGAGAGATAAAAAACCTCACACAAAGGTGGTCGGTCTGTAATGTGTTTTATTAGCATGCCCACCTCCCCCACCCAGCCCCCACCTCCCCCACCCCCAGCCCCAACCTACCCCCAGGCCTACCCCAATATATTAGGCCTACTGGGACGCATTGTGGAGGCCTACTGGGAATTACCGGAATGGTGGAGAGAGGCAGGCATATGTAGTGAGAAGGAGGAGACATATATAGAAGGAAGTCGAGATGGAGGGATATGTGGAGGAGGGAGGCATATGTGGAGGGAAGCTTAGATGGGGGGGTATATGATGGAGGGAGGGGGAGGGAGGCATATTTGTAGGAGGGAAAAGGTTAGGTTAGGTTAGGTTAGGTTAAGGTTAGGTTAGGTTAGGTTAGGTTCAAAGAGGTGAGAGAAAGAAAAAGACAAGTGAAAGAAATTAGATAGATAGAATGAGACAGATAGAAAGAGAGAGAGAGAGAGAAGAGAGAGAGAGATTAGAGTAAGAAGTAGGTGGAGAGAAACAAGGAAGGATAACAAGGGACACGATAAAGAGAGATTACTATAAAAGATGCTTATGGAATGTCAAAGAGGAGAGAGGACGATGGAAGAGGGAAAAGGAGAGGGAAAGGAGGAAAAGAGGGAAGGAATGGGGTGATGGAGTGGAGAAAAAGAGGTAGAGGGAGGGAAAAGGGGGAAAATGTGGGAAAGAGGTGAAGGAAAGAGGTAAAGAGGGAAAGAGGTGAAGGAAAGAGGGAAAGGGGAAGGAAGGGGTGATAGAATGAGAGAAAAATGGGGGAGGGAGAAGGAGGGAAAGAGGGAAGGAAATAGAAAAAGGGGAAAGATAGGAGGGTATGAAAGAAAGAGGAACGGAAGTCAGTAGGGAAGTGAAAGAAAAGATGAGATTAAGAAAAGAATGAAAGAGGAGGAAGTAAGTAAGGATGGAGAGGAAAGTAATAAAGATTGAGGAGAAGGAAGGAAAGAAGGAAGGAAATAATATGGAGGGAAAGCAATTAGAAGAGGGCGATAATAGAAGGAATAAAATAAAGAAAGGAGGGGAGAATTTAAAGTAAGGAATGGGGGCAGAAGGAAAGGCGAGCATGAAGAGAAGGAAGGAGAGAAAGAAAGGAAGGAGAAAAAAAGAATGAAGGAAGAAAGTAAGGCGAGTAAAGTAGGAAGAAGAGAAATTAAGGAAAAAATAGGAAAGGAAGACGAGAAAGACATGTAGGAAGAAAAGAAAGAAAGAAAGAAAGAAAGAAGAAAGAAAGAAAGAACGAAAGAAAAGAAAAGGAAGAGAGAGAGAAAAAATGTTAAAGAATGGGAAATATCCGTCCCAGGAATGTTGATTGGTTCCGCCCGCGTCCGTCTAGCTGTTAAACGTAGCTCTGAATACCTCTTTGGCCTGTAGCTTCTGAGATTAGCTGTGTATGCTCCTGTAGCTTCTGAGATTAGCTGTGTATGCTCCTGTAGCTTCTGAGATTAGCTGTGAATGCTCCTGTAGCATCTGAGATTAGCTGTGCATGCTCCTGTAGCTTTTGATATTAGCTGTTTATGCTCCTGTAGCTTCTGAGATTAGCTGTGTATGCTCCTGTAGCTTCTGAGATTAGCTGTGTATGCCCCTGTAGCTTCTGAGATTAGCTGTGTATGTTCCTGAAGCTTCTGAGATTAGCTGTGTATGTTCCTGTAGCTTGTGAGATTAGCTGTGTATGCTCCTATAGCTGATATTAGCTGTGTATGCTCCTGTAGCTTGTGAGATTAGCTGTGTATGCTCCTGTAGCTTCTGAGATTAGCTGTGTACCCTGTAGCTTCTGAAGTTAGCTGTGTATGTTCCTGAAGCTTCTGAGATTAGCTGTGTATGTTCCTGTAGCTTGTGAGATTAGCTGTGTATGTTCCTGAAGCTTCTGAGATTAGCTGTGTATGTTCTTGTAGCTTGTGAGATTAGCTGTGTATGTTCCTGTAGCTTGTGAGATTAGCTGTGTATGCTCCTGTAGCTTCTGATATTAGCTGTGTATGCTCCTGTAGCTTCTGAGATTAGCTGTGTTGCTCCTGTAGCTTCTGAGATTAGCTGTGTATTCCCCTGTAGCTTCTGAGATTAGCTGTGTATGCTCCTGTAGCTTCTGAGATTAGCTGTGTATGTTCCTGAAGCTTCTGGAATTGCTGTGTATGTTCCTGTAGCTTCTGAAATTAGCTGTGTATGTTCCTGTAGCTTGTGAGATTAGCTGTGTATGTGCCTGTAGCTTGTGAGATTAGCTGTGTATGTTTCTGTAGCTTCTGAAATCAGCTCTGTATGTTCTAAGCTTCTCAGATTAGCTCTGTATATTCCTGTAGCTTCTGAGATTAGCTGTGTATGCTACTGCAGCTCAGTAGCTTGCTGCAGCTCAAATTGCTGTGTATGTTCTTAGCTTGGAATTAGCTGATGTTCTGTAGTTTCTGGGACTAGCTGTGATGTTCTGTAGCTTCTGGAATAGCTGATGTTCCGCTTTAATGCTGTTTTGAGAGATTACTGTTGCCGACTGAGATTAGCTGTGTATGTTTCTGTAGCTGAAATCAGCTCTGTATGTTCTAAGCCACCAAACCCTAGATTAGCTCTGTATATTCCTGTAGCTTCTGAGATTAGCTGTGTATGCTACTGCAGCTTCTGAGATTAGCTATGTGTGCTGCTGTAGCTTCTGAAATTAGCTGTGTATGTTCCTGTAGCTTCTGAGATTAGCTCTGTATGTTCTTGTAGTTTCTGGGACTAGCTGTGTATGTTCTTGTAGCTTCTGAATAGCTGTGTATGTTCCTGTAGCTTCTGAAATTAGCTGTGTAAGTTCTTGTAGCTTCTGAACATTGTACTCACTGGGTTAACTCATCGTACTCAAGAGGCTAAGTCATTGCACTCAAGAGTTTAAATCATCGTACTCAGAGATTAACTCATCGTATTCAAGGGGTTAAGCCATCTTACTCAAAAGGTTTAGTCATCCCGCTCAAAAGTTCAAATAATTTTACTCAGGGAGTTAAGCCATGAAGAGGTCAAATCATCGTAAGAAAGAGGTCAAATCATCGTACTCAAAAGATTCATCGTCTTCAAAGGGTTAAGTCATAGTACTCAAGGGATTAAATCATTGTATTCAAGGGGTTAAGTCATCGTACTCAAGGGGTTAAGTCATCGTACTCGAGGGGTTCAAGAAGAAAGAAGACAAAGAGATTTTGAAGAAAGGTTTAGGGTGTCTTGAAGGAGAACAGTCAGGAGAGAGCACCAGTGAAGCCCACACAGGGAGAAGCACATGAGGGAAGGCCCGCGGGCTACTGGAAGGACCAGAGGTTAGTACGGAAGGGAGGAGGAGGTGGTGAGAGAGAGAGAGAGAGGTGAGGAAAGAAAGAAGAAGGGGAGGAGGAAAAGGAGGAAGAGGAGGAGGAGGAGGAGATAAGGAAGAGGAAAGAGGGAGGAAATGAAGGAGGAGGAGGTGAGGGAGAGGATGGAAGGAAGAAGAGGAGGGAGACGAGGAGGAGGTAAGGGGGGAGAGGGGGAGAGGAAAGGAGGAGGGAGAGGAGGAGGTGAAGGAGGAGGAAGAAGAGGTGAGGGAGGCTAGGGAAGGGATGGAGTATTAGGAGGTGAGTGTAAGGGAGGAAAGGGGAGAGAAAAGAGAATTAGGGAATGGAAAATGATGAGCGAAGGACTAAAGAGTTAATGAGAGGGAGAGAAAAAGAAGGAGGAAGAAGAGCAAGTAGAGAGAAGAAGAGAAATGACTAAATGGAGAGAGAATGAGAGATGGGACAGGAAATAGAAGAGGAGGAGGAGGAGGAAAAGGAGGACGAATAATATATGAAAGGAGGAAGGAAAAAGAGGGAGAGAAAAGGAAAGACAGGGATAAAGAAGGAGAAGGTTAGAAAGAAAGAGAGATGGGACAGAGAGGAAAGGGAAGGAAGAGGAGGAATGAAAGGAGAAGGGAACAGAAAGTTAAATGAGTTAGTCATTCTCTCCCTTTCATCTCCCAAAGGTGAAGGTGGAGAAAGGTAAGACAGGTACCTGATAATTATATTAACTGTATGTGTGTGTGTGTGTGTGTGTGTGTGTGTGTGTGTGTGTGTGTGTGTGTGTGTGTGTGTGTGTGTGTGTGTGTGTGTGTGTGTGTGTGTGTGTGTGTGTGTGTGTGTGTGTGTGTGTGTGTGTGTGTGTGTGTGTGTGTGTGTGTGTGTGTGTGTGTGTGTGTGGGTGTGTGTGTGTGTGTGTGTGTGTGTGTGTGTGTGTGTGTGTGTGTGTGTGTGTGTGTGTGTTTACACTTCCCTTTCCATTTCCTTTCATCGCTTATTTTTCTTCTCCTTATTTTCCTAATCCAGGAGACAGTAACAGGCGATCTTGGTACAGTATACCTTACATGTGATAGGTGCTCGCTAACGTCAACGACCAACACAGGTCAGACCAGAGGCGTCTCCACTGGTCCTCTTCACTATAACTGTCGCCTACTTCTGCTGGACTGCCTCCTAACGTGTGGCGAGGTGGAGGTGGGTGGTGGAGGTAGGGAGGGAGGGAGAGATGGGCTGGGGGATGGAAAGGGAGTTGGAAGTAGGAGGGGGTGATGCCTGCTTGTTGAACATCCTGCGATCCCTACGAGCTGGTGGGGGGTGCAGGGAGGCTGGGAGGAATGGGGTGGGAGTTGGGTAGAAGGATGGAGGATGGATGGGTGAAAAGGGAGTTAAAAGTGGGAGGAGGGTGATGTATGCTTGTTAAACAACCTACGGCTCTTACGACCTAGTGGGGAAGTGGAGGGGTGGAGGTGTTTTTTCATGATTCACAAGAGAGAGAGAGTCAAGTATTATCTCTCACCCGCTCAATTAAAATCTACGTCAACATTGCAGAGGAAGTCAACTAGCCAGCGTTGCAAAGTTGGGAAAGTGCAAAATATTGTATTGTTGACCATCCAGAAGTTTGCCGGTGTTAGTTATTGCATTATTCTGCCGACAGGTGACGACCTAAAGCATAAAGTTTGAACGTCTGCAACAATATTACTGACACTACACTACTAAAATATATAATATTCTACCTCAGTAAATTAAACATGGCAGAACAACACCATGGACTTTGTGTTGGGCCTAACATTGGCTCTACCGTATATCAGGAACAGAGACATTTTATACTTTAATCTTAAATAGAGAGAGAGACAAACAGACAGGACAGAAAGACAGAGAGAGAGAGAGAGGCAGAAAAATAACAATAAAATAGAAAGGGACAATGTGAACAAGTGAAAACTACAATGGTGCACAGACAGACGCCTCCCATGTAAGTGCACCGACTTTCCCCGTCGGTGCACAGACTGAGCCAACACAGTCGAATCGCAGCTAAAAGGTGACGCTGTCTCCCTGAAGTCAGAATCCTCCAGTAATCCAAGACGACTCCTCTACTGAGCATCTGAACCAACCACCAAGATCCTTGTGTAGGCTGCCTGGTAAACGTAAACACGAAGAGAGAAAAGAGACAGACAGACAGATAGATAGACAGACAGACAGACAGACAGACAGAAAGACAGACATATGGTGAGAGAGAGATATGATGATGATGATGATGATGAACCTCTGAACGGTAAACATGATATTAGTCAAGAATCTTTGAATAGTGAGGAGATGAGAAAGTTGATCAAGAGAGACACGCTTTTGCTTACATTTCCTCTCCCTCACTCTCTCTCATTTCCTCTCCTTAATTCTTTCTCTTTTTCTCTCCCTCAGTCTTTCTCTTTTCCTTTTCCTCACTCTCTCTCCTGCCCTCTCTTCTCACTCTCTTCTCTCTTCCTCC
This sequence comes from Homarus americanus, assembly GCF_018991925.1. Taxonomy (NCBI): domain Eukaryota; kingdom Metazoa; phylum Arthropoda; class Malacostraca; order Decapoda; family Nephropidae; genus Homarus; species Homarus americanus. Next base: position 13,963,047 of record NW_024730668.1, on the reverse strand, counting down.
CTTTCTTCTCTTTTCCTCTCCCTCTTCTCCTTCTGTTTACCACCTTTTCCCCTATACCCCTCGCCCTCCTCCCGGTCCCTTACTCTCTCTCTCTCTCTCTCTCTCTCTCTCTCTCTCTCTCTCTCTCTCTCTCTCTCTCTCTCTCTCTCTCTCTCTCTCTCTCTCTCTCTCTCCTCTCCATCCCTCCCTTACTCTCTCCTCTCTTCATCTCTCTCTCTCGCTCTCCATCCCTCCCTTACTCTCCCTCCTCTTCATCTCTCTCTCTCTCTTCCATCCCTCCCCCACTCTCCTCTCTTCATCTCCTCTCTCGCTCTCCATCCTCCCTTACTCTCCTCTCTTCATCTCCCTCTCTCTCTCCATCCCTCCCCTTACTCTCTCTCTCTCTCTCTCTCTCTCTCTCTCTCTCTCCATTCCTCCCCTTACCCCTCTCCTCTCTTCATCTCCCTCTCTGCTCTCCATCCCTCCCTTACTCTCCTCTCTTCTCTCTCTCTCTCTCTCTCTCCATCCCTCCCTTACTCTCTCCTCTCTTCATCTCCTCTCTTCTCTCCATCCCTCCCTTATTCTCCTCTCTTCATCTCCCTCTGCTCTCCATCCTCCTCTTTACTCTCTCTCTTCATCTCCCTCTCTCTCTCTCCATCCTCCCTTATTCTTCTCTCTTCATCTCCTCTCTCTCTCTCCATCCCTCCCTTACTCTCCTTCATCTCCCTCTCGCTCTCCATCCCTCCTTATTCTCTCCTCTCTTCATCTCCTCTCTGCTCTCTCCATCCTCCCCTTACTTCTCCTCTTCATCTCCTCTCTTCGCTCTCCATCCTCCTTACCTTCTTTCATCTCCTCTCTCGTTCCCATCCCTCCCTCTTTCTCTCTCTCTCTCTCTCTCTCTCTCTCTCTCTCTCTCTCTCTCCATCCTCCCTTACTCTCTCCTCTTCATCTCCCTCTGCTCTCCATCCCTCCCTTACTCTCCTCTCTTCATCTCCTCTCTCGCTCTCCATCCTCCCTTATTCTCTCCTCTCTTCATCTCTCTCTCCATCCCTCCCCTTTACTCTCCCTCTTCATCTCCTCTCTCTCTCCATCCCTCCCTTACTCTCTCTCTCTCTCTCTCTCTCTCTCTCTCTCCATTCCTCCCTTACTCCTCTCCTCTCTTCATCTCCTCTCTGCTCTCCATCCCTCCCCCTCATCTCTCCTTCCTTCATCTCCTCTCTCTCTCCATCCCTCCTTACTCTCCTCTTCATCTCCTCTCTCTCTCTCCATCCTCCCTTATTCTCTCCTCTCTTCATCTCCCTCTCTCGCTCTCCATCCCTCCCTTACTCTCTCCTCTTTCATCTCCCTCTCTCTCGTCCATCCCTCCCTTACTCTCTCCTCTCTTCATCTCCTCTCTCGCTCTCCATCCCTCCCTTATTCTCCCTCTCTTCATCTCCCTCTCTCGCTCTCCATCCCTCCCTTACTCTCCTCTCTTCATCTCCTCTCGCTTCCATCTCCTCCTTACTCTCTCCTCTTCTTTCATCTCCTCTCTCTCTCCATCTCCTTACTCTCCTCTCTTCATCTCCCTCTGCTCTCCATCCCTCCCTTCCCACACCTCCTCTCACAGTTTTTCCTGCCGGCGGCCTCAGCTTCCAAACTATCAGTCGCCCTAAAATGTAAAAATAAATTAGGGAGGGGCTTTAAACCCCTTAAAAACTCTAAACATAAACCCCAAAACCAAACCTAACCTGACCTGATGAAATAAAATCCTAACCTAACCTAACCTAACATAACCTAACCCTCAGTCTTACCTATCAATAACCATGCCATTATCCTCCCTCCCTCCCTCCATCCTACCTCTCCCTCCCTCTCTGTCCCTCTCCCTCTCAAAAAACGACAAAACAAAAAAGTTTACCCTCCCAATTAGTCCAATAACTTTTATCTACAAAATTCTTTCCCATAAAACCTCTCTTTCGAAAAAAATACAAATTACGCCTACTCAGTTCAAAAACCTCCTCCTCCTCCAAAATCGCCAACCTCTCTTCCAAAACCACATCTCCTCCTTCAAAACCACATCTCCTTCAAAACAACTTATTCCTCTCCAAACACCTCAGGTCTCCCCCAAAACCACATCCACTCCTCCAAAACCTCATCTCCTCTTCCAAAACCTCATTCCCTCCTCTAAAATGCCATACCCGTCCTCCCAAACCTCTTCCCTATCAAAAAACCCATCTTCCTCTAACCCCTCCCGTCCAAAATCTTGGTCCTCTCCTCCAAATACACTCTCAAACCATCATTCCTCTCAAAAACCCCATTCTTCTCCAAACCTCCTATCCTCCAAAACCTTCATCCTCACCTCCAAACCTCCCTCCAAAACCTATACCACTGAACAGAATGTTTTGTTCGTCATAAAATGACACATGTTCATATAGACAAGAGTTTGTAGGTCGAATCACCATTTTTGTATGTGTCTGTCCGTATCATTCTTCCTCTTTCGAACCCCAGGAACTCTGAATCCGCTGTTGAAATGTTGGAACCGTCGAGCTCGGGTAGTATAGGGTATTAGGGTAGGGTAGGGTAGAGTAGGGTAGGGTAAGTTAGATTAGGTTAGGTTAGGTTAGGTTAGGTTAGGTTAGGTTAGGTTACATTAAGATAGGGTAGGAGGGTAGGCAGGGTAGGGTAAGGTAGGCAGGGCAGGGCAGGGTAGGGGCAGGGGTAGGTAGAAGGTAGGCAGGGTAGGCAGGGTAGGAGGTTAAGGTGCTAAACTTTGCTACAGTTGATGTGGGAGAGATTTAGTGTAGGAAAGGGAGAGGGGGGCTGAGGGTACAGATAGGAGGGCACAGATAAGAGGTACAGATAAGAGGGTACAGATAGGCGGGTACAAATAGGAGGTACAGATAAGGCAGATAAGAGGGTACAAATAGGAGGGTACAGATAAGAGGGTACAGATATGAGGGTACAGATAAGAGGGTACAGATAGGATGGTACAGATAGGTCAGTACAGATAAGAAGGTACAGCTAAGAGGGTACAGCTAAGAGGGTACAGATAAGAGGGTACAGGTAGGAGGGTACAGCTAAGAGGGTACAGATAAGAGGGTGCAGATAAGAGGGTACAGGTAGGAGGGTACAGCTAAGAGGAACAGATAAGAGGGTACAGGTAGGAGGGTACAGATAGCCAGTACATAAGAAGGTACAGATAAGAGGGTACAGATAAGAGGGTACAGATAGGAGGGTACAGATAAGAGGGTACAGATAAGAGGGTACAGATAGCGGGGTACAAATAGGAGGTTACAGATAAGAGGGTACAGATAAGAGGGTACAGATAAGAGGGTACAGATAGGAGGGTACAGATCAGGGTACAGATAGAGGTACAGATAGGAGGTGCAGCTAAGAGGGTACAGATAGGAGGGTACAGATAAGAGGGTACAGATAAGAGGGGACAGATAGGAGGGTACAGATAAGAGGGTACAGATAAGAGGGTACAGATAGGAGGGCAACAGATAAGAAGGTACAGATAAGAGGGTACAGATAAGAGGGTACAGATAGGAGGGTACAAATAAGAGAGGGTACAGATAAGAGGGTACAGATAAGAGGGACAGATAGGAGGGTACAGATAAGAGGGTACAGATAGGAGGGTACAGATAAGAAGGTACAGATAAGAGGGTACAGATAAGAGGGTACAGATAGGAGGGTACAAATAAGAGGGTACAGATAGGGAGGGTACAGATAAGAGGGTACAGATAAGAGGGTACAGATACGAGGGTGCAGATAAGAGGGTACAGATAGGAGGGTACAGATGGAGGGTACAGATAAGAGGGTACAGATAGGAGGGTACAGATAAGAGGGCAGATAAGAGGGTACAGATAAGAAGGAGTACAGATAAGAGGGTACAGATAAGAGGGTACAGATAGGAGGGTACAGATAAGAGGGTACAGATAAGATGGTACAGATAAGAGGGTACAGATAAGAAGGTACAGATAAGAGGGTACAGATAGGAGGGTACAGATAAGAGGGTACAGATAAGAGGGTACAGATAAGAGGGTACAGATAAGAGGGTACAGATAGGACGGTACAGATAAGAGGGTACAGATAAGAGGGTACAGATAGGAGGGTACAGATAAGAGGGTACAGATAAGAGGGTACAGATAAGAGGGTACAGCTAAGAGGGTACAGATAAGAGGGTGTTGGTAGGAGGGTACAGCTAAGAGGGTACAGATAAGAGAGACAGATAGGAGGGTACAGATAAGAGGGTACAGATAAGAGGGTACAGATAAGAGGGTACAGGTAGGAGGGTACAGATAGGGAGGGTACAGATAAGAGGGTACAGATAAGAGGGTACAGATAGGAGGGTACAGATAAGAGGGTACAGATAGGAGGTACAGATAGGAGGGTACATTAAGAGGGTACAGATAGGAGGGTACAGATAGGAGGGAGCTACAGATAGACGGTAAAGATAAGAGGGTACAGATAAGAGGGTACAGATAGGAGGGTACAGATAAGAGGGTACAGATAAGAGGGTACAGATAAGAGGGTGACAGATAAGAGGGTACAGATAGGAGGGTACAGATAGGAGGGTACAGATAAGAGGGTACAGATAGAGGTACAGGTAAGAGGGTACAGATAGGAAGTGCCAGATAAGAGGGTCAGATGGAGGGCACAGATAGGAGGGTACAGATAGGAGGTACAGATAAGAGGGTACAGATAAGAGGGTACAGATAGGAGGGTACAGGTAAGAGGGTACAGATAAGAGGGTACAGATACGAGGGTACAGATAAGAGGGTACAGCAGAGGGTACAGATAAGAGGGTGTTGGTAGGAGGGTACAGCTAAGAGGGTACAGATAAGAGAGTACAGATAGGAGGGTACAGATAAGAGGGTACAGATAAGAGGGTACAGATAAGAGGGTACAGGTAGGAGGGTACAGATAGAGGGTACAGATAAGAGGGTACAGATAAGAGGGTACAGATAGGGAGGGTACAGATAAGAGGGTACAGATAAGGAGGGTACAGATAGGAGGGTACAGATAGGAGGGTACAGATAAGAGGGTACAGATAAGAGGGTACAGATAAGAGGGTACAGATAAGAGGGTACAGATAAGAGGGTACAGATAAGAGGGTACAGATATGAGGGTACAGATAGGAGGGTACAGATAAGAGGGTACAGATAAGAGGGTACAGATAAGAGAGTACAGATAGGAGGGTACAGATAAGAGGGTACAGATAAGAGGGCAGATAAGAGGGTACAGATAAGAGGGAGAAGCAGGTAGAGGGTAGAGATAAGAGGGTACAGATAAGAGTACAGATAAGAGGGTACAGATAGGAGGGTACAGATAAGAGGGTACAGATAAGAGGGTACAGATAAGAGGGTACAGGTAGGAGGGGTACAGATAGGAGGGTACAGATAAGAGGGTACAGATAAGAGGGCATGATAGAGGGTACAGATAAGAGGGTACAGATATGAGGGTACAGATATGAGGGTACAGATAAGAGGGTACAGATAAGAGGGCAGATAAGAGGGTACAGATAGGAGGGTACAGATAAGAGGGTACAGATAAGAGGGTACAGATAGGAGGGTACAGATAAGAGAGGACAGATAGGAGGGTACAGATAAGAGGGTACAGATAGGAGGGTACAGATAGGAGGGTACAGATATGAGGGTACAGATAAGAGAGTACAGGTAGGAGGGTACAGATAAGAGGGTACAGATAGGAGGGTACAGATAAGAGGGTACAGATAAGAGGGTACAGATAAGAGAGTACAGATAGGAGTGTACAGATAAGAGGGTACAGATAAGAGGGTACAGCTAAGAGGGTACAGATAAGAGGGTACAGATAAGAGGGTACAGATAGGAGTGTACAGATAAGAGGGTACAGATAGGAGGGTGCAGCTAAGAGGGTACAAATAAGAGAGTACAGGTAGGAGTGTACAGATAAGAGGCACAGATAGAGGTACAGATAAGAGGGTACAGATAGGAGGGTGCATAAGAGGTACAGATAGGAGTAACAGAAGAGGGTACAGATAAGAGGTACAGATAGAGTGTACAGATAAGAGGCGATAGGAGGGTGCAGCTAAGAGGGTACAGATAAGAGAGTACAGGTAGGGAGGTACAGATAAGAGGGCACAGATAAGAGGTACAGATAAGAGGGCACAGATAAGAGGGTACAGATAAGAGGGTACAGATAAGAGGGCACAGATAAGAGGGCACAGCTAAGAGGGTACAGATAAGAGGGTACAGGTAGGAGGGCACAGATAGGCATACAGATAAGGGTATGGATAAGAGGACAGATAGGCAGATAAGAGGTACAAAGAGGGTACAGATAGAGGGTACAGATAAGAGGGTACAGATAGAGTGTACAGATAAGAGGGTACAGATAAGAGGGTACAGATAAGAGGTACAGATAAGAGGGTACAGATAGGAGGGTACAGATAGGAGGGTACAGATAAGAGAGTACAAAGGAGGGTACAGATGGGAGTGTACAGATAAGAGGGTACAGATAGGAGGGTGAGCAAGAGGGTAGCTAAGAGGGTACAGATAAGAGGGCCAGATAGAGGTACAGATAAGAGGGTACAGATAAGAGGGCACAGCTAAGAGGGTACAGATAAGAGGTGAACAGATAAGAGGGTACAGATAGAGGTACAGATAAGAGGGCACAGCTAAGAGGGTACAGATAAGAGGGCACAGATAAGAGGGCACAGGTAGGAGGGTACAGATAAGAGGGTACAGATAAGAGGGTACAGATAAGAGGGTACAGATAAGAGGGTACAGATAAGAGGGACAGATAAGAGGGTGCAGCTAAGAGGGTACAGATAAGAGGGTACAGATAGGGAGGGTACAGATAGGGAGTACAGATAAGAGGGTACAGATAAGAGGTACAGATAGGGAGGGCATGATAAGAGGGTACAGATATGAGGTACAGATAGGAGGGTACAGATAGGAGGACAGTAAGTACAGATAAGAGGAGCAGATAAGAGGTACAGATAAGAGGATAGGAGGGTACAGATAAGAGGGCACAGATAAGAGGGTACAGATAAGAAGGTACAGATAAGAGGGCACAGATAAGAGGGCACAGGGAGGGTACAGATAAGAGGAAAAGATGAGGTACAGATAAGAGGGTACAGATAAGAAGGCACAGATAAGAGGGTACAGATAGGGAGGGTACAGATATGAGGGTACAGATAAGAGGGTACAGATAAGAGGGTACAGATAAGAGGGCACAGATAGGGACGGTACAGATAAGAGGGTACAGATAAGAGGGTACAGATAGGAGGGTACAGATAAGAGGTACAGACAGAGGGCACAGATAAGAGGGCACAGATAAGAGGGTACAGATAAGAGGGTACAGGTAGGAGGGTACAGATAGGCCAGTACAGATAAGAGGGTACAGATAAGAGGGTACAGATAGGAGGGTACAGATAAGAGGGTACAGATATGAGGGTACAGATAGGAGGGTACAGATAGGAGGGCAGATAAGAGGGTACAGATAAGAGGATACAGATAAGAGGGTATAAGAGGTACAGATAGAGGGGTACAGATAAGAGGTACAGATAAGAGGTACAGATAAGAAGGTACAGAAGAGGGTACAGATAAGAGGGTACAGATAGAGGGTACAGATAAGAGGGTACAGATAAGAGGTACAGATAAGAGGGTACAGATAAGAAGGTACAGAAGGGTACAGATAGGGAGTGACAGATAAGAGGGCACAGATAAGAGGGTACAGATAAGAGGGTACAGATAAGAGGTAAGAAGGGAGGTACAGATAAGAGGACAGATAAGAGGGTGACAGGGAGGGTACAGATAAGAGGACAGATAAGAGGGAACAGATAAGAGGGTACAGATAAGAGGGTACAGATAGGAGGGTACAGATAAGAGGGTACAGATAAGAGGGTAGATAGGAGGGTACAGATAAGAGGGTACAGATAAGAGGGTACAGATAAGAGGGTACAGATAGGAGGGGGTACAGATAGAGGGCAGATAAGAGGGTACAGATAAGAGGGTACAGATAGGAGGGTACAGATAAGAGGGTACAGATAAGAGGGTACAGATAGAGGTACAGCTAAGAGGTACAGATAGAGGGTACAGATAGGAGGGTACAGATAGAGGTACAGATAAGAGGGCAGATAAGAGGGTACAGATAGGAGGGTACAGATAAGAGGGTACAGATAAGAGGGCAGATAAGAGGCAGATAAGAGGGTACAGATAGAGGGCACAGATAGGGAGGGCACAGATAAGAGGGTACAGATAAGAGGGTACAGATAAGAGGGTACAGATAAGAGGGTACAGATAAGAGGGTACAGATAGGAGGGTACAGATAGGAGGGTACAGATAGGAGGGTACAGATAAGAGGGTACAGATAAGAGGAGGTAGAAGGCAAAAAAAACAGATAAGGAGGGTACAGCAAGAGGGTACAGATAAGAGGGTACAGATAGGAGGGTACAGATAAGAGGGTACAGATAAGAGGGTACAGATAAGAGGGTACAGGTAGGAGGGTACAGATAAGAGGGTACAGATAAGAGGGTACAGATAAGAGGGGCACAGATAAGAGGGCACAGATAAGAGGGTACAGATGAGGGTACAGATAGGAGGGTACAAGGCAGATAAGAGGGGTACAGATAAGAGGGTACAGATAGGGAGGGTACAGATAAGAGGGTACGAGAGCAGATAAGAGAGACAAAAGGTACAGATAGAGGCAGCTAAGAGGTGCAGATAAGAGAGAAAGGGGTAAAGATAAGAGGGTACAGATAAGAGGGTACAGACAAGAGGGTAAGAGAGGAGGGTACAGATAGGGAGGGTACAGATAAGAGGTACAGATAAGAGGGTACAGATAGAGGGTACAGATAAGAGGGTACAGATAAGAGGGCACAGATAAGAGGGTACAGATAGGAGGGACAGATAGGGAGGTACAGATAAGAGGGTACAGATAAGAGGGAGACAGAGGGTACAGATAAGGGGCACAGATATGAGGGTACAGATAAGAGGGTACAGATAAGAGGGTACAGATAAGAGGGTACAGATAAGAGGTACAGATAGGAGGTACAGATAAGAGGTACAGATAAGAGGGTACAGATAGGAGGGTACAGAGCACAGATAGAGGTACAGATAAGAGGTACAGATAGGGAGGTACAGATAGGAAGGTACAGATATGGGGGCACAGATAAGAGGGTACAGGTAGAGGGTACAGATAAGAGGGTACAGATAGGTGGCACAGCTAAGAGGGTACAGATAAGAGGGTACAGATAAGAGTGCAGAAGAGGTACAGATAAGAGGGTACAGATAAGAGGGTACAGATAAGAGGGCAGATAAGAGGGCACAGATAAGAGGGTACAGATAGGAGGGTACAGATAAGAGGGTACAGATAGAGCAGATAAGAGGGTACAAGAGAGTACAGGTAGAGGTAGTGCTAAGAGGGTACAGATAGAGGTACAGATAAGAGGGTACAGATAGAGGGTGCAATAAGAGGGTACAGATAGAGGTACAGAAGGGTACAGATAAGAGGGTACAGATAGGAGGTACAGGATAAGAGGGGCAGATAGGAGGGTGCAGCTAAGAGGGTACAGATAAGAGAGTACAGGTAGGGGAGGGTACAGATAAGAGGGTACAGATAAGAGGGTACAGATAAGAGGGTACAGATAAGAGGGTACAGATAAGAGGGTACAGATAAGAGGGTACAGATAGGAGGGTATACAGCAAGAGGGTACAGATAAGAGGGTACAGATAAGAGGGGGTACAGATAGGAGGGTACAGATAAGAGGGTACAGATAGAGGGTACAGGATAAGAGGGTACAGATAGAGGGTGCACCTAAGAGGTACAGATAAGAGGGTACAGATAAGAGGGCAGATAGGGAGGCAGATAAGAGGGGTACAGATAGAGGGTGAGTAGAGGTACAGATAAGAGAGTACAGGTAGGGAGGTACAGATAGAGGGTCAGATAAGAGGGTACAGCTAAGAGGGTAGATGGAGGGTACAGATAAGAGGTTGCAGATAGGAGGTGACAGATGGGGGTACAACAGAGAGAGGGTACAGATAAGAGGAAGATAAGAGGGTATAGATGGGAGGTGCAGATAAGAGGTGCAGATAAGAGAGTACAGATAGGAGGGTACAGATGGGTGTACAGATAAGAGGGTACAGATGGAGGGTGCAGCTAAGAGGGTGCAGATAGAGGTACAGATAAGAGAGTACAGATAAGGACAGATAAGAGGTACAGATAAGAGGGTGCAGCTAGAGGGGTACAGATAAGAGGGTGCAGATGGAGGTGCAGATGGGGGTGCAGATGGGGTGCAATGGAGGTGCAGATGGGAGGTGCAGATGGGGGTGCAGGTAGGAGGTGCAGATAAGGGGTACAGATAGAGGGTACAGATAAGAGGGTACAGATAAGAGGTGCAGATAAGAGGGTGCAGATAGAGGGTACAGATAGAGGTACAGATAAGAGGTACAGGTAGGAGGGTACAGATGAGAGGTACAGATGGAGAGTACAGATAAGAGGGTACAGATAGGAGGGTACAGATAAGAGACACAGATATGAGGGTGCAGATAGGAGGGTACAGATAGGAGGGTACAGATAGAGGGTACAGATAGAGGGATGCAGATGGAGGTATGGATGGAGGTGCAGATGGGGAGTGCAGATGGAGGTGCAGATGGAGTGCAGATGGGAGTGGATAAGGGTGCAGATGGGTGCAGATGGGGTGCAGATGGAGGTGCAGATGAGGGTGCAGATGGAGTGCGGATGCAGTGCGGATGGAGGTGCAGATGGGGGTGCAGATGGAGATGCAGATGAGGGGGTGCAGATGGGGAGGGTGCAGATGGAGGTGCAGATGGAGGGTGCAGATGGGAGGGGTGCAGATGGGGAATGCAGATGGAGAGGTGCAGATAGGGAGGGTGCAGATGGAGGGTGCAGATGGAGGTGCAGATGGAGGGTGCAGATAGAGTGCAGATAGGGTACAGATGGGAGGTGCAGATGGAGGTGCAGATAAGAGGGTACAGATAGGGTACAGATGAAGAGTACAGATGGGAGGGTACAGATGGAGGGGGTACAGATAGAGGGATACAGATAAGAGGTACAGATAAGAGGTACAGATAGAGGTGCAGATATGAGTGTACAGATAGGAGGGTACAGATGGGAGGGTACAGATAAGAGGGTACAGATAAGGGTACAGATGTGGGGGTACAGATAAGAGGGTACAGATAAGAGGGTACAGATAGGAGTACAGATAGAGGTACAGATAGAGGGTACAGATAAGAGGGTACAGATAGGAGGTGCAGATGGGAGGGTGCAGATAAGAGGTGCAGATGGGAGGTGCAGATGGGGGGTGCAGATGAAGGTGCAGATGGAGGTGCAGATGGGAGGGTGCAGATGGAGAGTGCAGATAAGAGGGTACAGATAAGAGGTGCAGATGGAGGGTGCAGATGAGGGGGTGCAGATAGAGAGTACAGATAGGGTGCAGATGAGGGTGCAGATGGAGGTGCAGCTAAAGGGTACAGATAGAGGGTACAGATAGAGATGCAGATAGGAGTGTGCAGATAAGAGAGGGTACAGATAGGAGGGTGCAGCTAGAGGGTACAAATAAGAGAGGTACAAGTGAGTGTACAGATAAGAGGGTACAGATAAGAGGGTGCAGGGTATTAAAGAGGTAGGGAGCATTTTATTCTTTATTTATTATTTATTGCTTTTTTCGTTTTATTTATATGGTTTGTTATTTCGTGTTTTATTTTTTGTTTTAGTTGATGTTTTGTCTTTGTATGTATGTATGTATGTATGTATGTATGTATGCATGTATGTCTCTCTCTCTCTCTCTCTCTCTCTCTCACATTCCAAGTTTTACCTCTGGGGTTCCAATAACAGCGGCTGGTACACGGCCTCTGAGGGACTTTACGCTGATACACTCCCCTGATAACGTAAAATAAACACCACATATACAAGAAAACAAACAAAAACACACATGGGGAAACTCGGTATGAAAGAAATGAAAAAAAAAAGTGAATACAAACAAATTTGTCAGGATATATTTCAGGGTTGTATAATGAATAATATATAGATATACTCAAATATACACAGATATACACAAACATGCAGATATATACAGTTGTACTCAAATGCGCATAGATATAATAGTATATAAATACAGTCATATACAAATAGACACACAGTGAGACTCACCATTTTAAAGATATTCTATTTGTACTCACCATCAAACTCTACTGAGAACTCTAATATTGCAATAAAAAGTTCACACAGCTTTAACCTTTATTGAAAACGCGAATATTGCATAAATAAGAGTTCTCGTAGTTTTATGCTTTATTGCGAACTCGGATCTTGCCATAACTTGTTCACGCAACTTCAGGTTTTACTGAGAACGCAAGTATTGTACAATGTAACACTTTTGCCGAGAACGTAGGTGTAGCGTAAAAGAGAGTTCACAATATTTAAGGTTTTACTGTGAACGTAAAAGCTACACTATGTCTGAGTCAAGATAGCGTGTTTACTTAAATAGTAATCAGTTGAAATCGTGATTAAAATGCGAACTTTGTGTAAGAAAGTGAGAAAGACGCACAACCAACTTTACACAAATAATGAAGAGAAGAAAGTCAGTGCGAGGCCTCGTTAAAATTTGCGAACTTTACACAAATAATGAAGAAAGTTACAATAGGGTCGGGCTTAAAATGCAAAATTGACTTAATAATGGAGAAAAATTACCGTGAAGCCTAGTCTAATGGTCCCAAATTTACACAAATAATGAAGGAAATACGAAGTTCACACAAATAATAAAATGTAAATTATTGTAAGAACTCGTTTAAGATACAAATAATGAATAAAATCACAATAAGGTCTCCTTAAAATACAAACGTTACAGAAATAATGGGGAAAGTTACTGTACAGACTCGCTTAAAATGCAAACTTTACGCAAATAATGACGTAAATCACACACTGTAAGGCGTGACCCCAGAACGCTCCTTTGGTTTTTAAGTTTAGCGTCCACGAAGGTCTCCGGCAGACTCTCCTCACTCACCAAAGCATTAAAGCAATATCACTACGAGAGGACACTATTAAATACCCGAACTTTTTATAGAAATTTCAATAAAACAGTAATCGTGTGAGAGCTTACAGAGAACTCAAGGTCAGCATAAACAAAGAAAACTCGCTTAATATCAAGGAGACCACAGAACACAAAAATAAATTCTCTGGTTTACACACGAAAAAAACTCACAAAATATAAAAATTAACATATAACACAAACTATACATGAGAAAGACCCATTCCCTCTAACCCCCCCCACCCACACGGCACGAAGCCATATAGAGTCAACAGTTATGTGACGGCCAGCGGGGATTACTAGTGAGTTGAGTTCTTGTTAATGAGGCGAAGATTGTCGAGGCTTGTTAAGGTAGGCGACTTATGGTCACCAGACCTCCTCCTCCACCTACCATGGCCAGGATTTTCTGCTGTCAAATAGCCTGGATAATTGTGTTTATGGGAGGGAGGGAGAGAGGGAGGAAAGGAGGGAGGGAAGGAGGAAGGGACGGATGGAAAGTAGGAGGGAGCCTTGGGTAATTGTGTTTATGGGAGACACAAAACTTCTGGAAAGAGGGAGAGGGAGGGTAGGGAGGAGAAGAAGAGAGGGAAGGAGAGTTGTCGCGGGATGGATGGAGGATGGGAGGGAGGGAAGGAGGGAGGGATGGAGGGAGAATCGTCAAGGTAGGGAGGAGGATTGAGAAGACGGCAGTGAGGGAAGGAAGGAGAGAAGAGAGATGGAGGATATTGGGGCAGGAAGGGTCGTAAGGGATAGAAGGATAAAATAAAGAGCGAGGGAGGGAAGCACTAGGGACGGAGGGAGGTAGAGAGGGACAGGTAGGGGAGGGAGGTAGGGAGGGATGGAGGGATGGAGGGAGGGAGGATGGAGGGAGAGGAGGAGGGAGGAGGTAGGGAGGTGGTAGGAGGGAGGAGGGAGGGGACGGAGGTGGAGGGAGGAGGGGAGGGGATGGGAGGGAGAGGGGAGGGACGGGAGGGAGGTAGGGAGGTAGAGGGAGGGGGAGGGAGGTGGGGAGGGAGGGGGAGGAGGGAGGGAGGGGAGGGGATGGAGAGGACGGGAGGAGGGGAGGGACGGAGGGAGGGATGGAGGAGGGAGGGAGGTGGGGAGGGAGGAGGGAGGAGGAGGAGGGAGGTAGGGAGGGAGGAGGTGGGGAGGAGGGAGGAGGTAGAGGGAGGTGGAGGTAGGGAGGGAGGAGGGGAGGGAGGAGGAGGGGAGGGGACGGAGGAGGTAGGGAGGAGGTAGGGGAGGGAGGGAGGATGGAGGGAGGGGGAGGGAGGAGGGAGGGAGGTAGGGAGGGGAGGGAGGATGGGGAGAGACGGAGGGATGGGGGGGAGAGGTGGAGGTAGGGAGGTAGGAGGAGGGGAGGTAGGGAGGGAGGGAGGGAGGATGGAGGGGGAGGATGGGAGGGAGGGAGGAGGAGGGGAGGGAGGTAGGGAGGGTGGAGGGAGGGGGAGGTAGGGGAGGAGGGAGGTGGGAGGGAGATGGAGGAGGAGGGGTAGGGGAGGGACGGAGGGAGGTGGAGGGGAGGGAGGTAGGGAGGGGTGGAGGGAGGTAGGGAGGTAGGGAGGGGTAGGGAGGGAGGTAGGGGAGGAGGAGGGGAGGTAAGGGAGGGAGGTAGGGAGGGACGGAGGAGGTAGGGAGGGGACGGGAGGTAGGGAGGAGGTAGGGGAGGTAGGGGAGGAGGTGGGGAGGGATGGAGGGATGGAGGGAGGTAGGGAGGGACGGAGGTAGGGAGGGAGGTAAGGAGGTAGGGAGGGAGGTAGGAGGGAGGTAGGGAGGTAGGGAGGAAGGTAGGGAGGAATGGAGGGAGGTAGGGAGGTAGGGATGGAGGGATGGACGGATGGAGGGAGGGACGTGGGTTGCTTCTTATCGTTTATATCTTTTTTTTATTTTCATCGCTTGATTTACTTCTCCTATTCTTCTATGTTTTGTTTGTTTATTATTCTCTTCCATCTCACGTCTGTCTGTCTGTTTGTCTGTCTGTCTGTCTTATTTTTACTTGCATGTCAACCACTCTTTTCTCTTTCCTTATTTATTTATCTACAGTTTTGTCTATTGGTTTTCCTGTCAATCGCATCCAGTCTCTCTCCCCCCCTCTCTCTGTCTCTCTCTCTCATCTTTGGTCACAGGTGGACAACACTAACGACCTACATTATACAAAGTCATTACATCCAGTAAGATGAAGCGTCACTCACTCCAAGGTAATCGGTGTTACCTTTCACTAGTTAACTACCCCTATTAATTGTTTTTATGGAGTCACTAAAGTTATTACTTTTTTCGTGTGACTAAAATTATTACCTTTTATCATAATGACCCATTTGTATCAAGGTTTTTTAAATTATTACTTTTATTGTATTTTATTATCGCTATTACTCGTTTTATGTTACTGAAATTAGATTATATATATATTTTTTATATGTTATTAAAAAGTTATGGTTTCTGTTGATTCTTATATACTATAAATTTGTGAATATAGTTATTATACCCTCACTATAAGTACTTTCTAATACTTTTTCTACTACTACGACTATTGTACAACCATTAATATATACTTTCTACAACCGCTACACCACCACCACTGTCAACTCCCTCCCGACACTATCTACCTCTTTCCCTTCCCTTCCCCTTACCTCTCTCAGCACCTAAGGGGAGGTAAGAGGACCGAAGAAGGGAGTGGGGGGAGGGGGGATGTGGGGATATTGGAGGAGAAATACCAATGCCCTTTTCTACTCCTTTCACCCATCCTACACTTCTCCCACTACCTTCCCTCTTCCAATTTCCCTTACCTCTCTCAGCAGCTAAGGGGAGCTAAGGGGAACTATGGGGGAAAAGGAGTAAATTAAGGGAAAATTCACTCTCAATACACTTTTCTCTTCTCTTCCTCTCTTCTTATTCAGCCTACTCTTCCATCATAACCTGCCCTTGCCTCCCTTTCTTTCCCCCTACCTCCCTCAGCAGATAAGGTGAGGTAAGGGGGCTGACTAGTGAGGGGACTAAGGGAGGAGCACTACATTGCCTTCCGACACGACGAGGGATAATGATCGCTAGAGCATTACGTTATGGGGTTAGCTACTACCTGCTTAGCCATGAGTCTCTCCTCTCTCTCTCTCTCTCTCTCGCTTGGGGATAAACTAAATATCAGGAAATTTATTTACGTGTCTATATTATATAACAGTATATGAGAATTCTTCCTACATAGTTTCAGAAAACGTATTAATATAATTCCCATATTCTTTTTATAATAGCATACTGTATATCTCTAACAATTCCCAATTTTTTCCTATACAATTCAGACAACAATGGACTATGTAATTTTCCTTTTCATATTAAGGCAAAAAAGTAGGGAGTTTATATACTGCAAATAATCTAATTAGGTTCAAGATATGCAAATGAGGGATTATATTACTCAACTAATCTTCTAATCTCTAATCAGGCTATATTCGCTAAGATTATCTGATACTAATCAACATTCCGTTTCTAATTTCTAGGAATAGCCAATCGCCCCCCATATGAGATACGCCGGAGTATAGACGATAAAACCCGCGGCCTTTCTCCATCACAATCCCTTTAGATTAGAATTCAATTTCCTTAACATCAGCGCCGAATCCTGTTTCATTATGCCCCACCGACCCTCTCCTCTTCTCTCACCTATTATGTCTGTCTGCCTCTAACACTCTTATCTAGTGTCAATGTTTATTATTATTATTATTATTATTATTATTATTATTATTATTATTATTATTATTATTATTATTATTATTATTATTATTATTATTATTATTATTATTATTATTATTATTATTATTATTATTATTATTATTATTATTATTATTATTATTATTATTATTATTATTATTGTTATTATTATTATCACACTATCAGCCCCAGCCCTCACACGATCAGCCCTCACACGGTTAATCCTCACGCGTACAGCCCTCACACGGCCAGCTCTCACACGATCAGCCCTCACACGATTAATCCTAACGCGCTTAGCCCTCACACGGCCAGCTCCCCACGGCCAGCCCTCACACGATCAGCCCTCACACAATTAATTCTAACGCGCCCAGCCCTCACACGGCCAGCCCTCACACGATCAGTCCTCACACGATTAATCCTCACGCGCCCAGCCCTCACACGGCCAGCCCTCACACGATCACTCCTCACACGATTAATCCTCACACGTCCAGCCCTCACACGAGGAACCCTTACACAACCAGCCCTAACACCACCAGCCCGCACACGACTAGCCTCTTAAGCCCAGCCAATGCATATCTAACCCTCATACATTCAGCCCCCATACGACCAGGTCTAATACGGTTAGCCTTCACATAACCTGCCCTCATTCGTTCAGCCCTCGCTCAAACAGCCCGAACAGCCCCATTAAAATAACCCTCTTCAGTCCAGCCTTCACACATCTAGCCCTCATACGTTCAGCTCCGACCAGCTCTTCCATTTCTTTCAAGACTCACTCTCGCAATTGTCAAAGGCTCCAGAGAGACACACTCACAAAAAACAATGAAAAAAAGCCAGATAAAAAACAAGAAAGTTATTGTCCTCCTCTGTGTGTGTTTCTCTTGTTCGTATTTGTGTTTGTCCTACTGAGCTAGAGGCAGGGAAATGGAAGAGACAGCAAGACATCGATAGTCCAGTTGGTTCCAGGCTCTTCCAGCTGGGCTAACATACGGCTAGATGGTGGAGGAAGATACTGAAACGTTCCAGGGTTTCCAGTAAAGGCAACAGCTGGTTCTACAGTTCCAGTTAACGCAACAGCTGGCAAGATGATGGAGGATACTGGATCGTTGATCTGGTTTCACGACTTCCAGTTAATGAAACAGTTAGCTAAGAGGACATTGAGACTGGATAATAGTTGAAGAATATTGGAATGTCCATTGAGTTCCATATTTTCCAGCTGGGTAGTATACAGAGAAGGACGACTCTGGATACCCCTCTCCTAGTCTTCAGACTCCACCTACAAGAGAATTTATGGCTGAGAGAAGTTGAAGAGACATACTAGAATGACCAGCTGGTTCTGAGAGTTTCCAACAGACGGAACATTAAGTAAGAGATGGTAAAGAGAAATCCTGAGTATCAGCTTAAATCCAAAAACTTCCAGCACGAGTAAAAAATGGTTGAGATCCTGCTGTTTAATGGCACTTGCAGCTGGTTCGGCAGATGGTTAACAACTGTTGGAGAAGTGTATGGGAATATGCATCTGCTTGTAAGACTTCCAGCAAGCTCAGTAACTGTCTTAGAGTTGTTTTAAGACAAACACTGAATTAAAAAATTGGTTCCATGATATCTAAGGTTACCTAGCAAGCGAACTAAATGACTTGGAACTAATGTTTTAGGATGTCTAGCAGGTGCACCAAATGGTTAGAATATCGTGCTGAGAAATACTGAGATGTCCAACTGGTTCCAGACACTTCCAACATGAGCAACAAATACCTAGGAGTGGGTAAATGGATATTGCGAATGTCCAGAAGGTTCCCGCAAGCGCATCGGCTGGCTAGAGACAGAAACTTGATGCCGAGGCACACAGAGACGAGAGACTGAACGCTGTCATTGCTGCTTTTGATAACATACAAAAAAAGAAAATACTAAAAACAAAATCAAAGAAAAGAACTCCAGAGTTCCTGACATTCTGAGCAGTGGCAGATACTTAAGATTCCAGCTAATTCCAGGGCTTTCAGCCAAGCTATTGCGTGTCCAGAAGACGCTGGAAAGAGATTCTCCAGCCTCAAGAGACATTAAGAGACAAGGAATTTCAACTGGATCAAGATTTTCCAGCAGTTAGAGATGTCTTGAAGGATAAATAACAGTGAATTCAATCGAGTTAGGGATACTCAGGGATCATAGTGATTAATGCTGAAAAAATCAACAAAAAGAAAAAACACGTGTTTACATAAAATTAGTTTAGCTAATCTTAGCTTAAGATAGGTTAGGTTAGATTGGGTATCCGCACGTAGTCATAGCGTTTAATACTGGATTATACTCCAGAGAAAAAGAGTTGGAGGATCCCCTTTCACTTTCCTTTCTCCCT
>NW_024730668.1:13861102-13943928 GCF_018991925.1 Homarus americanus | reverse complement strand
TTACAGGATGTTACCGAATGTGTTCGATCATTGTATGTATGTATGTATGTATGTATGTATGTATGTATGTATGTGTATATATGTTTGTATGTATGTATGTATGTGGTATGTATGTATGTATAAAGTATGTATGTATGTATGTATGTAATGCATGTATGTATGTATGTATATGTATGTACAAGGAGTGTATATGTGAGTGTGTATGTATGTATGTATGAGTCTGACCACCATGCATATAAACAGTAGGAGTATAATATATTCAGTGTACAGTCACAATCAATGTTCTGACACCACCCTGGCGGGTGTTCGTCGAGGCCAGGGTTGAGGTAAGGCTGGGATTGAATGCAGACATTCCACCACCACAACACTCAGAGACTCACAGCATAACATGGAAGGAAACATTTTGAATTTTGACATGACATAAGAACATAAGAACATAAGAATGGAGGAAACTGCAGCGGGCCTATTGGCCCATACTGGGCAGTTCGTTTAACCCCTATGCTCATATGAGCATCAACCTATGTTTGAGAAGCAATTCAGCGAATTCGAGTTAATGTTGATATTTGGTAACTTGTTCCATTCATCAATTCTCTGTTTCAAACCAGTGTTTACCTATTTCACTAAATCTAAATTTGTCTAATTTAAAACCATTGTTGCGAGTTCGCTCCTGGTTGGATAATTTGAGTGCCTTTGTAATGCCCCCTTTGTTTTAGCCTGTCTTCCACTTATACACCTCTATCAGGTCGCCCTCGCTCTACGTCTCTCGAGGTGCAAATTAAGATGCTTTAACCTGTCTCTGTACTCAAGGTTCCTAATGCCGGGATTAGTCTTGTCATTCTCCTCTGAATTCTTTCCAAGGATTCTATATCCATTCTGTAATACGGTGACCAAACTGAACTGCGTAATCCAGGTGTGGTCTCTAAAAGAGCAAGATACAGTTTTAGGATGACCTCGCTAGTCTTATAACTGCCTCTCTTTGTATGAACCCAAGTACTTTATTAGCCTTGTTACGAGCAAAAACACATTGTTTATTGGCTTAGGTTCCTACTTATCATTACTCCTAAATCTCTCTCGCAGTCGGATTTCTCTATGGCATCGTTGTTCATCTGGTATCTGGTTTCCTGTTTATCTCCTATACTGAGTACTTTACATTTGTCGACATTGAATTTCATCTGCCATTTTTCAGACCATTGGAAAAATTTGTTTAGATCTTCCTGTGGTTTGCCGAGTCCTCGTCAGATTTGATACTCGTCTATTTTAGTGTCATCAGCAAATAACAAAATTTTATTCATAACATTGTTGGCACACATAACAATAGCAAGTTAGGAGTGAGGCATTTATAGGCTTCACCTTGTCGACTGACCGCTCACACTCTCTTGACGAAATTCGGCCGCCGGCCACCCATTATATATGCTGCCCTGATGATTCATGTGTAATGCGAGGACTCGCATCTAGTGGTTCCAAGCCAGTGTTTTGGGACCGGGCAAAATTTTTCATGCTCCGATCTTAACATGTTATTGCTATGTGTGGCAACAATGTTATGAATGCATTTGTTATGCAAGTTCATGCCATGTCAAAGTTCGTAATAAGTTCCTTCCTGTGATCGTGTGCTATGAGTCTCGGAGTGTTGTGGTGGTGGAATGTGAACCTCCCCATCGTAGTGCCTCGTTACCACATTGCTGAACTAGTCAGTGGTGCCACGTGATGGTCTAAAGCTACTTTGAGATTCTGGGAGTAAGCTTTCCGCCTTAGGAAGAAGTCTGTTCAGGAGGACTCGGGCGATAATCTTGCCAGTTATGGACAGCAGTGAGATCCCGCGGTAGTTGCCACGGTCTGACCAGTCTCACTTGTTCTTATAGACATTGACGATGGAGGCTTCTTTAAAAGCATGGGGGATTTCCTCCTTTTCCCACATATTCTCCAGGAGAGAGTGGAGACGGCTGGTAAGCAGAGGTCCTCCTGATTTATACACTTCAGCTGGGATTCCATCAGGTCCTGAGGCTTTTTTATTTGTTCATCTGTTTGGTGGCAGTAGACCACCAATATCACTACTACCACCACTACCACCAATATCACCACCACCATCATCACCACCACCATTACTAATACTACTCCTCCTACTACCACTACTATCACTACCATCAGTACCACCACTATCACCACTTTCACACTTAGACATTTCATTTTAACCTCTCTCTCTCTCTCTCTCTCTCTCTCTCTCTCTCTCTCTCTCTCTCTCTCTCTCTCTCTCTCTCTCTCTCTCTCTCTCGCTTGTTTTCACTTTCTCGTTTACTCTAATTCTAATTCTGCCATACGTTTGTTTTTTATTAACACTTCTCCTTCAGCCAACACACACACACACACACACACACAGAGTAAAAGAGAGAGAGAGAGAGAGAGAGAGAGAGAGAGAGAGAGACACTCAAAATTAAGTATTCATGTAATGACTGATATCAGAGACAAAGAGAGCCATTGATGTTCAACTTAATGTAAAAAGTGTCTAACATCAGAAAACATAAACATGCTATATTATTTCCACATAGTCATATTAAATAAAGCTTGGAGGTATTTAGCTATATTTCCTGACCTTCTTACTCCAGGGTGGAGGTATGCTAATATAGCACTATACGTCCGAGAGAGGTATGCTAATATAGCACTATACGTCTGAGAGAGGTATGCTAATATATCACTATATTTCTAGCTTAAACTCTCCTTCTTGTGAACCAACCACTGTGTTATATTGGTGCCAGCTGACTCTCAAGAGGTAAAGACCTAATATTAACTCTCTCTCTCTCTCTCTCTCTCTCTCTATTTTCCTTACTTCTCTCACTCTCATTTTGCTCTACCACCACCATTATCACTACTATTACTACCACCAGCACTATCATCACCATTACCACCACTAACCACCATACCATCACTACCGCCAGTATCACTACTATCATCATTGCCACCATTATCAACATACAATCACTAACATCATCACCACCGGAATCTTCACCACTACAATTGCCACCAGTACCACCACCATACCACCACCATCCCTACTAACACTACCAGCACTATATTAAAGAGCCTGCATATAAGTAACATTCCGGGCCAACATTTGTGTAGCTTACGACAACATTATGCGGTATTGCCTCATATATTCCTCCTAAGTGTTGAAACTTGTATATTTTTTTCTTACCTTACAAAGTTCAGGTAAACTCATCTACTTACGGCGCCTCTGTTTAGATGGTTTCTTCTTTTTTGGCGCTTTTGTCTGAGTTTACGGCTTAAGTGAGTGTGTAAGTGTGACTTGTTGACATTTATACCACGGTTGCCAACATTACCGTGACTATTTGTACAGGGTTGCCAACATTACCGTGACTATTTGTACAGGGTGCCAACATTACCGTCACTATATGTTACACAGGGTTGCCAACATTACCATGAATATTTGTATAGGGTTGTCAACATTACCGTAACTATTTGTACAAGGTTGCCAACATTACCGTGAATATTTTTACAGGGCTGCCAATATTACCATGACTCTTTTTACAGGGTTGCCAACAGTACCTGGACCATTACAATAAAAGTTTTTACTCTAAACATCAGCGTAGCCAACCTCACCGAGAATCGGGGTTACCAACACTGCCAAATATTTTCAATCCAATCATCAAGACTACCAACTTCATAGAACATCAGGGTTACCAACATTAACAGATAAGGTAGTGGGCAATTATAATTGCCCACTACTAAGAGAAAATTATTCTCTTCGTAGCATCAATGTTGCCAACATCATCAGATGACAAACAGGGGTACCAACCTCACCAAACAACCCATGGCTATCAACATCAAACAACTCAGACCTAACAACCCCCCCCCCTCTCTCTCTCTCAAAAGAACACGATCGCGGCATCCTCCCTCATCAGTGAACGCAGGCTGCCTTTCTTTAGATAAAGAAAGAAAAAATAAATAAACTCGAGACACTAAACATGGCGGACTGAGGGAATTTGTGGCTGACTGGAGGAATTTATTCTTTCTTCAAGAGTCTAAGATGATAACAATAGCGTCTCTTGTAGGAGGGAAGGAGAGGCAGCTATAACTTGGAGGAGAGATGTGAGACTTCTTATTTAAAGCTGTTTTTATCTATTACTGAGTGAGGTGAGTGTGTTGTGGGTGGAGTGTGTTGGTGGAGTGTGTTAGTGGTGGTGTGCATTGGTGGTGGAGTATGTTGGAGTGGAGTGTGTTGGTGGTTGTATTAGTTGTGGAGTTTGTTGGTGGTGTTGTGTGTTGGTGGTGGGTATGTTGGTGGTGAAGTGTGTTGGTGGTAGAGTGTTGGGGTGGAATATGTTGGGGGTGGAGTGTGTTGGTGGTTGTGTTTGTGGTGGAATATGTTGGAGGTTGTGTTGGTGGTGGAGTGTGTTGGTGATTTTGTTTGTGGTGGAATGTGTTGGAGGTTGTGCTGGTGGTGGAGTGTGTTGGTGGTTGTTTGGTGGGTGCGTTGGCGCTGGAGTATGTTGGGGTGGAGTGTGTTGGTGGTTGTGTTTGTGGTGGAATGTGATGGGGGTTGTGTTGGTGGTGGAGTGTGTTGTTTGGTGGCTTTGTTTGTTGGGGTGGATGTGTTGGTGGTTGTGTTTGTGGTGGAATGTGATGGGGTTGTGTTGGTGGTGGAGTGTGTTGGTGATTTTGATTGTGGTGGAATGTGGAGGTTGTGGTGGTGAGTGTGTTGGTGGTTGTTTTGGCGCTGGAGCATGTTGGGGTGGAGTGTGTTGGTGGTTGTGTTTGTGGTGGAATGTGATGGGGTTGTGTTGGTGGTGGAGTGTGTTGGTGGCTTTGTTTGTGGTGGAATGTGTTGGAGGTTGTGTTTGTGGTGTGATAGGGGAATGGCAGGAGTGAGGCTTTATTGGTGGAACGTGATAGGGTTGTGTTGGTGGTGGAGTGTGTTGGTGGTTTGTTTGTGGTGGAATGTGTTGGAGGTTGTGTTGGTGGTGGAGTGTGTTGGTGGCTTTGTTTGTGGTGGAATGTGTTGGAGGTTGTGCTGGTGGTGGAGTGTGTTGGTGGTTGTTTGTGGTGCGTTGGAAGCTGGAGTATGTTGGGGTGGAGTGTGTTGGTGGTTGTGTTTGTGTGGAGTGATGGGGGTTGTGTTGGTGGTGGGAGTGTAAGCTGGTGGCTGTTTGTAAGTGCGTTGGCGCTGGAGGGTGTTGGGGTGAGGTGTTGTGGTGTGTTTGTGGTGGAATATGTTGGAGGTTGTGTTGGTGGTGGAGTGTGTTGGTGATTTTGTTTGTGGTGGAATGTGTTGGAGGTTGTGCTGGTGGTGGAGTGTGTTGGTGGTTGTTTGGTGGGTGCGTTGGCGCTGGAGTATGTTGGGGTGGAGTGTGTTGGTGGTTGTGTTTGTGGTGGAATGTGATGGGGGTTGTGTTGGTGGTGGAGTGTGTTGGTGGCTTTGTTTGTGGTGGAATGTGTTGGAGGTTGTGTTTGTGGTGGAATGTGATAGGGGTTGTGTTGGTGGTGGAGTGTGTTGGTGGCTTTGTTTGTGGTGGAATGTGATAGGGGTTGTGTTGGTGGTGGAGTGTGTTGGTGGCTTTGTTTGTGGTGGAATGTGTTGGAGGTTGTGTTGGTGGTGGAGTGTGTTGGTGGCTTTGTTTGTGGTGGAATGTGTTGGAGGTTGTGTTGGTGGTGGAGTGTGTTGGTGGTTGTTTGGTGGGTGTTTTGGCGGTGGAGTATATCTTCTATTATTCCTTTCTTCTTCTTCTTCTTCTTCCTTAATTCTCTGCTCCTCCACCCCATTGTTCTCTTCTTTCTCCTCCTTCTTCTCCTCCCTTTTCTTCTTATTAATTTCAACTTTCTTCTTTTCCCCGTCGTTCTTCTCCTGCTACTCCTCCTTTTCCACCCCCTTCTGCTCCTCTTTCTCCTCCTTTTCTTCTTATTTAATTCATCTTTCTGCTTTTCCTCGTCGTTCTTTTCCTTCCGTTACTCCTCCTCTTCCTTCTCCTTCTGTTCCTCAACACTATCATTGATTTTATAATTTAACAAAGATCAGCCTAACTGTTACCAATGGCAACCCTAACGGCCTGCAAGAAACTTGGACGAGTTCAGCACTTGTGAACACTGTGTTGTTGCCTCTGCTTTAAAAGTTCCTTCTTCTTACCTCAAGTTACCTGGAAGTTTTTATCCTTCAGGTGATCCAGCCTGGTAAATACTGGTTATATTGTTGTATTATCTTACGGTGATAAAATTATTTTCAGGTGATCCGGCAAGTTAAATACTGAAGACATTTTCATATAGTACTGTAATGGTAAAATGCTCTTCGATCCTCTAGATAAATATAACTACAGTTAAGGATCCGTTATATACCTGTAGTTTCTGAGACCTTCGAGGAAAATATCTAAGCCTTTGAACAGTTCCTCCAAGTTCTCATCATTCAGAACCATGAAATTTATTCAAGATCAAGTTTCAAACTTTCCAAGAACTGCTCAAACGAATCTCCTTTCTAACATCACCTAAGCCTTTAAAGATTAATTATCAAAGTAACTTTAAAATTTTAAACTACATTTGATCAATTATAAGACATCACAGGCTGTCTGATTGTTAAGAATGAAACGTAACTGGGTTATTCTTCAAGATTTTATATTACTAACAAAAGCGAAGACTTGAAAAGACAGTTCTCTAAGTATACAGTATATAAAATGCTCCATCACCTACAAACATATAGTACAATAGGGGGCAGTGAAATTTTGCTCAAAGCTGCACTCTTCAGGCATTGTTCCTTATACATATCTAAGACTCCATGCCAAATTTGAAGCTGATATGTCGAGGTTTAGTCTGCCGCATTTTCTACTGAAATTTTTAAATTTACCTACAGTACTAGCCAAACAGCCGCTGTGGCGGTGCAATGTTCTGTTCAGTGTTTATCAACTTTTTTTTCATATCTCTTATTTCATTTAAGTTGTCTTGTTGCAGATGAGTATGGTGCTATGTCTATATTGATTATCAGCCTTTTCTCATTTCATTTCTCAATGTTGTGTTACTGTACTGTAATGTAGGGGAGACCTGGCTGCCGCTTGTGACCGATACTTGATTAGTGATTATGCTGGAGCTGCCATTGCTACTGCCACCTTAACTGACTATGGCATTATCACAAAGGATGACAAGAGTCAGGTTATTGGACCACATAAGCTGCGGGATGCGAGACAAAAATACCGATTTAAGAGGCAAGAAATTGAGATGGCTAGTTTAGATAATTTGACGTCACTCTATTTTGATGGTAAGAAGACCGCCACTCGTGTGATGATAAAGAATGAGAAGACCGAGAAATGGAGTTCGAGGATGATGGTGAAAGATCATTATGTCATCATGGTTGAGCCTGGCAATGAATATCTCACACATGTGACTCCCAAGACTGGACACGGAAAGCAGATTGCCAAAACTATTCACGAGTTTCTGGTGGAGAAAAATCTAACCCAGCAGCCCATTGTGTGTGTTGGTTGTGATAGAACCAATGTAAATGAAGGAACAGAAAATGGAGTCATTCATCATCTTGAAATGTTACTTGGTCACCCGCTCCATTATTTCATATGTCAGCTTCACGGAAATGAGCTGCCTTTCCGCGCAGTTTTTTATCACTATGATGGTAAACCAAGTGGTCCTGAGCATTGGCGTGGTCCCATTGGAAAGCAGATCAAGGAGTCTTTGTCTGAGCTTCCAGTTGTCGCCTTCCAGCCAGTCAGTTTCCCTGATTTCCCTGTGTTTAATGATGAAGTGGAGAAAGATCTGTCCTGGGATCAGAAATACCTGTATAGGATTTGTAAAGGAGTTATCACAGGTGTTGTTGAAGATGACTTGGCTGCTATTGAGCCAGGTCCTCCCTGTGTGTCAAGGTGGAACACCTTATGGAGTAGAATCCTCAGGCTGTATGTAGCAACATCAAGACCCAGCCATGAGTTGAAAAGAATTGTCATTACAATAATAAAGTTCAGTGCTCCAATGTGGTTTTACATCAAGATACACCCTTACGTAACACACGGCTCAAGGAACGTATTCCAGTCCCTGCTATATATGAAACACCTGAATAGTGAGGAGGAGACGATAGTGAAGAAGGCTGTCCAGAGAAATGCATACTTCGCCCACACAGATCAACTTCTTCTTGGTATGTGTGCAGATGAGGACATGACTGTTAGAGAAAAAGCTGTCTCAATGATAAGAAAAATTAGAGAGGAGAATCAGCAAAAGGAAGAATGCACTGGCAGATCTGAAGAGGAGGAGGAAGATTCTGATGCTGCTGTTGACGAGAATTTGTTAAACTATACTGATGAGGAGGGTAAAGATGGAGATGGGAATGAGGATGTGCCTCCTGTAGTCAACATGAGAAAGGTGGTGACTCCGAAACTAAAGTGGCAAGCAAAAAACTATCATTCCATGATTAACTGGAGGAATGAACTCAAGACTGAGCCTCCTTACATTGCTTCTCTGTCAAATCTACAGGTTAATGACATTCTTGAGACACCATTAGTGGTGCCCAAGTGGCCAAACAGCACTCAGGCGGTCGAGAGAGGCATAAAAGTGATGACTGAAGCTTGCACTGAAGTGACGGGATACGAATCGAGAGATGGATATATTAGGCAAAGATTATTGTCTAGGAAAATGATGCCAAGGTTCCGCACAAAAAAGAATTTCAATATGAACTTGTAATGATTTTCTATACGGTGTACCTGTAAAATAACATGTGAATTAAATCGATGTCACCCATGTAAAATTTATCATTATCCTGGAAAACATTAAATGACACCTAATTTTTGGTATACACTAAAAGTTGACAAAAAGTCGTTCGCGATGCGGCAGGGTAAGTATGCATGAAATGGCATGAAATTTTGCACAGGTGTTTGTTACAGCCATACAAACGATGCCTGAAAAGTGCAGCCTGCAACTCAAATAAAAGTGTTTTTTCCCTGCCCCCTATAGTACAACCTTGGAGCACCATTTAGGTGGTCCGGGAACTGTGGCATAACATTAGTGGGGTCAACAACACACTAATAAATCTCCCAAATGTTGAGGTTAAACTCCCTCGGCAGTATGTGTCATTTGTATCATTTTTGCCATGTGTCACCTATGTCATCTCTGTCACATGTGCCACATGTGTTATCTGTGTCACATATATCATCTGTGTCTCCTGTATGATATGTGCCATACGCATGATGTGTCACCTGTAACACCCGTGTCATCACTGTCATCTGCATCATCTGTCTCATGTGTCATCTGTGCCATCTGTGTCATCTGTGTCATCTGTATCATCTGCGTTATCTGTGTCACCCGTATCATCTGTGCCATGTGTGTCACCTGTATCATCTGTAGCGCTTGTATCGTCTGAGTCACCTGTTCTATCCGTGTCATCTGTGTCTACTGTCTCAAATGTGTCACCTATACCACCTGTATCATCTGTGTCTATTATGTTACCTGCATCATCTGTGTCACCTGCATTGTCTGTGTCACCTGTATCATCTGTGTCACCTGTATTATCTCTGTCACTTGTATCATTTGAGTTACCTGTACCATCTGTATTATCTGCGTCACCTCTATCGTCTGTGTCACCTGTATCATCTGTGTCACCTGTATCATCTGTGTCACCTGTATCATCTGTGTGATCTGTGTTAACTGTATCATCTGTGTCACCTGTGTCATCTGTGTGATCTGCGTTAATTGTATCATCTGTGTCACCTGTGTCATCTGTGTGATCTGTGTTAACTGTATCATCTGTGTCACCTGTATCATCTGTGTAACCTGTATCATCTGTGTCACCTGTATCTGCTGTGTGATCTGTGTAAAATGTATCATCTGTGTCACCTGTATCATCTGTATGATCTGTGTAAAATGTATCATCTGTGTCACCTGTATCATTTGTGTGATCTGTGTTAACTGTATCATCTGTGTCGTCACCTGTATCATCTGTGTTACCTGTATCATCTGTGAGAGCTGTTTTAAATGTATCATCTGTGTCACCTGTATCATCTGTGTGATCTGCGTTAACTGTATTATCTGTGTCACCTGTATCATCTGTGTCACCTGTGTCATCTGTGTGATCTGTGTTAACTGTATCATCTGAGTCACCTGTACCATCTGTGTGATAGGTGTCACCTGTACCATCTGTGTGATAGGTGTCACCTGTATCATCTGTGTCACCTGTATCATCTGTGTCGCCTGTATCATCTGTGTGATCTGTGTTAACTGTATCAACTGTGTCACCTGTATCATCTGTGTCACCTGTGTCATCTGTGTGATCTGTGTTAACTGTATCAACTGTGTCACCTGTATCATCTGTGTCGCCTGTATCATCTGTGTCACCTGTGTCATCTGTGTGATCTGTGTTAACTGTATCAACTGTGTCACCTGTATCATCTGTGTCACCTGTATCAACTGTGTCGCCTGTATCATCTGTGTGATCTGTGTTAACTGTATCATCTGTGTCACCTGTATCATTTGTGTGATCTGTGTTAACTGTATCATCTGTGTCGTCACCTGTATCATCTGTGTGAGCTGTGTTACTGTATAATCTGTGTCACCTGTATCATCTGTGTCATCTGCATCAAATATATCAGCTGTGTCACCTGTATCTTCTGTGTGATCTGCATCATCTGTGTCCTCTGTTTCAAATGTATCATCTGTGTGAACTGCATCATCTGTATCATCTGTGTCACCTGAGTCACCTGTGTCACCTGTTTCACCCCTATCGCCTGTGTCACCTGTGTTATCTGTATCATCTGTGTCACCTGTGTCACCTTTATCGTCTGTGTCACCTGTATCATCTGTATCATTTGTGTCATCTGTATCAACTGTGTCACCTGTGTCACCTGTATCATGTGTCACCTGTATCATCTGTGTTACCTGTTTCACCTGTCTCATCTGGGTCACCTGTACCATCTGTCTTATCTGTGTCATTTGTGTTGCATGTATCATCTGTGTCACCTATGTCACCTGTGTCACCTCTATCAACTGTGTCACCTGTATCATCTCTATAGTCTGTATCACCAGTATCATCTGTGTCATATGTATTATCTGTGTCACCTGTATCATCTGTGTCACCTGTATCATTTGTGTCAACTGTGTCATCTTTGTTACTTGTATCATCCGTGTTACCTGTATCTTTTCTGTGATCTGTCACTAAATATAAGTTCGTAACACTGTATAGATTTGTCACGGACTATTAGTTCGTAACACAATATAGCTCTCTGTCACTGTAACCTTGTAACACTGTATAGTTTTGTCACTAAATATAACCTTGTAACACAGTATAGTTCTGTCACTAAATATAAGTTCGTAACACTGTATAGTTCTGTCACAAGATTTAGGTTTGTAACACAGTTTAGTTCCGGTCAACTACTGTCAACTGTGGATATTAAACAACGTACATATTGTCAACTTTTCTTAGTTTAGTTGTTGATGTCTCTCCGTCTGTTTGTATTGTGTGCGTGTCACCGTGACCTACAGAAGGACCAAGGGAGGCGGGGTCGTCCTTCTCCCTTCTCCGGGTACTACATAAAGCTCTGGTTCACTACGAAGTTCACATTAATATTCCCCGCATAGAGGAGCGTCACTGCGGGTAAAAAGACTTGTCTTAACGCTGGCCACCACAACAGTATCATAGCGGGCAGGAGGCGAAAGTCGAGCGCTGTTAATTGCTCACACTGTCGTTGTTTTAGAGGCGACGCGAACACATGCCTGAGGTAGCTGCTAAGAACGAGGGATTGGGAGGTAGAGGGGAACGTCTGGCGCTGTTTATTGCTCGTAGTTGCGTTGCCTTTACGGTGTTGGCCTTAGTGTAAAGTTTGATATTGCAGCGACCCTCCCTCGTGATGGTGGTCAACGTGGTATGGTGCGGCTCTATTAGTATCAGCAAAGTATGGGGTGGTTCTATGAGGGTCAGCATGGTATGGTATGGCTGTAATAGGGTCAGCATGGTATGGTGTGGCTCTATTCGGGGACAGAACAATTGGTGTAGCTCTATTAGGGAGAGAGTAATGGGTTTAAGAAAGGGAAGGAGAAGTGGGGAGATGGTAGGCGGGAAGATGAGACGTAAGAGAGAGAGAGAGAGAGAACGCTAACTGTAACACGAATGGCGGTTGATGTCAGAAGAAAGGGATGTTTAAAGAGTGTAGAAGGGGACGTGGAGGGGGCGTAGGGGGTGTTATGGGACGTAGGGACGTTGGGGCGTGGGGGAGAGGCGTGAAGTCTTGAGAGAAGGGGGGGGGGGTACAGTAGAGTCAGCTGACACTGCCAGCACCAGATAAAACACTCTCCCCTATAGGCTGTAACACCCTCCGCGACCGTGTTACAGCTGCCTGATAAAACTTTATTATGTACAGCAACCCTGTGTGTATTTTAAGTGCATGTGCCTCTAGTATACAAGTATGTGTTTATGTGTTTGTTGTTGTACATGTTCGTTTAGTATATATGTGTGTTTGTGTTTGTTGAGTGTTTGTTCCTCAAGTATACAAGTAAGTGTTTATGTGTATGTGGAGTGTATGTTCCTCTAGTATACAAGTATAAGTATGTGTTTATGTGTGTGGAAATATGTTCCCTATTAGTATGTAAAATATTTATGCGTTGGTATGCATTTGTGTGTGTACAAGTATGTGTTTATGTGTGTGTTAAGAGGCATCCATAAATGTATTGGAATGATTCATGGGTGTAAAATTATGCGTTGCTGTGCGTGAGTAAAAGGTTCAGCACTTACACACAGGAAATAAAACAAAACCCTTTATCACACACACACCCACATCCTTGATCACCGACGGGTCAAGACGGGTCAGACGCACCTGGCGCTGCTCAGCAGCAGCCACGTCAACTGCTATGTTGGCCCATACCAACTTCCTCCCCTGAACCCTCCTCCCCACCGGAATATCAACAAGTTCTCGCCAGAAGTTACTATTTCATTTGGGAAAGGAATGGAACCAGTGTTGAATAGTGGTGAACAGTGCTTTTGTCTGTGAAAAACAACTCGGCAGTTGAGTCTGAGCCAAGCTAACCTTCACACAGTGAGACTCCACAATAGGGAGGCCTGGGACCACACCTCACCCACTTGAGTAAGTGAAGTCCTGTGACAACAGATCACGTGGTGTCCCCATGATGCACGACACCATGTAGTGAATGAGTTGCAGCATCATGTGAAGTTCCTCATAACACCATCTGTGAGGGAATTACTACACTATATAAGAACATAAGAACATAAGAATGGAGGAAACTGCAGCGGGCCTATTGGCCCATACTGGGCAGTCCCGTTTACACCCAACCCCTATTGCTCATATGAGCATCCAACCCATGTTTGAAGCTATTCAGCGTATTCGAGTTAATGATGATATTTGGTAACTTGTTCCATTCATCCACTACTCTGTTTCCAAACCAGTGTTTACCTATTTCACGCCTAAATCTAAATTTGTCTAATTTAAAACCATTGTTACGAGTTCGCTGCTGGTTGGATAATTTGAGTACCTTTGTAATGTCCCCTTTGTTTAGCCCTGCCTTCCACTTATACACCTCTATCAGGTCGCCCCTCGCTCTACGTCTCTCAAGGGAGTGCAAATTAAGATGCTTTAACCTGTCTCTATACTCAAGGTTCCTAATGCCGGGATTAGTCTTGTCATTCTCCTCTGAATTCTTTCCAAGGATTCTATATCCATTCTGTAATACGGTGACCAGAACTGAACTGCGTAATCCAGGTGTGGTCTCACAAGAGCAAGATACAGTTTTAGGATGACCTCGCTAGTCTTGTAACTAACACTCCTTTGTATGAACCCAAGTACTTTATTAGCCTTGTTACGAGCAAAAACACATTGTTTACTTGGCTTAAGGTTCCTACTTATCATTACTCCTAAATCTCTCTCGCAGTAGGATTTCTCTATGGCATCGTTGTTCATCTGGTATCTGGTTTCCCTGTTTACATCTCCTATACTGAGTACTTTACATTTGTCGACGTTGAATTTCATCTGCCATTTTTCAGACCATTCGAAAAATTTGTTTAGATCTTCCTGTAGTTTTGTCGAGTCCTCGTCAGATTTGATAACACGTCCTATTTTAGTGTCATCAGCAAATTTACTTATGTTGCTGTCTATGCCGATATCTATGTCGTTTATGTATATAATAAACAATAATGGTCCAAGTACTGAGCCTTGGGGAACTCCACTTGTGACGTTGCTCCAATGGGACTTAGTGCGTTAATGCTCACTCGCTGTTTCCTGTCCTGTAACCACGCCCTAATCCATTTAAGGATGTCACCTTTGATGCCATGAGCTTCTACCTTTCTAATTAGTCTTTCGTGGGGGACTCTGTCGAAGGCTTTACTAAAGTCGAGATATACCACATCATAATTGTGCCCCTCGTCCACCGATTCAAAAACTGATGAAAAGAATGTTAATAGATTAGTTAGGCAAGAACGTCCGCTTGTGAAGCCATGCTGGGAATCATTGATCAATCGGTGCTTCTCCAGGTGATTTCGAATAGAGTTTGAAATGATTGCTTCCAGTAATTTGCCTACTATTGATGTTAGACTGATTGGGCGGTAGTTAGAGGATAGTGATCTATCCCCCTTCTTGAAAATCGGTACTACATTCGCTATCCTCCAGGATTCTGGTACTACACCTGTTTTTAAGGACATGTTAAACAACTTTGCTAAGGGCACACTAAGCTCTTCCTTACATTCCTTTAATACTCTGGCAAATATCTAATCGGGACCAGGTGACTTATTAGGCTTTAATTTGTCTATTTGCTTACTAACATCGTTACTAGTCACTACTATCTCACTTAATTTGTTTTCTTCACTATCTCTGAATAGAGTCGGTGCCTCGGGTATAATGTTTAAATTTTCGGTGGTGAAAACTTTTGAAAAATATTTATTCAAATTATTGCTCATTTCTCCGTCGTTATCAGTGAGCTCGCCGGAGTCTGACCGTATTGGTCCAATCTTTTCTCGTGTTTTAGTTTGATACATTTGGTAGAATCCTTTGGGGTTTGTCGCCTCCTTTGCTATCCTTACCTCATTATTCCTCTTTGCTTTTTTATCTCGGTTTTAACCCTACCGCCAATACCCTATAATAGTCCCGGAGGTGAATTTCGCCACGATTTATCCTTCTACCTATAGCCTTTTGGCCAATGATGTTCTTTAAAGAATTATTTATCCATTTAGGTCATTATTGTCTGATCTGGAGTTTTTTGTTGGTATGTTCTTGCCTTTTGTGCATTAAGTAACTCACTATTTAAATTGTCGTGAATTGCAACTTCAGATCCTCGTTATCAGGTCGGTGTCATCTGTCAGGTTCACGGCCAAGCGCGACACCCCCTCTCTCAGCTGCCTCTTTAAACTGTCAAAGTTTGCCCTTCTGAAATCTGGTACTTTAGTGGAATTTTCCTTACGTCTGCCCTGAAAATCTAACTGGAATCGAATTTCTTTGTGATCGCTGTTTGCAAGTTCGTTCCGTACCTCGACATTGCTAATGAGGTTTTCTCTGTTCGACAGAACTAAATCCAGTATATTATTACCTCGTGTGGGTTCGGTTATATGCTGACTTAGGAAACAGTCCTGGATCGTCTCGAGAAAATCCTCTGATTCTCAGTTGCCCGTAAGGTCAGTCCAATCTATTTGGCCAAGGTTAAAGTCGCCTACTATACAGACTTTGATGTGTATGGAAGCCCTGCGCATTTCATCCCAGATAAGTCGCTCATTGACGATATCAAGATTGGGGGGTCTATATACTACTCCTGTGATTAATTTTTCCCGACCGTCGCTAAATTCTATCCAAATTGTTTCTGTGTTCCTCTCAGTTTTTATTTCCTTATTTATTTCACACTTCAGATTATCCCTAACATAGATTGCTACTCAGCCTCCTTTCCTGCTCTGCCTATCGGTATGGAACAGTTTGTAACCCGCAAATTGGTATTCGACTGGTAATTCACGTGTGTCTAGGTTGATCCATGTTTCAGTGAATGCAATTATATCGATTTCTTCGGTACATACCAAGGCCCTAATATCATCCATTTTGTTTCTCATACTTCTACTGTTCGCGTAGTATACATTTAAGTTAGTCGTGTTCTGAGTCCTCCCCTTACCGCGTTTAGTTTTAAACTCCCTGTCTAATTTAGTTTTGTCATCATTCCTAACACTATTTCCCTGTAATCTTTCACCTTGTTTACCCGCTCCCACTGCAGTCTCCTCCACCCCTGTGCCCATATGTTCTCTTAGCAGTTTAAAGACTTCGATATCTTTTGAACTGCCCCCTCTAGAGCCCCAGCCAGGGTTGCTACTCCATCCCTAGACAGGTGCACCCCATCCCTAGCATAAAGGTCCCTTCTGCCATAGAAGTTGTCCCAGTTGACAATGAATGGGACTGATATTGACTTGCAATATCTGTCAAGACGGTCGTTGACACCAACTGCCCTTGACAACCATTCTCTGCCAACTCCCCTTCTAGGCAGGACACCTCATATGATAGGGATCCCTCCCTTAGTCCTAATGCGATCTATGGCTGCCTTGAACTTATCAAGAAGTTCCTCGCTCCTACACCGGCCAATATCATTGCCTCCTTTCACTGAGGCAGATAATGGGTTTGTTCCCATTACCAGACAAGATATTGTCCATCCTGTCAATTATATCCCCCACCCCAGCTCTTGGCAAACACACCCTCATCCTATTTTTGTTTTTACCACAAAAGGCCCTGTCCATGTACCTTACCTGTGAGTCACCAACAATTAAAGTTTTTATACCTTCCTTGTCATCCCTGCCCCTGACTGTACTAACGTCCAATTGGTCTATCAAGGGACTGAAAGGGTTGGTACACTTAGCTGTTGTTGTCTTTGTTGTCGTATCCTTCGTGTGCTTCTTCACCACCAGCTTTATCTTCCCACTACTCACAATTTTCCACTCGTTTGATTTTTCGTCAGACACTGGCTTTACTCGTCCAGCCTCTCCTTTTAACTTCGCCAGCTCTTTCCTTAATTTCAGGTTCTCCAACGTGGCCCTCTCAATTTCTAACTAGGCCCTCGCCAATTCTTCAATGGACCACTCTAGTTTGGTCAACAAACTCTCATACCCAAGACCGCACATAGCACTGGCCATATCTGATAATTATCCCTCCGGAGCTAACCCTGCCGTGACCTTTCCCCTAGTGAGGTCAGAACCCAAGTGGCCCTCGTAACACCATCTGTGAGGGAATTACTACACCTCATCAGGCCCCTCATAACACCATCTGTGAGGGAATTACTACATCATCAGGCCCCTCATACACCATCTGTGAGGGAACTACTACATCATCAGGCCCCTCGTAACACCATCTGTGAGGGAATTACTACACCACGTCAAGCCCCTCATAACACCACCTGTGAGGGAACTAGTACTCCACTTGATGCCCCTCATAACGCCATCTGTGAGGGAGTTACTACACTACGTGTCTGCTGTTCAACACCTCAGCTCACATGATCTACGTGTGTAAACATTAATCTGTATGTTCACTGTATATATTTCTTCACCTTTCTCTAATTGAGGCTTTTGTTAAACCACCAATGTATGTAATAAGTCATTTATGTCCAATGTATATTTTCAGCCTTCGGGCTGCAAACTTTTTCAATAAACCGTTTATTATTATTATTATTATTATTATTATACACACACACACACACACACACACACACACACACACACACACTCACACACACACACACACACACATAAGAACATAAGAACATAAGGGAGTCTGCACAGGCCGGTTGGCCTGTATGGCAGCTCCTGTCGAGAGTTACTACCACTCTCTATCATCCATGAATCTATCTAGCCTTTTTGAAACACTCTACACACACACACACACACACACAAAACTGTCCGTGTCTGTTAGCCGGAATTGGCCTAATTATCCACCAATATAGTCAAGTGAAGTTTCACGTCTTACCCATCAATTCATTCGCTGTCGAGCAAATAAAACACGCCTTAGAGGTTACAGTTCTGGGTCACTTGAGAGTGCGCTTGCACGTATGTGTGTGTGTGTGTGTGTGTGTGTGTGTGTGTGTGTGTGTGTGTGTGTGTGTGTGTGTACTCAAAATGTTAAGTCATAATGCTAAAGAAGTTAAATTATGGTACTAATGGGTTAAGTCTTTGTTCTCAAGGAGTTAATTTATCGTAATAAAGAGCTTACGTCATCGTACTTAGGGGGTTGAATTATCGTATTCAAGGGGTTAAGTACTCGTACTCAATGGGTTAAATTATCGTAATCAAGTGGTTGAGCTATAATAATCAAGGGAATAAATCAGCAGGGAGGTACTACCGCCTGGGAAGATATTGGAAGCATAATGTATTGTCTAATGGTAGACCCTGCTGCCATATGGAAACACGAATAGTGTGACCAAGTCCCAGATTGATGATCTGACTTTTTGCCTCATTTACACACAATTGCAGGGTCTCAATTGATTGTCTTACTTTGACAACACAACATACATATATTGTTTCTCCTCTTGATTTTTTTTAATTTTCGTATGTATTTATTATTATTATTATTATTATTATTATTATTATTATTATTATTATTATTATTATTATTATTATTATTATTATTATTATTATTATTATTATTATTATTATTATTATTATTATTATTATTATTATTATTATTATTATTATTATTATTATTATTATTATTATTATTATTATTATTATTGCATTTTCGCCCCCCCCCCCTCCCCCAAGGCCCAAATGTGGGTCAGTGACCTGTGCCCGGGTGGGTCTAATCCCAGTAAAAAAATAAATAAATAAAAATATATAAAAAACCTCAAGGGTGTAACCAACATAATCAAGGGGTTAGGTCGCCGTACTTAGGGGTTTAAATTATCGTACTTAAACATTTAAGTCATACTACTCAAAGGGTTAAAGGGAGTAAGTTTGAAAAAGACAATATATTTTTTTTACTGAATTTTTGTCCACTTTTCAATCTGTAGGTGTTTTTTTCCTAAAAAGTAGGACTCATTAATTTTGTTTTTCTCTGCCGTGTTTGACACCTCTTGTTCTATGCTGAGGCAAAGTTCTATACTGAATATATATATATATATATATATATATATATATATATATATATATATATATATATATATATATATATATATATATATATATGATTGTTTATATATGTACGATTTTCTGATCTGAAACACACTCGTGAAAGTGGGTCCTGTAGGATTGACGAAAACTAAAAAACTCATTAAATCCACATAGACGAACAGTTTTTAAGCAGACGTAACTTTTCACTTCATATCTCCGGGTGGTCTGACAGCCTCCCAACATCTAAACAACGAAAACAAGGAAAAAAACACTGACATTCTTTACTGGTAGGTAACGCACAAGGTTCTGACAGCCTAGTTAACAGTGACAAGGACTTTTACACGATTTTCCTACACCAATAAGCTGAGTTGAAAAATAAGGAAGAGGAAAAAAGATCAAACGTTCACAGCTGAATTTATTCAGTTTGAACTTTGACCTCTGAGATGTGGTCACAGGAATTTCAACACAATATTTCAATGATGTAGTTTAATGCTGTCTATAAGTGACGTAGTTTAACGCTATCTATAAGTGACGTAGTTCAACGTTATTTAAAAGTGACGTAGTTCAGCGCTATCTATAAGTGACGTAGTTCAACGTTATTTATAAGTGACGTAGTTCAACGCTATTAATAAGTGATATAGTTCAACAATATCAATAAGTGACGTAGTTCAACGTTATTTAAAAGTGACGTAGTTCAGCGCTATCTATAAGTGACGTAGTTCAACGTTATTTATAAGTGACGTAGTTCAACGCTATTAATAAGTGATATAGTTCAACAATATCAATAAGTGACGTAGTTCAACGTTATCTAAAAGTGACATAATTCAACGCTATCAATAAGTGACGTAATTCAACGCTATCTATAAGTGATGTAGTTCAACGATTATCAATAAGTGAAATACGATAGTTCAACGCTATCTATAAGTGACTTAGTTCAACGCTATCTATAAGTGATGTAGTGTAACGCTAGATAACAGTGACTTAGTTGAACGCTATTAAAAAGTGACGTACGGTAGTTCAACGCTATCTATAAGTGAGGTAGTTCAATAGCAATCTATAACACTGGTCAACAGCCAAAATGGTTCACATATGAGATCATGCTCACACAACTAATTTCATTTTGATGAATTCGAATCTGATATTTGTTTTGTTCTATCAGACCAGGTTTTATACAAAAATCAATAGGTACAAATATTTAATATTCCATCACGTGTCGTGCAAAAGATGAGATTATCTCATGTGACTGTGCTTTCATGACTAATTTCATATTAATGAATATTAACTGGATGTTTCATTCTACCATCAGACCTACTTTCTTAAAGAATAAAAAAAATAGTAAATATAGTAACACTATCGCGTCATGCAAGATACAATTTTAAACCTATCACAGATAAGCTCATAAAAAATTGTACCAAAAAACATAAGTTCAAATCCTTTATAATGACAAAATATGAAGTTCTAAAAGTGCTTCTGAACTTTACTCTTTCTCTTGTACAGCTTGCTCTCTTCTCGTTGCAGTGTCCAGCAATAGTCGCCCATCATGTTAGGACTGAATTGTCCCTGATATCTGCTCTCCATTATGGCGATATCTTGATGAAATCTTTCGCCGTGTTCATCACTAACGTCTCCAAGGTTACCTGGGAAAAATTCAATATGAGAGTGGAAAAAATGCAATTTCAAGGACATCCTTGCTCCCAATGCATGATAATTCTGAAGCATGGTTGTTACGATTTCTTTGTAGTTGTCAGCACGATAGTTTCAAAGAAAATTCTTTGACACATTGACAAATGATTCCCATACTTTTTTCTCCAGTGGGTTCAATGTTTTGGTGAATTCGCTATCATTAACTAGTATACGAATTTGTGGTCCATTCATGACACCTGCTTTCAACTTGGCTTTGGAAACCACACCACCTAGTTTCTGAGATAAGTATAGAGTCCCAGCACCGAATTGATCCATAGCTTTGATGAAATTTTTAGCCAGACCGAGCTTTAGATGCAGTGGAGGCAAAAATATCTTTTCTGGATCTACAAGCGGATTGTGAGCACAGTTAAACCTTCCAGGCGCATCTCTTGGTCTTGTCGGCCAATCCTTTCTCACATAGTGCTCTGCATCAGCTCTGCTGTTCCACAAGCACAAAATGCACATGTGCTTTGTGTAGCCACTCTGAAGGCTCAGTAGTAAACTGATGACTTTGAGATCGCCACATATCTTCCACTGGTGTTTCTCATACTCTATAGCGGCCAACAGAATTTTCATTGTTTCATAGCTCTCAGTCATTTTTGTTGCGTGTGCTATTGGGACAGATGGAAGCCGATTGCCACTGTGTAAAAGAACAGCTTTCAGAGAGTCTTTTCCTGAGTCTATAAACAGCCTCCAATCCTCTGTCTTGTATGTTTCAGACTTGCAGAGTTGTTGCATGAGAGATACTGCTTCCTCGCAATAACAAAGGTTGTTTGCCATCTTGAAAACTGCAGACAACTGTCTATGTTGGTAACGCGCTGTAGTGATATGCACTCCATCTTCTAGCAGGTTACGCTGCTTTAGTCTGGATCCCAAAACTTCAGCCTTTTCTTTTGACAAGTTTAGGTCCCTGATGAGATCATGAAGCGCTTCTTGAGTAAATAGTTTAGGCCTGGTATTTTCAGAGTCATCCTGGTAGTCGTTTTCCATTGAGGTAGAGGTAGAATCGGAATCACTCAATTCTTGTTCAGTCGGTGGATTTGGGACTGGAAGTTCAGCACTGTGCGGTACTGGTCGGATTGCAGAAGCAATATTGGGGTACTGTACCTTGCCTCGTGTCTTGATTTTTATTCCCTTAATATTTGTGAGACAGAAGTAGCAGTCACTACTGTGGTCTTTAGGTTCACGCCATATCATTGGTACAGCAAACGGCATTCCTGAACTTCGTTTACCACACATCCACTCGCTCAGGTGGTTAACACAAGGCTTACAGGCTACATGAGGTGCCCATTTCTTGTCTTGGTCACCCAAATGACATTTGAAGTAACTTTTGTAGTTCAGTCGAACAGCTTTTGTGATTGGTTTCTTGAGGCTACCAGGAGTGAAGGCACCACATATGTAGCAAAAACTGTCAGCACCGTTCACACACTTGCGACGTTCCATGTTTTGTTAATTTCAGAGTAATTACAAATCATGCAGGTGTAGATATGCAATATCATGAATCAGCAAACTGAAACAAACAAAAAAGCACAAATCAGGACAAAATAATTGCATAAGTGGAGCCAATGAGCATATAAATTACTGTATGAATAGCATGGTACACTAAATATATAGATATGCTGGTTCTGGAAAACTGAGCCTGATACAGCTATACGAATGTCATAATTGTGTTCAGCACATACAATTACACTAGAATCAGACTGTTTTGATCCAGAACCATGAGAAATTTTTTTTATGTTGACCAGTGTAAGAGATGTAGTGTAACTCTAGATAACAGTGACGTAGTTCTTCTTAAGTTGTTGAACGTTGGTCGACAATTTAGCCACTTAAGGGCGATGTTATTGATACGTATATTATTGTTATTGAAAGATTATAGAGTAAAATTTCAACTGTAGCCTATACTTGAAGAAACTGTATCTCCCTTTTTCTTTTTCTCATTTTTACTCACTATATTGTTCTACAGCTACTTGGCTCTCTCTCTCTCTCTCTCTCTTTTTTTTTTTTCTCTCTCTCTCTCTCCTCTCTCTCTCTCATTTTTGTATGTTTGTCATTCTTCGCCGGTCACTGTGTGTGTGTGTGTGTGTGTTTGTGTGTGTGTGTTTACCCGCATGGACGACAGTAGACTGCCAAAGCAGCTACTTTACAGTCTCCTAACGAATAGCAAACGTAACGCCGGCAGACAATTGAAAAGGTATAAGGATAGTCTTAAGACAAACCTGAAAAAGTGCCAAATCGATCCCTTCACTTGGGAGTCGATTACTCCACATCGTAACGCTTGGAGGAGCACCACATGAAGTGTCAATACTTTCGAGTTAGCCCGACTGCAAACCGAGGTAGACAAGCGCCAACGCCGGAAAGACACTGCCACCGCCCCTTCTGCACTAGATGCAGCCTCCCACATGAGCAACGGAATTGGACAACCCTGCGGGTCCCGTATCGGTCTCTTTAGTCACCTCAAAACTCACCAACCCGGGCACAAGGCATTTAATGACCCACATCAAGGCCTGGGGGGCGAAAATATAATATAATAAAATAATAATAATAATAATTATAATGATGATGATAATAATAATAATAGTAATAAAATTAATAAAAATATATTAAATAAATAACAATTATAATAAAAGAAAATAATTATAATAATAATAATAACAACAATAATAATAATAATAATAATAATAATAATAATAATAATAATAATAATAATAATAATATAATAATAATAATAATAATAATAATAATAATAATATTAATAATAATAAAATTAATACAAATATTTAAAATAAATAAAAACTAAAAAAATAATAAAAATCATTGTATCACAGCTGGATGATCTTCATACTCGATTCCGAGTGACAGCAAAGTAGTAGTAGTAGTAGTAGTAGTAGATGCTGCGCATAGGAGGAACGAGAACGACAAGAGAAGGGCATATGGGGAGAGAATACAAAATGTTGATCAAGGCAGCTTCACTCCTCTAGTGTTCACAACCTCGGGTAGGATGGGCCCAAGTGCAAGATGTTTCTACGCCAGACTCGCGGAGCTGATCTCCGAACAGAAGCTAAGCAGCCCAGAAGTTATGTTACAGCCTGGATGAGATGTCGACTGTCTTTCTCTCTCCTTCGGTCGGCTTTGCTCTGCCTCAGGGGAACGAGAGCTTCTGCCCCTACTCCGACAACTGCTGCAGATATTGACTATGAGGCTACAGTCACTGAATGCCGCATAGATCTGCGGCTCAACTAATTTAACACAGATAGGATAGCTTCTTATGTATTAGGATATCTAATATTAAGGTAAATAAATGGTGGCGAAGGTGTGGCTATTGGGGGAGGCTGGAGGCCACGTTAAAAAAAAAAAAGTAGTAGTAGTAGTAGTAGTAGTAGTAGTAGTGTGTGTGTGTGTGTGTGTGTGTGTGTTTTATAATATCTAATCAATACTATCATTGATAGAAGTTGCAAGTATACATGTATCGCTATAGCGATACAGGAATAAGAATTAATGGTATGCAGATTATATTGTTATTATTAAACATACTGAGGAGGTTTTAGAAGGAGTAATTAACTCATTAACACCGTAACGCAGTGTTTGGTTAGCGTCACCGACTGTCACTGAGGAATTTATTTGGGTTGGCTCCCTGAGGACATTGACTGACTGCATTCTTCATATACTTATTAATACTTAGAGAAGCGTATGAAGGACACACACACACACACACACACAGACACAAGCCGTAAGGTCTCCGCCATTGCTCAAAACAACACAGGAAAACCAAGAGTCAAAAGTGAGGCATAATGAGGGAGGCCAGGTGACCCCGGGGCCGGCTGCTACACCGCCCTCAAATATTTCTCTCACATTCTGGGCCTCGCGTAGTTTTCCTCCGTCTCTGTTTTTGTCAACAAAAATAAAGAATTTAGTCACCTGGATGTATTCTTTCGTCATTTTTTACCCGAAGAAAGTTATTGTTTACCTCTAGACAATTGTGTTTATCTGGAGTAAGTCGTTGTTTTCCTGGAAAAAGTTGTTGTTTACCTGGAGAAAGCTGTTGTTTATCTGGAGAAAGTTGTTTATCTAGTGAAAGTATTTTTTACCTGGGGATAGTTATTGTTTACTTGGAGAAAGTTATTGTTTACCTGAAAAAACCTAGAATGGATATAGAATGGATATAGAATCCTTGGAAAGAATTCAGAGGAGAATGACAAGACTAATCCCGAGTATTAGGAACCTTGAGTATAGAGACAGGTTAAAGCATCTTAATTTGCACTCCCTCGAGAGACGTAGAGCGAGGGGCGACCTGATAGAGGTGTATAAATGGAAGTCAGGGCTAAACAAAGGGGACATTACAAAGGTACTCAAACTATCCAACCAGGAGCGAACTCGTAACAATGGTTTTAAATTAGACAAATTTAGATTAAGGCGCGAAATAGGTAAACACTGGTTTGGAAACAGAGTAGTGGATGAGTGGAACAAGTTACCAAATATCATCATTAAGCCGAATACGCTGAATAGCTTCAAACATAGGTTGGATGCTTATATGAGCAATAGGGGTTGGGTGTAAACGGGACTGCTCAGTATGGGCCAATAGGCCCGCTGCAGTTTCCTCCATTCTTATGTTCTTATTGCTTACCTGGAGAAAATTATTGTCTACCTGAAAAAAATATTGTTTACCTGGATATAATTATTGTTTACCTTGAACAAGTTGTTGTTTAACTGAAGAAAGTTGATGTTTACCTGTAGAAAGCTGTTTACCTGAAGAAAATTTTTGTTTACCTGGAAAAAGATATTGTCGACCAAACAGATGCCAGTTATCATTAATGAATGACAGTTACATCAATTTATTTGTCACTGGCCTAAGGTTAAAAATGCCCTGAAAGCATTTGAGGTGGATGTAGGGTAGATGATTAGTGGGTCTCATGTTTTTCACCTGATTTGACCTGAACTGTTGTGATGTCACTAATTTTTTATAAGATCTTTCGTTTGAGGTGGAGGTTGTGTGTGGATTCGTGCTAGGTCCCGTGTTAGGAACCTCACCTGATGTTATGTAAGGTCACCCATTGTATATTA
This sequence comes from Homarus americanus, assembly GCF_018991925.1. Taxonomy (NCBI): domain Eukaryota; kingdom Metazoa; phylum Arthropoda; class Malacostraca; order Decapoda; family Nephropidae; genus Homarus; species Homarus americanus. The sequence goes on along the minus strand of NW_024730668.1, from coordinate 13,918,142 downwards.
GACTCTCTCAGTCCATGTAAATTCAGTTTCCTCTGAACATGTCTTGGATAAAGACGAAAGCTAAGGTGCTTTTAATTTGCACTCCCTCGAGAGACGTAGAGTGAGAAGTGATATGATCGACGTGTATAAAGGGAAGTCAGGGCTAAACAAAGGTGACATAACAAAGGTAATCAAACTATCCAACCAGGGTAAACTCGTAACAATGGTCTTAAATCAGACAAATTTAGATTTAACTTCGAAATAGGTAAACATCGGTTTGGAAATAAAGTAGTGGATGAGTGGAACAAGTTAACAAACATCATCATTAACTCGAATACGCTGGATAGCATCATAAAGGTTGGATGGATATATGATTTATATATTTTTATTTTTTTGCCACTTACAGCTGCTAGTTTATTGTGCACCCCATACTCATTCTGTAAGCGGTAGCGCAAAAGGATTACAGAGTATGGTTTACAAAGGGTTAGAATAATGAACCCTCGTGGTCAGGATATTATGGCATTGAATTTTACACAGTATTTCAAATAAGTTCTTTGTTTAGTTCTATACATAGAGGGTAAGTTATTCGCAACTGCGTGAGTACAGCAGAGTGAGGCAATATGTCTGGCTGCACACTTTCTTATTCACGTTTGCGTGACAGGTATTCAAGCACATTGTGTGTTTGGTTCTATACATAGGAACTGATATAGCTACCAAGTGCAACAAAGTGGATACAATCTTAATCTGTTGGTTATCTTTTAATTAGAGATGAAGTGTTGTGCAATTTCACACACAGTGTGCTTGGACCTGTCCCTTCACACAGTCGAGGACGTAGTTTTCTAGTGTGCAGCCACACACTTTACATTTAGTGTTGTTCACATCTGCTTGAGGGATATACTGCCAGAGGTACTTATATCCTAGCCTTAGTATTCTAGCGGTTACAACATCTTGTAATCTAGTGATCTTGTTACTTGCTCCATATAAAAGTTTCACTTGATATATCGCATCATGGTAAACAATGGATTGACTAGTGCCTGCTTCCACTTGTCTACTTACGTCAAATTCATCAATAAGTTCCTTCGTAATTAAAATTGTAAGGGTCCTTTTTGACAGACCCAGATTGTATTCAAGTGTCTTTGTTAGACGCGAGTTTGGCAAGGGCATCAACTCTGTCATGTTCTTTGAGGCCTATGTGAGAGGGGATCCACAACAGTTTGATCTCGACACCCCGGTCAACAAGGAACGCATATTTGTGTTTGGCTTCAAAGACAAGAGCGTGACAACTTGAGTTGAGGGTGTCAAGTGCAAGTAGTGAGGATAGAGAGTCAGGGATGATGAGACTGTCAGCGAGAGTGGTTTCAATGAATTTGATAGCTGTGAGTATGGCAACTAATTCAGTTTGTGGAGTGGATGCCCAGTTGTTAATTCTAACTCCTTTCTCAATCGTATTACTGTGATAGGGGTTGGGAGTAAACGAGACTGCCCAGTATGGGCTAGTAGGCCCGCTGCAGTTTCCTCCATTCTTATGTTCTTATGTTTTCCTGCGTGTTTTTATCAAGATTTATCTTTCCCCACGTTTCTATTGTGGATCTCCACTAGAGGAAAGGTCACGGCAGGCTTAGCTCCTGGGGATTAATTGTCAGTAATGGCGAGTGCTACTTGCGAACAAGGCTGTGCCCTTCTGAGGGCAGACTTAGGGAGGACCAAGGAAGAAAACTTGAAACTAAAGGAAGAGATAGCGAGGATGAAGGAGGAAACGAGACAAGGAAAGCCCGTGTCTGACGAAAACTCAGGCGAATGGAAGATTGTGAGGAGAGGGACAACAGCTAAGTGTACCAATCCTTTCATTCCTTTGATAGACAAATTGTACGTTAGCATAGTCAGGGACAAGGCTGACAAGGAAGGTACGAAAACCTTTAATTGTTGGCGACTCCCAGGTATGGTACCTGGACAGAGCTTTTTGTGGTAAAAATATAAATAAGATGAGGGTGTGTTTGCCAGGAGCTGGGTTGTTGGATATAGTTGACAGGATGGACAATATCTTGTCTGGTAATGGGAACAAACTCATTATCTGCCTTAGTGCAGGAGGCAATTATATTGGCCGGTGTAGGAGTGAGGAGCTTCTTGATAAGTTCAAGACAGCTATAGAATATATTAGGTAGAAGGGAGGGATCCCTATCATATGTAGTGTCCTGCCTAGAAGGAGAGTTGGCAATGAATGGCTGTCAAGGGCAGTTGGTGTCAACGGCTGTCTTGACGGATATTGCAAGTCAATATCAGTCCCATTCATTAACAACTGGGACAACTTCTATGCCAGAAGGGACCTTTATGCTAGGGATGGGGTGCATCTGTCTAGGGATGGGGTGGCAACCCTGGCTTGTTCTCTCGAGAGGGCAGTTCAAAAGAGGTCGAAGTCTTTAAACTGCTAAGAGAACATATGAGCACGGGGGTGGAGGAAACTGCAGTGGGAGCGGGTAAACATAGTGAAAGGTTACAGGGAAATAGTGCTAGGAATTATGGCAAAAGTAAATTAGGCAGGGAGTTAAAAACCGAAACGCTACAAAGAGAGGACTCAAAACACGACTAACTTAAATGTCTACGATGCAAACAGTAGAAGTATGAGAAACAAAATAAATGAAATCATGGCGTTGGCATGTACCGAAAAAATAGATATAATGGCATTCACTGAAACATGGATAAACCTAGACTCATGTGAGTTACCTGTCGAATACCAAATTGCAGGTTACAAATTATTCCATACCGATATTCAGATTAGGAAAGGAGGGGGAGTAGCAATCTATGTCAGGGATAATCTAAAGTGTGAAATAAGTAAGGTAATAAAAAAAGAACGGAATACAAAAACAATTTGGATAGAATTAATCGATGGTAGGGAAAAATTAATCACAGGAAAAATATATGGCCCTCCTAATCTTGATAGAGTTAATGAGCGACTTATTCGGGATGAAATGCGCAGGGCTTCCATACATAGCAAGGTCTGTATAGTGGGCGACTTTTACTTTAGCCAAATAGATCGGATTGAGTTTTCGGGAAACTCAGAATCAGAGGATTTTCTTGAAACAATCCAGGACTGTTTCCTTAGCCAACATATAACCGAACCCACACAGGGGTAATAATATACTCACTTTAGTTCTGTCAAACAGAGAAAACCTCATTAGTAATGTCGAGTTAGGGAACGAACTTGCTAACAGCGATCACAAGGAAATTAGATTCCAGTTATAATTTTAGGGCAGCCGCAAGGAAAATTCCACTAAAGAACATAAGAACATAAGAATGGAGGAAACTGCAGCGGGCCTATTGACCCATACTGGGCAGTCCCATTTACACCCAGCCCCTATTGCTCATATATCCATCCGACCTAAGTTTGAAGCTATCTAGCATATTCGAGTTAATGATGATATTTGGTAACTTGTTCCGGTCGTCCACTACTCTATTTCCAAACCAATGTTTACCTATTTCTCTCCTAAATCTAAATTTGTCTAATTTAAAACCATTGTTACGAGTTCGCTCCTGCTTGGAAAATTTGAGTACCTTTGTAATGTCCCCTTTGTTTAGCCCTGACTTCCATTTATACACCTCTATCACGTCGCCCCTCAGTCTACGTCTCTCGAGAGAGTGTAAATTAAGATGCTTTAACCTGTCTCTGTACTCAAGGTTCCTACTGCCTGGGATTAGTCTTGTCATTCTCCTCTCAATTGTTTCCAAGGATTCTATATCCATTCTGTAATACGGTGACCAGAATTGAACTGTGTAATCCAAGTGAGGTCTCACAAGCGCAAGATATTGTTTTAAGATGACCGCTAATCTTGTAACTAACACTCCTTTGTATGAAAAGTACTTTATTAGCTTTGTTTCGAGCAAAAACACATTATTTACTTGGCTTAGGATTCCTACTTATCATTACTCCTAAATATATCTCGCAGTCGGATTTCTCAATAACATCGTTGTTCATCTGGTATCTGGTTTCCCTGTTTACATCTCCTATACTGAGTACATTACATTTGTCCACATTGAATTTCATCTGTCATTTTTCAGACCATTCGAAAAATTTATTTAGATCTTCCTGTAGTTTTGTGGAGTCCTCGTCAGATTTAATTACACGTCCTATTTTACTGTCATCAGTAAATTTACTTATGTTGCTGTCTATGCCGATATCTATGTCGTTTATGTTTATAATAAATAATAATGGCCCAAGTACTGAGCCTTGCGGAACTCCACTAGTGACGTTGCTCCAATCGGATTTCGTGCCATTAATGCTCACTCTCTGTTTTCTGTCCTGTAACCACGCCCTAAACCATTTTAGAATATCTCCTTTAATGCCATGAGCCTCCACTTTTCTTATTAGTCTTTCGTGGGGGAATCTGTCGTAGGATTTGCTAAAGTCGAGATATTCCAAATTATAATTGTGCCCCTCGTCCGCTGATTCGAAATTCACTAATGAAAATAATGTTAATAGATTAGTTAGACATGAACACCCGCTTGTAAAGCCATGTTGGGAATCATTGATCAACTTGTGCTTCTCCAGGTGATTTCGAATAGAGTTTGAAATGATTGCTTCCAGTAATTTGCCTACAATTGATGTTAGACTGATTGGACGGTAGTTAGAGGATATTGATCCATCTCCATTCTTGAAAATCGGTATTACATTCGTTATTCTCCAGGATTCTGGTACTACACCCGTTTTTAAGGACATGTTAAACAACTTTGCTAAGGGTATTCTAAGCACTTCCTTACATTCCTTTAATACTCTGGCAAATATCTCACCGGGACCTGGTGACTTATTAGGCTTTAGTTTGTCTCTTTGCTTACTAACATCTTTACTAGTCACTACTATCTCGCTTAATTTATTTCTTCACTATTTCTGTATAGAGCTGGAGCTTCGGGTATCATGTCTAAATTTTCCATGGTGAAAACTGTTGAAAAATATTTATCCAGATTATTGCTAATTTTCCGTCGTTATTAGTGTGATACATTTGATAGAATCCCTTGGGGTTTGACTTTGCCTCCCTTGCTATCTTCATCTTGTGAGATCCAACTTGGATTACGCAGTTCAATTCTGGTCACCGTATTACAGAATGGATATAGAATCCATGGAAAGAATTCAGATTATAATAATCAGACTAATCCCGGTCATTAGGAATCTTGAGGACAGACAGGTTAAAGCTTCTTAATTTGTATTCTCTCGAGAGACGTAGAGTGAGGGGCGATATGATAGAGGTGTATAAATGAAAGTTAGGGCTGAACAAAGGGGACATTACATAGGTACTCAAACTATCCAACCAGAGGCGAAGTCGTAACAATGGTGTTAAATTAGACAAATTTAGATTTAGGTGCGAAATAGGTAAACATTGGTTTAGAAATAGAGTAGTGGATGAGTGGAACAAGTTACCAAATATCATCATTAACTCAAATACGCTGGATAGCTTCAAACATAGGTGGATGGATATACGAGCAATAGGGGTTGGGTGTAAATGGAACTGCCCAGTATAGGCCAATAGGCCCGCTGCAGTTTTCTCCAGTCTTATGTTCTTATGTGTGATGAAATGACACAGGAAAAAGAGAAACAATGGAGCACCTTATCTTCAGAGGCAACTAAATTACAAGTTGTTTGTTGTTGAGATAGTCGGACCGTAGACTCGGGCCTTTACCTGTAGGCGGCCCGTTTGGTGGTTCCGGCTGGAGCTCTTGGAGCAGCCCGACCGGATTTGGGATTTGGGGATGGATGGTGCCCTACCTGCAGATATGAAAGGATACTGCAGGTTTGCAAGTGTTAGTGGACCCTCGGTCAGTGAGCGCTTACCACCAACCCCCACTCTTGGACGTGGTTAGTTTCTGAGTGGCGCGCTCCCTTAACTGGAGTCCGCATTTGCTGGGGGAGGATACTTGCTAAGCTATCTGGGAGGTGTGTATCGTGTGAAGACCCGGAGAAGGTGGTGAATGTGGTTTGTTTGGGCCTTTCGGGTTAGAGTGGCCGCTGGTGTTGTGTGTTCTTATTGGAAGTTTCGAATTCTGTTTCGGAGACTTTGTGTGATTTCGCAGTCGAGGAGATAGTGTTCCAATGGGTTGACCGCTGGCTCCTGACAGTAGGTGCATTCCCTGACGACATTTCTGATCGTCTACCAGGTGCACTTGTACCCTAGTTGTAGTTGATGAAGGCTAACTTGGGTTTGACTTGGTGTTTTCTTGTCCGCGAATGGTGGTTCCCCCTTTGTAGCCACCAGGTACCATTTAGCTGATTGGGAACCAGCGTTGAATGCGTCAAGGAAGCTCTTTTGGATGTGGAGCTTGGTAGTCTTTCTGAGGTGGTTCTTGATCTGTTGCACGCTTCTAAAACGTGTGGCTGCCTTGGCTTCTTCATCTGCCATGTCATTTCCCCCGATCCCTACATGATTGGGTATCCGGTGTAAGACGACTGGGCGATTTTGTCTTTGGAAGTCCTGTAGCTGTGCGAGGATCGAGGTTATGATGTGGACGTTGTCACTTGGTTGACTGTGGTGTAGCGCCTGCATGGCCGTTTTCGAGTCCGTGTGAATTATGATGGACTTGTTGTGTTGTAAGGCTCTTGAGATTGCTACCAGCTCTGTTTGTAGAGTGGAACAGTCATTGGAAAGTCTCCATAGGAGGGTCTGACCTTGGGTGTAGAAGGCCGCTCCGGATCTTTGATGTTTTGGGTCCACCGAACCGCCTGTGAAGTATGATGCTGCATCAGCCGGTGTTTCGGTGGCTATGACTTCCTGAATTATTCTTTTGAGGTCCTCCTTCTGGAGGTTGGCTTTGCTATCACTTAGTTCGGTGATTTTGAATGTGGCTGGTGGAGGGCTCCACGGTGGTGGAACTACATAATCCCTGTCTTATATGTCTTGGTTGTTCTTGACGAGTGCTTCTGCTTGCAGGTGCCTGATGACCTCGCCTGCCTCATGTGACCAGGTGACCCCTCGTGCACTGTGGTCGAGGTGGAGGGAGGCAATGATTCGCGTTTTGGCAGCTGTGGACTTATCTGATCTATAGATTTTTGCGAGGAATCCGGCTGTCACCTGCTTGACTAGAACTGCCAGGGGTGGTAGTTTAGTTTCCATTTGCAAATTGCAGATTCTGCTCAACATGGGTGCTCCGAGCATTATTTTGGATAACTTCTAGCTTAGCTATCTGGTCTTCTCTCAGTCCAATGAGCGCTGGAGCACTGCAATCTACCAGCGATCTGATGGCGGCCGTGTAGTAGGCTTTGAGCAAGTGTATGTTCGCTCCTGCAGTTGTGCTGGTGAGCGACTTCATTATGTTGTGTCTGCTCTTCGTCCTGTGCCTGAGATACTCGAGTTGCAGCTTGAAAGTGAGTTTCTGGTCGAACCAGATTCCAAGACATTGGTGGGTGTTGGTCCAGACTACTGGCGTGCTTTGTATTGAGAGCATCATGTCTGGTGTGTCTGTGCAGATGGCCATCGCTTTTGACTTTACTGGATTTATCTTGAGTTGGAGTGCGTGTTGACTAGTCTGTTTGCTCCTCTTACTATGAGCTGTAAATCGTCTGTATAGCAGAGGAACTTGGCTGTTTGTCTGAAAGGTACAAAATATTTTTTACCTGACTTAACATGACTAGCTACGTCGCCCTTTCTTATAAGCTCCTCTTGTGTTTGCGGTGGTGGTGGTGTGTGGATTAGTGGATGTCATGTTTTTGACCTAACCTCATGTTTTGTAAGGTCACCCTGTGTACATAAGCCTCTCTCAGTCCTTGTAATTCAGTTGCTTTTGATGAAAAAATCCCCAGGGCCGGATGAAATTTTCCCTCGAGTCTTGAAAGAGTGTAGGGAACAGATTAGCGGACCCCTCGTAAACGTATTTACAAAATCATTAGACACTGGAGTTGTGCCAGACTTGTGGAAACAGGCAAATGCAGTACCCATATTCAAAAAGGGAGACAGAACATTAGCGTCAAATTACCGGCCGATCACTTTGACGTCAGTAGTGGGGAAATTTCTTGAATCAATTATAGCAGATAGCATCCGATCGCATCTAGAGAAAAGCAAATTAATCTACGACTCTCAACATGGCTTTACAAAGGGAAAATCTTGTCTAACAAATCTGCTTACGTTTTTTAAGAAAGTCTTCGAGGTAGTAGATAATGACGAAAATTACGATATTATTTACTTAGACTTTAGCAAAGCATTTGACAGAGTAGCGCATCAGAGGCTTCTAAGAAAAATTAAGGCTCATGGTGTCGAGGGGAAAGTTTTAAATTGGATAAAATCATGCCTCACCGATAGAACGCAGAGGGTCAGCGTAGATGGTGTTAAATCTGAGTGGGGCCGTGTAACCAGTGGGGTTCCCCAGGGGTCAGTACTAGGCCCACTCTTGTTCATAATCTACATAAACGATCTAGATACTGGGATCAGCAGTGACATAAGCAAGTTTGCGGATGACACCAAAATAGGGCGGCAAATTAATTCAGGGCAGGATGCAAATGTATTACAGGAGGATCTAAATAAACTGCAGGGGTGGTCTGAAAAATGGCAAATGAAATTCAACACCAGCAAGTGCAGCGTACTTAATATTGGAAGAACAAATACTTATAATGTATACAGCCTTAACAACATCAACCTAGAGAAGTCGACTTGTGAAAGAGACCTAGGGGTACTTGTAAGCCCGGACCTACGGCCTAGAAAACAGTGCGTTAATGTTCGAAATAAGGCAAACAGAGTATTGGGTTTTATATCTAGAAGTGTAAGTAACAAGAGTGCAGAGGTCTTATTGCAACTATATCTTGCGCTAGTCAGGCTGCACCTCGATTATGCGGTTCAGTTCTGGTGCCCCTATTATAGAATGGATATAAATTCACTAGAGTCGGTGCAGCGAAGAATGACAAAAATGATTCCGGGACTTAGAAACCTTCCATATGAGGATAGGTTAAAGAAACTTAACTTGCATTCCCTAGAAAGACGAAGAGTACGGGGAGATATGATAGAAGTATTTATGTGGGTGAAAGGAATCAATAAAGGGGATATAGATAAAGTTCTTATAATATCCGAGCAGGATAGGACTCGGAGCAACAGATTCAAGTTGGATAAGTTTAGGTTTAGGAGGGAGACAAATAGGGTGGTGGACGAGTGGAACAAGCTTAGCAACTTTGTAGTAAGTGCGGGAACTCTGGAAAGTTTCAAAAGGAGGCTATATAGATTCATGGATGATAGAGAGTGGTAGTAACTCTCGACAGGAGCTGCCATGCACAGGCCAACAGGCCTATTGCAGACTCCTTATTTTCTTATGTTCTTATGTTCTTATGTTCTTAATAGAGACGAAAGCTAAGGTGTTCCATTGTTTTCCTTTTACTGTGTGATTTTATAAAAAAAAAAAAACTATATATATATATATATATATATATATATATATATATATATATATATATATATATATATATATATATATATATATATATATATATATATATATATATATATATATATATATATATATATATATATATATATATATATATATATATATATATATATATATATATATATATATATATATATATATATATATATATATATATATATATATATATATATATATATATATATATATATATATATATATATATATATCAGAATATTACAGAAAGACAGATTCGTAGACACGCACAAATACAAATAAACAAACACATACACAAAAAAGAAAAAGACAGACAGTCCCACATATTAAGGCTAAAACACGTATATTACAATAATAGTTTATTCATAACACGGCTATTAGTATATCCAAGCTGCTTTAAGCCCTTAAGACAATACAGAATCCTGCATCAGTTTAAAAAAGAATATTTTGGGTAAACTTGAAGTTGTAGGAGAAAATAATGACCGGAGATTAATTGTTAAACAAAAATGTTGCGGCTGCCTTAAATAATTTTGTGACGACCTGAGGCGATGACAAATATTGTGAAGGGTGCTTCTCGCTAGTGTGCGCACACACACACACACACACTCACTACAAGTCAATGTACATATTGCATGTGCGCAGCCGTAAACAGGGGCGTCATAAACAAAGGCCCATTAGGACCGTAACCTCCACTAGGAAACCAGAGAAACCCACCTCTGATAGACCGTGCCATTACACTGAAGTTCCACGGATATGGTATGATCTCCTGTCTTTACTGCTCTCCAACGTCACTTCCCTAGCTAACAAGTTTGACGAGCTGGCAACCACAGTCAGGTCAGCCACCGCTAGCGTCGTTGCCATATGTGAGGCTTGGCAATTTGTGCCTGAAACGTGTCATATTGAGGGATATCAACTCTTTCATCACTTTCGTTCACATGGACGCAGAGGGGGCGTTGTCCTCTTCTGTCAAGATGACCTACGCCAGTCACGCCTGGATGTTCAAGTCCCAGTAGATGTGGAAGCATTATGGGTACGTGTTGTGCCACGGGCCCACCCGTACCACATTGCTTCTATCATAATCTGTATGTCATACCATCCACCTCGCTCACCCACCAGAGATACTCTTATCAATCATCTCATTACCACCTCAGACCACTTAAGAGTTAGATACCCATGTACCAAGTGAGTATTATGCGGGGATTATAATGAAATTGACTCCACTGATATCCAGGACCAGCTGTCACTATCCCAAGTTGTGAACTTCCCCACACACGGTCAAAATACCCTTGACCTTATCTTAACCGACTTAGCGGACTAGTACCAACCACCTCAACCAATGCCTCCAATCGGGTGTAGCACACACCTATCAGTGCTCTGGTCCCCAGCTGCCACTCCCAGTCAAGTACAGAGACCCTACATCAAGACCTACAGGCCGATTACTGACTCTGCAGTGCGTCCCTTCGGGCAGTGGATAGTTAGTTCACCATCCCACGGAAGCTCACCACCACTTCTTCCCCGAGAAGTCTGTCAGATCTCACCCAGCTGATTTGCCCTGGATCACACCTCAGATCAAAAGACTTATGCAACAGAGAGACAGAGCCTTTTATCTCAATGACCACAACCGCTACAGGTCCCTTAGCAACCGAGTCATTCGCGAAATACGCACTGCAAAGAAGTCTCACTACCCAACCAAACTGCAACACCTGAAGAAGACCAACATCAGTCAGTGATATGGTAAACTTAAAGAACTCTGTGGACTAAACAATTAGACACACTCCTTCCCCTTCCTTAGCTATCACACTAATGCTGATGCAGCTGAGCAATCAAATAACCATTTCGCTACTATATGCCAGACGTTCCCCCGGCTTGACACAACCAATCTCCCTGCTTACCTACCAGCCGCCTTTCCCATTGACTTAGTAGAAGAATTTGAAGTAGCAAAACGACTGGACAAACTGAAGTTAAAATGCTCCACCATCTCCATTGACTTACCAATGAAACTCTTCAAGGAGTTCTTCCCGGAGCTTGCTAAACCCCTCTGCTCCATCATCAATGCTTCCCTCAATCAAGCCAAATGCCCAGTTGACTAGAAGACTTCTTATGTGTCACCAGTGCCCAAGTCAACCAGCCCACAATCCTTAAATCAGCTACGACCCATTGCAATCACCCCAATACCCAGCCTAATCTGTGAAAGTTTTGTGTTTGACTGGGCTTATGCTGATATTGCAGGAGCCGTAGATCCTCAGCAATTTGGTTATATGAAAACTTCCTCCACCACTCACTGTCTTGTCAGCTTTCTCGACTACATATACCGCCATCTCGAGAAACGAAAAACGTCTGTAGCTGTCGCCTTCATTGACTTCACTAAGGAATTCGACCTAGTCGTCCACAATTTAATCATCAACAAAGCTATCGACTCCGGGTTTCAAAGTCTTATATCATGGCTTACAGACTTCCTCAGTAACCGACGCCAAGCTGTATGCTTCCAAGGGGCTGTCTCCACCTTTCAGTCACTCACCTGTTGCTTCCCCAAGGCACCAAAATGGGACCACTCTGCTTCCTTATGCTCATCAATGATGCCCTAAGAGAAACCCCTGCTCGCTGGAAATATGTCGACGACTCCACCATTGGGATCAGCGTCAACAATTCTGCTCCCGACTATACCGCCCTTTAGGATTTATTGAGTGGTCTCCAAAATTGGGTCACCAACAACCACATCACCATCAACCATACCAAGACCATGGTTATGCACATCAACCTCTCCTCCAACGTTGTCCCACCCCTTCCATTACTTTAAGTCCCAACACGCTCCAGGTTGTAGATTCCACTGAGCTCCTCGGCGTCACCATAGACAACAAACTAAATTGGAAACCACTCGTCAGTGAAGTTGTCAAATCCTCCAGTTTCCGTCTCCACCTCCTCCGCCAACTCAAGTCCCTCGGAGTTCCTGCCCCTGAGCTCCTCAGTGTTTACTCAACATTCATACTTCCCAGGCTCACCTATGCCTCCCCCACCTGGTCTTCCTCCCTAAATGCCACACAACGTAAACACCTACAAAAAGTGCAAAGGAAGGCATGCAAGATTATTCTCTCCCCTTCCTATTCCACATATGAAGAAGCGCTCAACACACTGACCCTCTCGGCTCTCACTGACCATCACCACGACCTCATCTGCAAATTTGGTGAGAAGCTTCTGCACCATCTTCGACACCGGCTCCTACAACCTCCTGAGATCCCTCACCCGAGAATTTCTGTTCGACACCACAACCGCATCCAGCCCATACAAGCACGAACTGATCGCTACAAGAACAGCCCAGTCCCAACCATTGTAAAAATTATCAATAACTTGTAATCAACCAGTCAATCTCACTTTTGGCACTGTCACTATGTTGAAATGCCTCTGACCACCTAGTATTATATATCATATTTGTATCACTTATGTTACTTGTATTTGTAAATCAAGAGACCCATTCCCCAATTATGTAACTGTATATTTTCAGCCTTCCGGCTGCTATGCTCTTTCAATAAACCATTAATTACTATTATTATTATTATTATTATTACTATTACTACTACTTTGCTGTAACTCGGAATCGAGTATGACGATCATCCAGGTTTGATGTAATGATATGAGTTATTAAGGATGTAACCTTTGTTGGTAAACTCTGAAATGACTTGAGAGTTCCGATACGGGATCGGCAAAGCCGTCCACAGATGTCACACGTGTGGGAGGGCTACATCTAGAGCAGAAGGGCCGGCGGCAGCATCTTTTCGGCGCTGGTTCTTGTCTGCCTTGGTAAGCAATAGGGCTAACTCGAAAGTATTGACACCTTTTCGTGTGGTGCTTCTTCAAGCATTACGGTGTGGAGTGATCGTCTCCTAGGTGAGGGGATCGATTTTGCCCTTTTACAGAATTGTCATAAGACTATCCTTATACCTTTTCCGTTGTCCACCAGCCTTACATTTACCATTCATTAGGTGATTGTAAAGTAACTGCTTTGGCAGCGTACTGTCATCCACGCAGGTAACATGTCCACTGGCCAGTCCAACATAGTTGTTCATGGATAATGGTAGCCTCGATGCTCCTACAGTTGGTGTCAGCAAGAATACTGGGATTTGTTCTCTTGTCTTCCAAGTGAACTCGAAGATGTAACGTAGACTACGTTGGTAAAAGCTTTCAAGTGCTTTGAGTTGCCTCTTGTATGTGACCCATGTCTCGCTGACATACACCATACACGTGCATCTTTGTAGATAATTTCAGCTAGCTATAGCTGAAGATACGACTAAGGTGTCAGCCAAAGATTTCAGATGCACATCTGATCCGATGTTGAATCTCTTCATCGATGGCCACAGTGGTTGACAAGTTGGAGCCAAGGCACTGAAAGTGGGCAATATTAGAGAGAATAGTACCAATGAGCTGGATCGATGGTGGAGGTGTGGTTGAACCAAGGGCAGGGTGAAAGAGAATCTGAATCTTATGTAAATTCATCTCAAGTATATATCAGGATCTCCTGTAGGTCGCGTTCAGAGTGAGAGACGAGAGTGAGGTCGTCTGCATACTAAAGTGCAGTGATGGAAGCGGCCGACACCGTCTTATGTTGAAAAATCCCTTCATCCAGTAATGGATGTCCACTCAGCCGGCTAAATTGGCACTGGCATGAGTAAGGAAGGCAGCCAAGAAAATGGAATAGAGAATTGGTGCCTGTACACACCTTTCTTTTACCCCCTATTGGATGGGGAAGAACTCAGATTGGATGCCATTGTGTAGGACAATATCGTTCATGCCATCGTGGAGTTGCCTCACACTGGTAATGAATTTTGGTCGGCAGCCAAAACGACTGAGGACTTCCCTGTTGACTGAGTTGAAGTTCTTAGGAAAGACGATAAAGGGTAGGTATAAGACAAGATGCTGTTTTCTGCACTTTTCCTGTATTTCGCGGGCAGCAAAGATCATGTCAGTAGTGCTCAGTAATGGTCTAAAGCCACATTACGATTCTAGGAGGAAGTTTTCCTCCTGAAGAAGAAGTCTGTTTAGGAAGACTTGGGCCATAATCTTGCCAGCAACAGACAACAGTGAGATCCCGCTGTAGTTGCCACAGTCCGGGAGAGATTGGAGACGGCTGGTAAGCTTGGATTCCATCAGGCTCTGTGTCTTTATTATTTTTCATTTACATAAGGGAGTAGCTACCTCATCCAGGGCTGGAGGATAGCTGAGGTGGATCAGCTTTAGGTGCTGAGGAACCAAATGGGTAGTTAGGAAATCCACATCTGTGTTTCGGTTGAGCAGTGAATGATTGTGCTCTTTCCAGCACTGATGGATACCTTCTTCATCTTTGATTATGGAGTTACTGTCGGTTGAGAGGAGGAGGGTCACGCCATAACTAATTGGGCCGTATAGTGTTATAGTTGAATTGAAAAAAAATCACATATATTGTATTGATCCGCAATTTTTTGCATTTCACACGCTATAATTTCCACCATTTGTTCATTAGTTTGCTAAATTCATGCTGGGCCGACACTTTCTTCTCGTGGAAAGTATCAGCATTGGTCGGAGACTTATGGTTGTTTTGCCAGTCAATGAAAAGAGCACGCTTGTTATTAACGAGTACTTCGATTTCAGGGTAGTTTTCATCAAACCAATCCTGGTGATTTCTTTTGATCTGGCCGAGAGTCTCTTTGCAAGTTTTTGTTATAACAGTTTTGATGGGACCCCATTCGGCACTGGGAGTTTGGATGTTTGTTGTTGGATTGCTTATGAGCCCAGGTTCGAGCTGCTCTCTGAAAACATGTGCTAGCGCTGGATCCTCAAGTCACTTGGTGTTAAAGCCTCTTCTGGAGGCTTGTTGCCTTCACTGTTTTGGGGCGAGGTGAAGGGAGAGTTTGGCTCTGACGAGCCGATGATCTGTGTCACAGTGGTCTGTACCACGCATGGTATGGGTGATGAAGACATCCCGGCGATCTCTTTCCCTGCCAATAATGTAGTCAATGAGATGGCAATGTTTGGATCGTGGGTGTTCCCAAGAGAGTAGTAGGTAGTAGGCAGCTATCAAACAGGGAGGTACTACCGCCTGGGAAGATATTGGAAGCATTATGTGTTGTCTAATGATATACTCTGTTGCCATATGGCATCACGAAAATTGTGACCAAGTCCCAGGTTGCTGATCTGACTTTCTGCCTCATTTACACACAATTGCAGGGTTTCAATTGTTTCTCTTACTTTGACAATACAACATACATAATGTTTATAATTTCTCATTCTTGATTATTTTTTTCGATTTTGTATTTATTTATGATTATGATTGTTTAATATTTTCTTTTTTGTTGTATTTTGTTATTAATATTTATTAATTATTATTATAATAATAATAGTTATTATTATTATTATTATTATTATTATTATTATTATTATTATTATTATTATTATTATTATTATTATTTTTATTATTATTATTATATTCAGGCCCTGATGTGGGTCAGTAACCTGTGCCCGGGTGGGCTTATCCCAGTAAAAAAAAAAAAAAACCTTAAGCTTGTCGGCTAGCCTAAACAAGGTGTTACTGGGGAGGAGTAGGCCGTTTGGATTACACTTCTCTACTCTGTTTCTCCCTATGGTTCCCAGCCATATGTTAGCATTTCTGCCAACTATGGCACTGAAGTCACCTCGAGGCACAACCTTATCTTCTCTGTGGATAGAGGTCAGCACTCTGTTGAATTCGGTGTAAAAGGCCTCTGTGATGTCATTCACTGAATCCTGTGTTGGGGCGTATGCACTGATGAAGAAGGCATGACGTGAGTGATTCAGTGGGAATCAGAGACGTCATGAGACGGTCGTTGATCCCAACAAGCATTTCATAAAACCCTTGTTGTGAGGGATCGGGCAAGTAGACACCCGCCCACTTACCCACCCTCTGTAAAAACCCCCCAAACCCCTCGAGAACCCCCTCCCCGCTGAGGGGGAACCAGCCACTGTCGCTATCACCTGAAGAGTTTCCCCCCTGCAGGCCAACTCGGGTACTACACGTCTACCTTCTGTGGTGGAAACCAGCAACCCTCAAAACCGAGTGACAGACGCACCTCCCACTCAATCTCGGAATCACCCTCAACAGTACAGGTCATCCTAATTCTGTTGGTTGTTGCACTTGTGAGTACGATACCCCCCCACTATTATAATTTTCATAGATCTTCCTTTTTCACACCTCAGTGACCCTGAGTTTTTACTGTTCCTGAATCAGTAACAATGTTCCCACAATGACGATGCTAGTGTCATTCCCTTAGATGTGCTAGATCGTATGTGTTACACCCCCTTTACCCATAGTGTCGACACAATACTCCCTCATATCGATCCTGATGCCTTTCTACAAAACTCACTGGGTTACACCAACCCCAACTGTAACTATTACTTTCCTGACTCTCCCGAGTTTAGTTCTAGTCTTCTACTACCTCATTCCTTCTCCTTGATTAGCCATAACATCAGCAGTATTCCCTTTCAACTAGATACATTTTTAGATCAGTGTTTATAATCTTTTGCCCACAAATTTGATGTACTTGGGTTCTGTGCGACCAAACTCACTAACGATATTGAACATTTGTATAACATTCCTAATTATAATAGAAACTTCGTCAACACGTCACGACACAGTGGTGGTGTCGCCCTATATGTTGATATCAAGTATAACACTTCTGTAAGAGATGATTTAAAGGTTCAGGAGGAGTACATGGAGAGTGTTTTCATTGAATTACGTAATACACACGAAATATCCTAGTAGGAGTAATCTACAGAAGATCCCACACTAATGTAAGGAATTTTCTTGATAAATTTTCGGAGCTTGTCACTATCATAAGTTCAGAGAGGAAACGTTGCTACATTACAGGAGATTTCAACCTTGATCTATTAAAATTAGAAACCGACACCTCAGTATTAGACCTTCTTGCTACCTGTCATTCTAAACTCTTCAACACTATAACCCAACCCACTAGAGTAACTGCCGCCTCTGCCACTGTGATAGATCATATCTGGACTAACAACACTCCTAACAATCTTGCAAGTGGAATTATTTATAACAATATCTCAGATCACTTCCCAGTTTTTGCCATGTATAAAACAGCCACACGAAATGAAAAGTCTAGTAGAGTCTCAATACAATACAGAGACTACTGCACCGACAACATGCTCCATTTTTATAACAACCTAATGAATGCTAACTGGGATCTTGTCTATGCCTCTGACAACTCTAACGTGAACAGCTGCAACTTCTCTTGCATCTTCAATACTTGCTTTGATAAATGCTTCCCGCTCAAGATTAAGTGAGTGAAAACTGTATCCATTTCCAAACCCTATATCACAAGCGAAATTAAGATAATGATAAAGAAAAACACAAACTCCAAAGGAAATTTGCAAAAAGACCCATAACTTTCGGTGATGCTTACCGAAGTATCAGAAATAGAGTAACTCAAGCAGTTAGAAATGCCAGACGTAACTATTATACAAATAAGCTCCAGTCAGCATCAGGCGACGGTAAGAAAACCTGGAATGTCATAAATTCTATACAGAACAGGAACACTCAGCCTTCGGCCCCCACTCAGCTTTCATAAGAAATGATTCAGTTGTAACGGAACCCTCCCTCATTGCCAACCACTTCAATGACTATTTTATATATGTTGGCAAAAATCTTGCAGAGAGTATCCCTGATCACCATGAGGAATTTAGAGCCTACCTGCAAAACAGACAGCAAAATGAGCTGTTCTTATCCCCTGTCACAGAAGATGAATTACTGGCCATCATAAGAATGTCCAAAGATGCAGCAGCAGGCGAAGACAATATACCAATGAGCATCATTAAGAAAGTAGCCCACTTGTTACTACCTGTTTTCCTACACATTTATAACTCCTCCTTCACTAGTGGTGTCTTTCCGAATAAACTGGAAATGTGTAAAGTTCACCCAGCATATAAATAAATCTGGGGACAAAGGTCTCTTCATGAATTACCGCCCTATATCAGTTCTCCCAGCTTTGACTAAGATACTGGAGAAGCTAGTATGTAGTTGACTAAATTCCTTCTGCAATGCCAATAACATCTCTAAAAACACCCTGTTTGGATTTAGAGCAAGAAGGTCGACTGAGAGTGCTCTGCTATCCTTTAGTAATGACATCTTAAATCCTTTGATGACAGTCAGTTCACAGTCGGTATATTCTTAGATCCCTCTAAAGCCTTCGATACTGCCGACCATACCATCCTCCTCTCAAAACTTGAACATTACGGCGTTAGGGGCCTGTCCCACAATTGGTTTACCTCATATCTGTCCAACAGGATGCAGTATGTCTGTTTTAATAATCACCAATCTAACTCTTCGCCAATCTTGTATGGCGTCCCCCAAGGTTCCATTCTCGGTCCAGTACTGTTTTTGTTGTACATAAACGACATAGTCCACGCCAGTACACTCATAAAATACAACTTATTTGCAGACGATATTAATCTCTATGCCAGCAACTTAGACCTCCATTCCTTGATGAGAACTATGAACACTGTATTGACTTAAGTCAGGATCTGGGTAATACGTAATAAACTGACCTAAAACCTTGAAAAAATCCACGACACAATCTTTCACAGAATAAAAAACTTACCCCCAGACTTGGACCCCCTGTACCTTGGTAATACAGTCCTCAAACGCAAACAAAATACTAAATTCCTCGGAGTTATTGTTTATGAGAAACTTAGAGTGGAGAAACCACATACAAGCCATTCACAGTAAAGTCAATAAACAGTGCTGTATCATGTATCACACTCGACAGTCACTCACTCTCACAGCAATGAAAGAAATCTATCATGATCTTGTTTACCAACACCTGATACTCTGTCACACACTATGGGAAGCCTCTGGCTCTTCGAAAACACATTCTCTGGTTACTGCACAAAAGAGAGTTGTAAGGACAATGACCTACTTGAAAAAAACAGTTCACACAAACGAAAAATTTTACTAAATTGAAAATGTTAAAATTCGAAGATATTTACACCTACTGCTCTGCCCTCTTTGTTTACAAATCTATCAATCACTTGCTTGACAATAATTATTTCCAGTTCCGGAATAATCAGAGATACAACTTAAGGCACCCAGAGCTACTAAGACCGCCCCCAATGCCCTCCTCTCAGTCCCAGACCTCCATAAAATATCACGGTGTGAAGGTGTGGAACAAATGACCCCTACCCACCTAAGCAAAGACTATGCTCCCTTCCTTTAAATCATCTCTTAAAAAATGTCTATTGTTTAAGTATTAATATTTCTTGTAATACCTACTATATTTACAGCACCTGCTTTTATTGTACCATCAAAACCCTTTTATCGGAAATTATCATGTAAATAGATAAGAAAGTACCATTGCAATAAACATAATTGCTAACCAGACATAATCCTGAAAGCTCTGTCCTCTTGTTCAACCTTAATACTGTACAACCAATATCTTACTGCTCCCCCATTATGCTTATGTTTTTCAATTCCACTGTAATTTTTGTATATACTTATAATATAAATAAAAAAATTAACTACAAAAAAATATTAATAAATAAATAATATAAATAAATATTGAAGTGATAACCGTGGTAACATTATGAGATGTTCTTATTACCACCATGCCATTGTACTATTCCAGATGATACTAAATGTTACATAATACTTCCTTGAGATAAATGTATAGTATATATCAGGTGCCTAAAAGAGAGCTCAGGTTCCCAACTGGCTCAGCCATGTTAATATTGTTATTATTATCCACTCTGTATCTGTGTTTTTCTGGCTAAATAAACTGTTTCAATTCAATTCTGTTTCAATTCAATATAGAAGGGATTAGCGAGTGGCAAAACCTACTCCGTAAATGCAGTATCTCTCCACAGCAGGTTTACCCTTTCAGAAGAAGGTATAGCCGGACCCCATTCTGTGATTATAATTATGTTTTTGACAACATTGGGATGACCTTACTGGGTGCGGTTATCCAGTCAAGTTTTTTTTTTTTTTTTATGCAGGCTATGTTTAGGGCACCTTTTCTAGCCACCTTCCCAAGTGGGGAGAGCAGAGTGGCTCCTGGAAAAGGCTGCCCAGTCGCACAGACAGGACCGGATTGCACTGCTGCCTATTTCCCAGTGCATAAACGACCATCTTATCTATGCATGTCCCCATCATCACTCGTCTGTCGCCACTGGACTTTTGGGGTATAGGGGTTTTGATGATGATAATAAGTGTGATGAGGTTGGGCGTAAATAAATTTATGAGGTGAGGCAGGAGCGCAGGCTGCAACCACACATCTTGGCTCTCCATTTTCCTGATACAGTGGTGCAGGTAGATGGAACGACTGGGGAGTGAAATAGCTGCAGTAGACTGCCGATAGCCTCGTTTGTTGGGTTTCGCCTAAGTAACTCGTCCGTCTTGCATTGCCTTCATCAGCCGGTCATCTCTTGTGCGTATTCCGCAGTTGGGATCTTACTGGAGTTCTGTAAGCCTGTCTGCCTGATGTGGGGCTCCATCACAGATTTTTCATTCGGGGTTTAGTCCAGTAGCCTTATACCTACCAAGGCTAATCCACAAGACAGCTGGGCAGTGGTTGGTAGGAGTCAGGGCATGTCGACATGCCAGTGGGCCTATGTGCTGTCCCTCTGTGACCCATTGCTGCTCCGAGATCCCTCGCTGGTCTAGCCTGGGGCCCCGAGGCACTCAATTACCCTGTGTTGCCACGAGGAGGCACAGCAGAAGTCTTGATGGTGAAGAGGCTGTGTACTGGCAGGGAAGACTTACACAAGGTTGCTTCCATGTTCACCACAAGGGCTAGCCAGCGGCGGTAGTTAAAAGCTAGAGGAAGCAATCAGTGCTTGCTCCTTAACACTAACATAATGCTGCCACGCTAGACCTATTGCATCACCCTGTGCACACATACTCTCTCTCTCTCTCTCTCTCTCTCTCTCTCTCTCTCTCTCTCTCTCTCTCTCTCTATATATATATATATATATATATATATATATATATATATATATATATATATATATATATATATATATATATATCTACCTATCTATCTATCTATCTGTCTGTCTATCTCACATGCACACGCACTCTCTCCTGTTTCCCTTTCTCGTTTTTCTTTCAACCTCTTTCTCACTTTCTTTCATTCACTCTCTTACGTTTTCCCTCTCTCACAAAAGCACGAATTATTAAAACATCAATCAACCATAAAGTTTTCATTTCGACCTGTGACTTAGCCTTAACAAGAATCAAATATATTTCCCCTCAATTTACATTAAAACAAGCTGATGCATCATCAAAACGAATCCTACTTTTTATTTCGTGGTAGAAGACAAAACGAAACCATTTTTTTCTTCGTTCTACGGACTGGGTCTTGTGGATGGTAAAACCACATTATGGTTTCAACATTACGAGGTGTTAGTTTAGTTTATAGGGGCTTTTATATCTTTTACTTTAGGACACTCACACAAACACATACATAAAGACAAAATGAAAATGCAATACCTCTTTCGTTCCTTACGTGGGAATTAACACACACACACACACACACACACACCGCACCTTATATACGCCCCTACTTAAGAAGGAGATTTTTCTTCGCTACCCAAATTTCCAACAATATTTCATTTAGTATATAACATGGAAAGTGTCTCGCTCCCCTTCTATACGACGCCTCGAAAATAAATCGGAATATTTTTTTTTGCCACGTTGAGATATTGTGGTGTAAATCATTATTGCCTCGAGAATGTGGGAACTGTCAGAATGGTAAATAATTGTATGAGAAAAATATTGATATTCGTCTCGTTATTATTGTTATGTTTTGAAAATTTCGTCAAAACTGAAAAATGGTGATACATTTTTTAACCATGTAGAGCGCAGAGGCACACTTAGTTTTCTAATTCTGGTTAATGCCAAACGATTTTATTCAGTGGAGACAAACTCCGGCTCTTTAAAGGATTAATTATTTGTTAAGTTTTCTTGCTTATTATTATTTTTTACTAATTTTACGCTCGTTTTTTTTTCTTCTTTTATTTAACCCCTTGAGCACAATTAAATACACCACGAAGGTAAGAAAAGTTAACCCTTGAGTTCGATTAATTGTGCCTCTAATATAAGGCAAGTTAACCCTTTGAGTACGATTATTTATTTCACTTAGATCAGTCCAATTAACCCTTTGAATACGATTAATTATGTCACGAAGATAAGACAAGTTAATTCCTTGAGTACGATATCTTAATACTGATTCTTGTATATGAGTTAATTCCACGGAAGGCCATGTTATTATTGAAAAGAGTTAGGTGATTGGGAACCTGACTCACATATTCAGTAATTTACTCTAATTAATAATACGCGATAATCGGATGCGATGAATGTAAGAATTAAACAACAGGACATAGAAAAAAAAAAAAAAAAAAAAAAATATATATATATATATATATATATATATATATATATATATATATATATATACATATAATATATATATATATATATATATATATATATACATATATATATATATATATATATATATATATATATATAAATATATATATATATATATATATATATATATATATATATATATATATATATATATATATATATATATATATATATATATATATATATATATATATATATATATATATATATATATATATATCCACAGTACAACAGTACAATAAACAATCATTTAAAATCTGGGTAATATTTTTTTATTCATCGCATCAGATAGACTTCTTCAGTTTTCAAAGAGCACTTTAGTGACGCTCAGGCCTCCCTCCTCCTGCACTCCTTCCTCTCGTGGTTTATCCTGACTTTTGGCCTGACTGCCTTTTTATCACTCAGTGGAACACATCTCTCACCTCTGAGTACAAAAACATCAGTACTCGAATTCTCAAACCTCCACAGGTTTTTATTCTCATAAGAAATATCGGTGGGAAGTTTCTTGTCCTAGCACAAATCCGTGATGTCTCAAAAAATGTATCTGCACTCTTACAGATTTTTGTAGTGATCGAGTGAACCTTTATATTAATTGTATTACAACAGCATCATTGTACTCTCTTGTTGCTGTGTGAGGTCTACCAGACCACTGTGAGAAAACTCACACAATTTTTTTTTTAGAACAATGTTGTTATTCTTAATAACAGGAATTCACGCGATCATTACGAAAGTTCGTGATGTGGTATATACATTTTTTTTAACAACCCTTATTTCAACGTCTGCCAGTGTTACGTCTTCCTATGTCATTCAGTTACGAGGAAACACTGATGTAAGATGTTCTGAGAAACTTGAAGAGCAGGTGAAGGCGTGTGGACGGAAGGATATATTAGCCAGCCAGGTTTTGTGTTGTTGGCCTGCGTGTTAGTGGGGGGCGGGACGGGGCGGGATTCACATGCTCGGCCAAACTGTCCTGAGGGTGAAGTTATTACTTGACGCCACACACACACACACACACACACACATATATATATATATATATATATATATATATATATATACCGACGAAAACCCTGCAATGAACTCACTGTTAGCTCTTATTAACTTTATCACTGCCCTATCTAAACCCTGTCTGAGATCGAATGAGACTTACTTGTTATACTGAAATGTCGCAACACAGGTGACTAGACCACGTGACTGTTTTGTCCTGTCTGACGCACAGCCCACCCTGTCTGTTCAAGTGCTGTCGTCTAACTGACCGCCCTTAAGGCTAGGTTAGCTCACGTGACCGTTTTTCCGCATAACTAATAATTTTGTTGGGACATACGTAGCATTATTCAGACTGATAAACGATCTATAATAATTTAAAATTCAATAATAGTCCCTTAACTTTATGACTCGCATCCATATTAATTCAATAAAGTACATTTAATATCGCATAAGCCTAGTTCAAAATGCTCTCGCTATGGTCGTAGGAGCCCTGTCCTCCCTCAAACGACCTTGAAAACTCAGTATCCCAATACGGCGCGCGTATCTAAATCACACTGAAATTTCTGAATATTATATATATATATATATATATATATATATATATATATATATATATATATATATATATATATATATATATGCAAATAAATCACTGTAGGTGCGCGTGATCCAGGTATATGCTGATAACCACAAGGAAAGAAGAAAAACACGAAGTTCCCAAGCGCTTTCGTGTAATTCACATCTTCAGGGGTGAGTGAGTCTGTACTCACCCGAAGATGTGAATTACATATATATATATATATATATATATATATATATATATATATATATATATATATATATATATATATATATATATATATATATATATATATATATATATATATATATATATATATATATATATATATATATATATAAAACAAAGAAGTATGTCTGTGTGTGTGTTTGCTTGTGTGTATGTGTGTCCGCACGAGAATCTCGGAAACTACTTTACCGATCTGTAGTGATGATGGGTGGTGTTATATGTAGTGATAATGGATGATGTTATATGTGGTGATGATGGATGAGATGTTATAAGTAGTGATGATGGATGATGTTATATGTAGTGATGATGGATGTTGTTATATGTAATGATGATGAGTGGTGTTATATGTAGTGATGATGGCTGGTGTTATATGTAGTGATGATGGATGCTGTTATATGTAGTGATGATGGATGATGTTATATGTAGTGATGATGGGTGGTGTTATATGTAGTGATGATGGATGATGTTATATGTAGTGATGATGGGTGGTGTTATATGAAGTGATGATGGATGGTGTTATATGTAGTGGTGATGGATGGTGTTATATGTAGTGATGATGGATGATGTTATATGTAGTGATGATAGGTGGTGTTATATGTAGTGATGATGGATGGTGTTATATGTAGTGGTGATGGGCTGTGTTATATGAGGTGATGATGCTAAAAAAATATACTTTGCAGTACCGTTGTTGTGAAAAACATGGTGGAACTTACATACACCGTTAATGAACTACTGATGGAAGAAGAAGTTTTGGGGACTGAACAGTGAGACAATGTGGAGCCTCCCGGAGGGTGGCGTCCTACCGTGGTCGCCCGGAGCGAACAGCGGACAGTCGGTCACAGGAAACAGATCACGAAAGGGAATCCCATCTTAATGCTGACAGATAGCAAACAGCAGAAAGGCCTTCTCTAGAAAATGATCAAGCGCATGAAATTCGTTTGAATGCTAATAGACAGAGAGCTGCGGGATTCAGAATTCTAAGAAAGAATACACAGTGCCATCCACTTGCAAGAGCAGCATTTAACTATGACAATGAGATAGAATATGAAAATTATCCCTCTGTTGTCATTGGCAACATGGATAAGAAATGTGAACACTGCGGTGCAAAGAAGTATAAAGGAGAATCTGCTGGACTGTACTGCTCTCATGGGAAAGTACGACTGCCAAATTTGGAAAAAACACCACAACCATTGAAGACTCTCATGCTGGGAACAACACCAGAATCAAAACACTTCTTGGAAAATATACTGAAGTACAATTTATGCTTCCAGATGACATCCTTTGGAGCTACCAGAGTAGTTCGTGAGCACGGATACATACCAACATTCAAAGTCCAGGGTCAAGTGTACCACAAAGCAGGATCCCTCTTACCACTGGAAGATGAGCAGGCAAAGTTTCTCCAAATCTACTTCATGGGAGATCATGAAAAGCAGACTACTATCAGGTGTGGCAATATTCAAGGTGTCAGACATGTCATTGTCCTATCTATCCAAGAAATACTGCATGAGCGCAACACGTATGTATAGTCATTTAAAAATGCCCCGGAAAACATGCCTTCTGACGAGTACAAAGTCAGGATCAAAGCAGACACCTTAATGCACTACAGTGAGACAATGTGGAGCCTCTCGGAGGGTGGCGTCCTACCGTGGCCTAGTGAAAGAGCCGCCCGGAGGGCGGCGATTCCGCTAATATATATATATATATATATATATATATATATATATATATATATATATATATATATATATATATATATATATATATATATATATATATATATATATATATATATATATATGCAAGTAAATCACTGTAGGTGCGCGTGAT
Source organism: Homarus americanus (assembly GCF_018991925.1). Classification (NCBI taxonomy): domain Eukaryota; kingdom Metazoa; phylum Arthropoda; class Malacostraca; order Decapoda; family Nephropidae; genus Homarus; species Homarus americanus. The sequence continues at coordinate 13,891,710 of NW_024730668.1, read as the reverse complement.
CTAGGTATATGCTGATAACCACAAGGAAAGAAGAAAACACGAAGTTCCTAAGCGCTTTCGTGTAATTCACATCTTCAGGGGTGAGTACATATAACTGTGTCCAAAAACATTTCCCATGAAGGCAGCAGCAACAGTGTTCGCATCTCTGTAAAATGTAAAGGATTACGCTCTCTGCCTCGACCCTTCCACCAGTATTAGTTTCAATGAGAAGCTGTCGGGTGTCGAATCTCTTATGGCTAATTTAGCGAGGAGGACTTTGGTTCACGCCAGGGCGAAAACTTTGAGTCCGGAATACATCATCGTTTTCGTCGTACAGGTCAGAAGTGTATGTGTGTGTGTGTGTGTGTTTGTCCTTAAGACTTCAAGAAAGAAGGTTTAAGTCTTTGGGTTGGATGGCTTAATAGGATGATGATAACCCTTTTTTCAGGATGAAGGTTTAAACTTTTATGGAGGATAGTTTAACAGATTATTGGTTTAACCCGCTTTGAAGACAAAGGTTTCGCTTTTATGTAGGGCGGTTTAGCAAAATAATGGTTTAATTCTTTTAAGGACGAAGGTATAATCTCTTGAAGACGAGGTTTTAATCTCTGGAAGTCGATGGTTTAGGTTTTGAGGGCTGTTGGACAGGATGGTGGTTTAATCCCTTTGAAGATGAGGTTTTATTTCTTTCGGGACAAGGGCCTGGTTTAACGAAATAATGGTTTGATCCTTTTGAATAAAAAAAATCAGCTCTATGTGGATTATTATTTTCCAGGTGATGGTTTAACCCAATTTCGAAGATGATTTAATCACTTAAAGACGATGGTTTAAAACACTCCGTCGTCAAAGGTTTAACAAGATCGTCGGGGGTGATGAAGTCCGTATTACACTTATAGTAAACTTGTTTTATTAGAATTAAGTCAACTTTGCTACCGCGAGAACGATGTCACATCTCTCTCTCTCTCTCTCTCTCTCTCTCTCTCTCTCTCTCTCTCTCTCGTATTTTCTAATTTCTGCTTTTCATCGTGTCTCCGAGAAAGCCGAACACGAAGATCATTTCCTTTCATCTATGTTTGTTGAATACACACACACACACTACTACTACTACTTTACTATCACTCGGAATCGAGTATGATGATCATCCAGCTATGGTAAAATTATATAGGTTATTAGGGATGTCACCTAGGTTAGTGAGTTTTGAGGTGACTGTGTCGCCTGTGCGCCATCTCTCTGGGGCCCACTGCTACTCCGAGATCCCCTGCTGATCTAGCCTGGGCCCTCGAGGCACCCAGTTACCGTGTGTTGCTACGAGGAGATACAGCAGGAGTTCTTGATGGTGAGGAGGCTGTGTACTGGCAGGGGAAGACTTATGCAAGTTGCTTCCCTGTTCGCCACGAGGGGCGGCAGCTGTAAGCGAGAGGGAGCAAGAAGTGCTTGCACCTTAACACACACACACACACACACACACACACACACACACACACACACACCCCACCAAAGCTCCAGGATCATCACCAGCAGCCATCGAAAGATCAACATGGGGCAACACAGAGGTACCGACACAACAGGTAGCTGCCAACACACTCCGTGAACACGCACAACGTGAAGAGATCAATGATTTGAAAAATGAAATTGAGGAACTCAAAGCTTAATTTACAGCTCAAACTGAAATGTTAAGGAGCCTCTGTGATACACTACAGGAAAAAAACACGACCAACACAGAGCAGCAGCTACGGAAAAATTACAGTCAAACTGAAGACATTCAGATGTCAGTACCAGATGTGGAAACTCAAGACCCACCAGGAACTAGTGTCCACGCAGAGGAAAATAGTGATACTGGTAACAGTTCTACTGATGCCTCTGTGGACATGGTCAGTGAAGATGAACAAACACAAACAGAAAATGGTGGTGATGTCGAGTGTAACCTAAGTGTGTCGTTGGCTGCCACTGAATTTCAACAATTGTTGAGACGTACATGCTCTAGAAATGTTTCAAAAACGTTAGGTGGCCTACTGCCTGCCGAAGGAACAGGCAGCGCAAAAAAGAACAGTATCATACAGCGCCTTTTGCTTCTTTCCAAATACATTTCATAATGGCCAGTGTTAATACCAGACAAAGATACAGAGCGGTGAAGGTGATGAGTTGGAACATCTCATCCCTTAGAAAACGATACCCTGACCTACACCACAAAGTTGTGACTGAGGACATCGATATTGTGTGTCTGCAGGAGTGTCTCACACCTAATGGTAAGCCCCCACCCAGTCTGCCCAATTATGTGTATTATGATCCTAGTTCTACTCACACATGTTTGATGTATGTTAAGAAGTCACTCCCGCATGTACCTCTTGTATCCAAAAAGACTACCAACCTTCAGTACCATGGGATCACTATCCACCTGGGCAACTCCACACTCAACGTGCTAAACGCCTATGCTCCCTCAGATCAGCTTCAGTACACAGATCTCCCAGACTTTGTACACACTGAGCCCACTGTCCTGACGGGTGTCCTGAATACTAGACACAAGAAATTAGGTGACCCCACCACTAACACCAATGGTAGGAGACTTATCTCACTTCTCAGCGCATATGAAGATGTTCAAATTATAGGTAATAATGAACCAACACACATCTATGGCGGGGGTCTAGACAAATGTATTGGCTTTAATCTATCATATACAACTCATAGCTCTGATGTTGTCACTGATCTTATGTCTGACCACAGCCCAATACAAGCTAGTATACTGTACATGTAGCCAATGACACCCCCACTGGTGGTAAACTCAACAGACGTAGAAGCACAGTCAAGCAAGAACATGAAAGCCAGTTCATAGACTTCATCCATGACTGGTACAAGGACTACAAGCCTGACAACTACCAAAGTTTCCATGACGATCTGATAGATAGGACTTATGCATACTTCACCAACAATGCCTCCACCAAAAAAGGAGAAAAAGTGGTCATCATAATGGGAACAGGCAACAGCAGTGCTATAATGACCCTGAGCTGAAAAAACTCAGGGCTAGGGTCAGGAGGGTGGGTAAGGGTTACAAACAAATTAGAACACCTCAAATGTTACAATTGTATCAAGCTTTCCTTGCTGCTGTCAGGGAACGTGTAAACGAACTCAGACAAAATGCATGGGAGACATATGTGAACAGCCTGAACCAACACACATCCCTCAGCAAAGCCTGGAAAGACATAAACATAATCAGAGGTAAAATCAGTAGACACGTCTCCCATCCAAACCCTCTGCAAAAGTCGAATGAGCTAATAATAAAGTAGGCTCATGTGTCTAGCTATGACATGTTACCAGCTAGGACTCGGGGACTCCTTGATGCGAAGTCTGTAGAGAGAAGTAATCTTATTAACTTTATGCTGGGCAAACAGCACGATGAGTGTGATGTTCCATATACTGAGTGGGACCTTGACGCCGCCCTCGCCAGGGGTAGGTCTACTTCCCCTGGAGAGGACGGAGTCACCAACAACATCGTTAGACTACTAAGGCGCGTGCCAGGCAATCCATTGTTGGTATTGTACAATATGAGTCATGCCGAGGGCCAACTACCCACATCATGGACCAGCAGTATTGTTGTACCAATACTGAAACCAGGACAGCCTTATGCTTTTCGTCCCATATCACTAACCAGCTGCCTGTGTAAAACCTTTGAGAGGATGGCTCTTGGCAGGCTCTTATATTGAATCAGAGAACACATGTCTCCTAACATAAATGGCTTCACCCATGGTAAAGGTGTACATAATTGCATCACCACATTCCTAACTGTGCATGGTGATGAAAGGCACAGATACACCACATTTCTTGACCTAAAAGCTGCATTTGATATTGTCAATAGGCAACTCATATTGTACGAACTAGCCAAAATGGATATAGGAGGTAGGCTGTTACACTGGGTAAGTGGTTACTTAGCCAACAGTAGGGCTGCTGCACTGTTTCAGGGTTACAAAAGTGAAGTTAAAGATATGCATCTAGGTACACCTCAAGGTGGAGTACTTAGCCCCACTTTGTTCAATGTTCTTATGAATGCATTATTAAATTTAATACCAGGCAACCCCAGCAATATCTCAATAAGCTATGCTGATGATATTCTTATACATACTAAAACTCATCGTGAAATGCAAACCACCCTGAACCATGTATACGCAGCCTGTGAGAACCTCGGTCTTATTATCTCCACTGAGAAAACTAAGGTGTTCAACAAACAAGCTGGTAACCGCAAACGCGGGCCCGCCAAGTTCAAGATAGGTAACAACACTATTGACTATGTTTCTTCTTTTAAATATCTTGGTGTTTCCGTCCCTTGTACCTTACCTGCCATACAGCAGCTAACCCGCCAATGTACTGACAGACTGAGACCTCTTAAAAGTGTAGCGGGGTACAGCCCGCACTATGGTGCTAATATTAGAATTGTTAAAACAATGTACCTAGGCTATATAAGATCTCTGATAGATTACCACGCACCAGCCCTGGTCCTTCGTGACGGGAAAGGCGTTTACAAGCTCGAGAAAATGCAAAATAAAGCCCTCAGAATTATCCTAGGATGTCCCATGAGCACTAAAGTACTTAATATGAGGAAAGAACTAGGTATACCCAGTGTTAAAGATATAATAATTGAAGTCAACCTCATGATAGCCCTGAGGCTTCTGCGTGGTGATTCTGATAACATTGTTTCCTTAAAATTGGTAGAATGCATGAACCATGGGACTACTGAGTCTAAATGGATTCAAAGTACAGCTACACATATGAAGATGTTTGGACTAGACCACCTGTACAAAGTTGAGACACAACAGCGCTTCCTGCCACCCTGACGGACAGTTCCCTTCGATATCACAATACCGACGTATCCGCCGAAAAAATTAATTATACAAAGCATTTATCTCCAACACACTGCCAAATTGAGAGCCCTTGAACACATGCACACTCTACAGACTGATGATAATATCACACAGACCATCTACACTGATGGATCTCTTAACACCGCCTGTGGGAGGGCTGGAAGTGCTATTGTTGTGACTCAACCTGACGGTAATATAATTGAGAAAGGAGTTAGAATTAACAACTGGGCATCCACTCTACAAACTGAATTAGTTGCCATACTCACAGCTATTAAATTCATTGAAACCACTGTTACTGACAGTCTCATCATCACTGACTCTCTATCCTCACTACTTGCCCTTGGTACCCTCGACTCAGGTTGTCACGCTCTTGCCTCTGAAGCCAGACACAAATATGCGTGCCTTGTTGACCGGGGTGTCAAGGTCAAACTGCTGTGGATCCCCTCTCACATAGGCCTCATAAAACATGACAGAGTTGATGCCCTCGCCAAACTTGCGTCTAACAAAGACACTTGAATACAATTTGGGTCTGTCAAAAAGAACCCTTAAAACTGTAATTGGGAAAGAAATTATTGATGAGTTTGACTCAAGTAGACTAGTGCAAACAGGCACTAGTCGATCCATAGTTTACCATGATGTATATGGAGCAAGTAACAAGATCACTAGATTACAAGATGTTGTAACCGCTAGATTAAGGTTAGGATATAAGTCCCTTTGGCAGTATGTTCCTCAAGCAGATGTAAACAAAACTAAATGTAAAGTGTGTGGCCAGACATATGGCCACACACATGAACACTACGTCCTCGACTGTGTGAAGATAGAACCTTTTCGGGACAGGTCCAAGCACACTGTGTGTGAAATGGCACAACACTTCATCTTTAATGGCAAGATAGCCGACATATTAAGATTGTATCCACTTTTTTGCACTTAGTAACTATATCAGTTCTCATGTACAGAACAAAATACGCAATGTGCTTGAATACTTCTCACGTAAATGTGAATAACAAAGTGTGAGGCCAGACATACTGCCTCACACGCCTGTACTCACGCATTTGTGAATAAGTTACCCTTTATGTATAGAACTAAACAAATAATGTAATTGAAATACTGTGTAACATTCAGTTCCATAATATCCTGACAACGGGGGTTAATTATTATGACCCGTTATAAACTCTACTCTGTAATGCTTTTGCGCTACCGCTCACAGGATGAGTGTGGGGTGCACAATAAAGTAGCCGCTGTAAGCGGCAAAATCAAATCACACACACAGAAGGAGACATAAGAATTTCGTTTTATTTTCCACTCTCAACTCTACACTATTTGCATTTTAGGATACAAAAGCGGCAATTTAGGCAAAATATTATTTATTTACTGCAAAATACTCCTTGATATGTAAAATATCCTTTTTCGGATGTTAGGGCTCTAATAAGCGGTTTTTTTTTATTTTTTTATTTGATTTTTTTTTTTACAGGAATTAGCCCACCCGGGCACAGGTCAAACTACCCACAACGGGGACTGGGGGGCGACAAAAATAAGAACAGAAAGAAATTGAATATAGAGACGAAAAATTTTATACTGTGTTAATCTACACTACGAAGATGCCGGAAAACCAGCTTTTTAAAGTGAGACAGATTGTATAAGTATGGTAACACAGAAGAAGGCAGAGCGTTCTACAGTTTGGCTGTGTGAGGAAAGAAGGAGGCACTATAATGTGTTATTCTCGTGTGACCGACATCCACAAAGAAACGGTGGGTACCGCGGGCAAGACGTGTGTTCCGAGCCCACGGCCTTGCCGGCGGTACACAGGATGCTAAATCCACCGAACATTGCCCGTTAAAGTACCTGTCAAAGAGAGAGAGTGAAGCAGCATTGCGGCGAAGAGAAAGGAAAGAGACATTGACGAATTTGATTCCACCCTATCTAATAGTTGGACAGAAGAAGAGTCGCCCCAGATATGAGAGCAGTACTCCAAGTTAGGACGAATGAATCCCTTATATACTTGGAGCAACTGCTCAGGAGTGAAGTAGCTACGGCATCTGTACAGCATTCCCAACTTTCGGGAGGCAGCCTTATTTCAGAATTTGGCAGGATGATAGCATCCTGAAATGTAATTGGTGGGAGATCGTCTAATTTAGAAAGTGTAATCGGTAAATATTGAGTTTTATTACTATTAAATTTATCCACGTTTGTACCTCCCCATTCAGAGATGCTGCACAGATCCGCATTGATAGAAGTAATGATATCAGCTCTAGAAACAGATCTAGTTTGAGAGTTAAGAGGAAGGGGAAAATGTGAGGAAGAGTGAAGAGCAGAATCATCAGCGTAAGAATGGATAGCATTAGTTGTAGTGTGAAGTAAATCATTAATAAAAAGAAGGAAGAGAGTAGGTGAAAGAACAGAACCCTGTGGGACACAACTATTGGTAGAAAAAGAGAGAGAGAGAGATCCCTCGACAACAGCTGCCATGAATCGGTTCTCAAGGAAGCTAGAGGTTAAAAAACAAAGTGGAGGAGATAAACCAATAGAGGGAAGTTTAGATAGCAAAGACTTGTGCCATACCCTGTCAAATGCTTTGGAGATGTCGAGGGCCATGACGAAAGTTTCCCCATAATCCCGAAGAGAGGATAACCAAAGATGGGTGCAATAGGAAAGCAGATCACCAGTAGATCTCGCCTGGCGAAAGCCATACTGGTGATCAGAGAAAAGAGAAAGACGCTCAAGGTGACGGAGAAAATGGGAGTTGAAGATAATTTCGAAAATCTTAGAGAGGGATGAAGTTTGGGCAATGGGGCGATAGTTAGAGAGATTAGAATGGTCACCATTCGTCGGGATGGGCTGAACCAAGGCATGCTTCCAAGAAGAAGGAAAAGTTTGGGCTTTGAGTCAGAGGTGAAAGAGGCGAGCAGCCACAGGGGCCAGAGCTTCAGCACACTCCCTCAGAAAACGAGGGGGTATTCCGTCCGGTTCATGTGCCTTACTCACATCCAACCTGGATAACACACCAGCAACCCTACGAGTGCATAGTTTCAGTAGGAAGAGCATGGGTAGGAGGGGTAGAGTGGGTATCGTTTAAGGTGGAGTTAGAGGAGAATAGGGTGCCAAAAAGATTGGCTTTGTCAGGGGGAGAGTTGGCTGTAGAGTTATCATGTCGGAAGAGAGGAGGAAAAGAAGGGGTGCAGAAGTTGATAAAGGTGTTTTTGGTTAAGAACCAGAAGGATTTACTAGAGGAAGAATTAGTCAGGACAGCGGTCTTTCTTGTTATAAAATTCCGCTTGGCCCTACGAAGAATAGCCTTACAACGATTCCTAGAAGTAATGAAAGAGGAGTGGGTAAAAGGAGAAGGAGATAGTTTCATAGCTCGATATGTACTATCTCTCACCCTACATGCAAGAGAACAGGAGCGATCAAGCCATGATCGTAATGTGAAAGTTTTGGTAGAAGATGGGATAAATGCATTCATACCACCCTGTATAACCCCAGCAATGCTGTCAGCACATTCCGAGGCGTCTCGAGTGGAAAAGCAACATTCATCCCAAGGAAAGTCGGTGAAGAATTCTCGCAAGGATTGCCAGCTTGCCCTCTGATAGTGCCATAGTTGACGTTTAGAGGGGGGGTGGGGGAGGTGGTCGTGCCCAGTTTAATTTAATAGAAATAAGGTTGTGATGAGAAGACCTTAAGGGGGCAAAAATTGAGTATGAATAGTGTGAGGGGTTAGAGGTAAAACAAAGATCAAGAATGTTAGCAAGTTGATCGTGTCGATCAGGAACGCGTGTAGGGTGTTTGATTATTTGTTCCAAATCATTAAGTAAGGAAAAAGAGAGTGCCTCAGCTCCACCTAGGTCATCTCTTGCAGAGCCAAGCCACTCTCTGTGATGTACATTGAAGTCCCCTAGGTAGAGGATCTCGGTGTTGGGGTGTGTGGATAGCAACGACTCATGGCTAGAAGTGAGATAGTCAAAGAGTTCCAAATAGTTGGTAGAGTTGGGAGATCAGTATAGGAAACAAAGAAAAATAGTCACAGTAGGTAGAGATATTTTGAGCCAGATGACATCATAAAGGGAAGATTCAAGATCCGTGAGTCGAGCTATAGGTGTACGTGTATTGCAGTAGGCGCATACACCGCCCTTTGAACGGAAGGAGGTATAAAGGTTGTAGTTGGAGACTTGAAAACGTTTGGGTGAAGCTGCTTTGGGCAGTTGAAGTTCGGAAAGTAGTAAGAGGTCGGGGGGAGAGGTTAATAGATGGTGCTCCACAGAAGGAAAATTGGATCTCAGGCCGCGAATGTTTGAAAAATGAAGTGTGAAAAAAGCCGATCCTCCAGCAACTGCGGTGGCGTCAGTTGAGTCCCCAGAAACTTGATGATGATCAGGTCGGCCCTGGGGTGCACAACCTTCCCGACCAGTGGGACCCATCCGAGAAGGCCCTGCTTCAATATTAATATCAACTGACATAGGAGAATAAAATAGAATGAATAAAACAGATCAAGAATGAGTATGGTTATATTTGTGGTGTTGTCAATAGTAAGAGAGAGAGAGTTGAGACCCTGCAATTGTGTGTAAATGAGGCAGAAAGATAGATCAGCAACCTGGAACTTGGTCACAATTTTCGTAATGTCATATGGTATCAGGGTCTACCATTAGACAATACATTATGCTTCCAATATTTTCTCAGGCAGTAGTACCTCCCTGTTTGGTAGCTGCCTACTACCTACTACCTACTACCTGCTTGTTCGCAGCCCCACTAGGAGGGGGGGGGGGATCTGGAGGTGAGAAGGTCGCTGCTGCCTCGTCTCACGGGAGACACGATCCAGCCTTCACCACAGCTGCTACTTCACCCCGCTGTTCGATTCCAACTCTGGTTGTGTACTCCTCTGACGTTTCTGGGGCTCGTGGCTGATTCCCCAGTCCTTCACTATTCGGCTGCCAACTCCGGTCACCTACTCCAGCTACTGCCGCGGTTACCACGTGATCGCTACTTCCTCCACACCCTATCCACTGTCCGTGCCCTGGCGTCTCTCCTGTGTGGCAAGACATCGCCCACCAACGCCGGCGCCAAGTGAGGAAGCTGCCCTGGACCTTCCCCCTGAGAGTGGATCACCGCGTTACCAGAACATTCCACTGCGTTACCAGAACATTCGACCGTGCTGGTTAGGAGGAAGATTCATCTGCAGCCATAGGAAATACCTGTACTTTGTTGTATTGATTGTTTTGTTTTAAGTAATTGTTTCACTCCAGCGCTGTTTATTTAATATTTGTGTGATTAGTGTCAGAGTTAACTTATTGTGATTATTTTTGTAGTAAAGAGATGTCATTCTCTAACGGTTGTTTGTTACCCCTTGGAAACCCACGGTCCTTGACTTTTCTTTTCATAAGATCCTGATTAGGCTGGCAAGGGATTTATATCCCAAAGGCCAGGCCTTTACATCGGACATTGCTGTCCATAAAACGACCCTCCTTTCACCGCTTATCCAGCTTCCACCACTGGTTATGAGCGGCCAGGTCGTATGTACAGAAGCAGTAGATATATCACATGTGTCGTCAAATTACCACTGGCTATCCAGCAACTCTCCGGTAATTTACCGACGATCGGTATCAGTGTACAGACAACCAATAGGCGGGTAGATTTCTACCAGGTCCCAGAAACACACTTGTGCACTGTAGTCCTCTTTAATAGTTACTAATTCTTCACAGCACTGTTCATAGGGTAATGTCTTCATAGCTGGACTTCTCACTTCGAATATATAGTCAGCACACTACCAGTGTACAATTCTTTAGTCTTTTCGCTTTTATATTGCTCACAACAATTCCACAATACTTGCACAACAATTATCTTCAGTTGTCCTACTAGGTTTGTACCTCACACTCTGAGTAGAGACGGTCGACAAACTCAGCTAGGCTTGTCCTTGTTTTGGGATTACTGGGCACTTCGCCTTTTGGGTATTTCGGCCGGAGCTGTTGTCTTGTTTCTTCTACTGGATCTTTCTTGAGATTTCTTCTTCTATTCTTGGTCTTCTTTCTTGCCACATTACTCCATTACTCTGATGGTACAACTAATCTGGTGGTCTTGTTTCTTCTTTTCTTGTTATTCTTATGGCCTTCTTGTTCTTGGAACTCTGGTGGTCTTCTTTCTTCTTGGTGTTGTTTGATTTTGGATGAATTATGGTATGAGTGGGTGATATGATGGTGAGTTACTGACAGTCCAGATGAAATGGCCAGTCAGGTGACAAGTTTCTCTGTGATTTTTTTTTATGGGTGTAGTCCGTGTCTTTTTGTTTGTATGATGTTGGTAGGTGTCAGTTTTGTTTTGTATTTGTGCTTGTTGTATGCAATGAAAAGGTTTGTGATATGTCTCTTGTGTTGTATGTTTTCATATCTTTGTTTACATTGATTTATTCATTTTTATTTTCTTTAGGGCAAGGTTACATACATATTATAAAAGGCATTGATGCGTGTATCTTTCGCAGTATGCCGATAAGACGGGTCTCCTTGAGGAAGATTATTACAGCGTCACTTATGGTGACATTATCTTGCAATAAGTTGGGTACAGTCAGCACGAAGCCTCGCTTGGTCGCTAGCATCACCAGCCACCGGCGTTCTGGTTCGTACTGTCTGCACTCTGTCAGAATGTGTCTAATGGACATACTTTTGTTGCACGTGGCGCAGATAGGAGGAAAGGAGTTATCTATGTAAGGTTTTAGGTGGGTCAGATAGGGAAAATTTAACCTTAATCTGGCGAGGACCACCTCTTCCTTCCTATTCTTTCTGTATGCTGAGAGTCAGTTTCCTATGTTAATCTTGCAGTTGTTGCGAAGATCTAACCTGGTCCATTCCAGTTGCCACTTGCTTGTTGTATATATCTTCAGCTAGGCAGCCCGCTGCCACTTATATACCTCGTCAGATGATCCTGGAACACCTTAGCTCAACCCGGTACTCGGAAAAAGTGGCACCGGAAAAAATGGCAAAGGAAAATATGGCACAGGAAAAAAAGGCACAATTTTCATACTTGGAAAAAATGGCACAAAAAATTTCACTACGAGCTCACGAACCACAGACGAGCTAACGAGCTAACGAGCCTATGTTTGAAGCTATCCAGCATATTCGAGTTAAAGATGATGTTTGTTAACTTCATATATCACCTTTGTTTAGCCCTGACTGCTATTTGAACACCTCGATCATATCGCCCCTCACTCTACGTCTCTGGAGGGAGTGCAGATTAAGATGCTTTAACATGTCTCTGTACTCAAAGTTCCTAATGTCCAGAACTAGTCTTGTCATTCTCCTCTGAATTCTTTCTCGGGATTCTATATCCATTCTGTAGTACGGTGACCAGAAGTGAACTGGCGTTATCCAAGTGAGGTCTCAGAAGCCTTGTTTCGAGATAATACACATTGTTTACTAGGTTTAAGATCCCTACTTATCATTACTCCTAAATCTTTCTCACAGTCGTATTTCTCTATAACATCGTTGTTCATCTGGTATCTGGTTTCTCTGTTTACATCTCCTAGAATAAGTACTTTACATTTGTCCACACTAAATTTCATCTGCCATTTTTCAGACCATTCGAATTTTGTTTTTAGATCTTCCTGTAGTTTTGCTACAATATTCGTTGTAAATTTTAAACAATAATATGCAATGTGACATTTTTAATTTTGTAATTCATTTATATACAAGTTTTTACTAACATACGGTAGAATGTTATAGTTAAAGGTAATAATTATTTTGTTATGACGTTGATATAACTCTAAGTAAGTTTCAGTAACAAACGTTAGAAAAACGTGTAAAAAAAAATTATTTGTCATTTTTTCCTAGTCTGATGATTATATCTTTTCTTCCGGTGCCATATTTTCCTTTTGCCATTTTTACCTGTGACATTTTTTCCTGTGACATTTTTTCCTATATTCGCCCAACCCAGACCAGTGTGGGAAGTTCTAATACCTGTCTATTCTGATCGAGACTTACAATGAAAAGTAAATCATAACAAAATTGATGTAATACATTCTAGAAAATTCTTATATAATTATTTTATTAATAAATACAAGAAAATCTCCCCAAACTTGCCAAAATTACTGCTGCTTGGGATAGAAAATAATCAAAACACCTAGTTTACAAACATTATAATACCAAATTATGCCTCGGTATAACAATACCCTTATGTTGCTATTTTGTTTTACATTATCGCCTGCGGGTAAAATATATTTATTTCTGTCTCTAGATATCTTCGATTCATTATTTATGAAATGCTGGAATATAATATAACACTGAGTGCGTACCGATACATCAACAACCATAAAGTTTTATTGCGACAACTCCTCATGAATTGCAAATTATTTCTGATTAATTTACATGTGCTACTTGGGTTATTTAGCATAATATAATCATGACGATGTGTGGCGAAGTAAAATGGAAGTATGATGTTGGTAATTTAATGACAACCAATATTGATGATCATGTTTAACCCAAGTAACCTGTACATGAGGAGGAGGGGAGAAAATAAAGAAAGAAGGGAAATATATTTAAAGCATCCTCAGTTTCGAAAATGAGCAAATGATTTACAATCTGACATTTTTTCCTAGCCAATCAGGGCCACGCCTAGCGGCGCAGAACCCGGCGCGGGAAGGCTCCGGAAACTTGTTCATTGTTTGATAGGAAAGCCAAGATGATGCTTTTATTTTTTAAAACTAAATTTTTCATAAAAAAAATAAATATATTTGAAGTGACAATGAGTTGACCAGAGCATGTCAGTGTTAGTGAAGTACTTGGGCGTGCTAGAAAGAATAGCTGTCTTTGAGGAAAATGACTGGTATTGTATAGTCGGAACGTCATGGTAAGTGCAGCCAACTGTCGGGAGTCTCACAAGTCACGCACTATGTCATACTGGGTTGTGTATGGTGATACCACCTATACTGTTTGTGGTACTGCTTTTTACAGCATCCACGGCATAACTGAAATACAAGTGAGGACTGGGACCAGGTGTGTGTCACTGGACGGTGGAGAGGAATGAGGTACAAACGCCAATGTGAGGAAGATCAGATGTGCAATTAATTTCATATATGTTTAGAATTTGTTATTGACCTCTGTATTTTAAGGTCTGCTTTCCATATGTCTATTATTTCAATTAATGCATTTAGTTTCTTCACTTTTTTCACTCCGAAGTTCAGATTCACTTTAAGTAAGAGTTTGAACATGAACCAAGAAACGTAAGTGATTACTAGGATAATGCAATTGTCTATATGTGTACAGTACAAGGCTGCATTAAATTACATATTTATTTGGCTTTTTATGGTCGTTTTAATAAACTCTTTTGGTGGTAAAGGTTAAGACTACATGTTTTGTAAATGCTGATGTACTTTTGTCGTGTAAAGATTTAAAAAAAGCTGGCATACCGTTTGACATGGTAAGGATTTGGAATATATTTGTATAGCCTTTTTTAGAGTAGGGGTTTTGTGAATGAAAATATATCTTTTGTATCTTCAAGGGTTTATGGGTATTAATATGCCCATAAAAGGTTTTGCCATTGACCTATGTCTGGCTCACTCAAGACACAACCTCGAAAAGTTGCACAAGAATAAATATAGATTAACTTTCGCAATAACCACAAGTTGTCCGATTCTAACCTAAGAGGAGAGACATAGTTTGGTGAGGTTAGGTTAGGTAAATTTATTAATACATACATACATACATACATACATACATACATACACAATCAAGGCAGCCTCGTACCGACTCTACATGCTACGACGATTCAGGTCACTTGGGGCACCCACGCCAGAGCTGAGGACTATCAATTCAATTTAAATTTTAATTGTTTATGCCTTGATAGAGGAAGCGGGATCCTAGTGCTGTCACTAGGTACCCCTGTACAATGACACCAGAAGCATCTGGCAAGTGTGACAAGTATATACAGTATAAATATTATAAAGGGGCTTACTAAAGCCTAAGGAAGGAAGGATATTCCTTTAACACATAATCAATATTATTTACAAAATATCTGGCCAGTATGGGGAGGATCATCGTGTCTCCGTCAGGGGGTCGTGGAGTGGTGGTCCAGCAGGCGTCACGGAAGCGTTGTGTGTGGGGACATCTTAGGAGGTAGTGGATAAGGGTGCTGCTGTCGGGTCTTTTGCATAATGCACAAGAGCGTTGCTCAGGGGATGCGGGGATACCAATCTCCCAAGCAAAGTCATACCCAATGATGATACGGGCAGCAATCACGTCCCCTTTCCGCGACCCTTTCCCGTAGACGTACGAGAGGTCAGGAAGTTTACGGAGGACATCGTACCAGGTGGGCGGGGAGTCCAGGGGGATGGTTGCTTCCTGAGGACTATCTACAATGCCTTTAGTCTCCCAAATTAACGTATGCGTCACCAGCCTGGTCGTCTTCTCTCAACTCTACCCAATAGGGTGTGTCATAGGAGGGAAGATCAGCTAAAACTAATGGCCCATCACTTTTTTGGTAGATTTTAGTGTATATAAACAGAAAATAATTTCAGTTTCAATATTTTGCAACCTTTTGCTAGGTAAATTTTAGCGTGAAATTTATCGAAAATCTAACGTACAGCTGCATTAGTGCATTACAATTAAATAGTGAACATTGCTTTCTGACTTCATTCTTTAACAACCCAACTAACAATATTTTTTTTCTGTTTCAGATTCTGATGCATTTATAAGTTGATAATATTTGCAATGGCTGCTTGTGTCAGGACGAGGAACCAAAAATCCAGCCATCTCAGTCACTATCTTGGGTCTGGGAGAGAGCTCCTGAAGTCGGAGTTGCCTACATTGAGAGATGCTTTGAGATACGGTGTTTTAATCAGGCAAATCAGTGAAAAGAACCAAAGAACTTACACAAACAAAGACATTGCCAGTGATATGACCAAAGCTGTCTTGGCACAGTACACTCTGGCTAACGCTCAGTTCAAGCCTCCAGTCATAACAAGTCAGAAGAAGATTAGTGAGAGACTGCTAGCCAGTTGGGGAAAAGGCAAGATATCTCTCTTGGGAGAGGAAAACTTGCAGTTAAGGACAGCTTTGCCAAGCAACTGGACCAGTTATTTGACATAATTACTTGCAAGTGCCCAATTGTTCTCTGTCCTGAGTTTGGATGCGATCGTGACTGTAAATCCGAGGCCCACATCTCCTGTATTTGCAAGCGTGAACTGAAGATTCCTGTGATCGAACTGGCATTTGTCAAAGCACAGAGAGAGAGAAGTAGTATAGGGGCTCTCATGATTTCTAGCCAAGATATTCCGGACTCCAAGAGACAGGAGGCTGCCACAGAGAGACAGAAGAGGAGAAGAGTTGCCGAGGAAAAGAGACTTGAGAAGGCCCAGGGTGAGGTAAAAAAGGCCGATGATTGGAGTCAAGCTGATTCAGAGTTTAATGACTTCCCCATGGCTGATCCGAGTGCTGACCAGGAAAATGGTGACTTTGTCCCTAACCCAGAAATTAATGATCCCAAACCTTCCAGGCATAAGATTCGAAATAGGAAAGATATCCCGAGCATAGCTCTGGCCAGCATTTGACACCACACTGGTCTCAGAGAAACTGCAGAGATAGCAACAGCTGCCTGGACTGACGGTGGTTTGATAACACCTGATGATGTTCACCTGGTGATAGATCATAACGAAATAAGGAGAGCTCAGGAGAAACTTGTCAGTAACCTAGAAGAGGAGTTTGATAAGGGGATAAGAGAAAATGGAATCAATTGTTTGTTCTTTGATGGGAGAAGGGATGACACTAAAGTGTTCATGAAAGTTGGAGATTCTGACAAGTTGTTCCCTGCCATGGTGAAGGAGGAACATTACTCCTGCTGCAGTGAACCAGGAGGGAAGTATTTGTGGCATTTCACTCCAGAGAAAGATGACATCAGGAAACCAGCTGAGATAGTGGCAGATAACATTGTGAACTGGCTCAGAGAGAGGAACGTAGACCAGACCCTGCAGGCCATTGGAGGGGACAGCACCAACACGAACACAGGGTGGCAAGGGGGGTCATACAGTGGATAGAGCGGAAGATTGGGAGGAAGCTGGTCTGGATTGTTTGTGACCTCCACACCAACGAGTTGCCACTCAGACATCTGATCCAGGAGCTGGATGGCAAGACTCTTTCAAACAACAGATGGTCTGGTCCTCTTGGCAAGATGCTGGACTCTGCCACTGAGTTAGAAATAAATCCGAGCTTTGAAAAAATCACAGTTGGCCCTCCACTCGTTGAGCTTGCACATACTGTCATTGACGACCTGAGTACTGACCAGTACTATGGTTACATGATTTGCAGTGCCATCAAAACTGGGGTCATGCCTGATAGACTTGCTTACCTGCAGATAGGTCCAGTCTCACATTCTAGGTGGCTCACAACGGCTCTCAGGTTCTGCAGAATTTGGGTCGCTCATCATAAACTGAAAGGGAACCAGCTTCACAACCTGAGACTTATTGTCCAATTCATCGTGAGTGTCTACTTGCCAAATTAGTTCAACACCAAGGTCAAGTCATCGTTCTCCGAAGGTCCGAGGCATGTTCTCTTCCAGCTTGAGCTCCTGAGGAGTCAGCCAAGGAAGGTTGTTCAGATTGTGGAGCAGACTGTGAGGAGATCTTCCTGGTATGCTCATCCTGAGGCAGTTCTGCAGACAATGCTCTGCAGTAAGGATGAGGAGGAGAGAAGAGTGGCAGTCAAAAAGATCTTGGATATGAGACTTATGAGAGGATCTGGGCATGACGAATCAGTTGGTGACGATTCCTTCAGGGTCAGGAAGACTCCTAAAGTCAATCTAGGTGCCAAGACCCTCACTGATCTCATAGATCTGGATAACATCCAGGCTGGCAGTGAGCCCCCTCTTACCTGCAGCCTCACCAATGTTCAAGTCAGAGCTTTCCTGGACAACCCCATGCATGTCCCTGCCTGGCCCTCGCACACCCAGAGTATAGAGCGTTGTGTACAGCAAGTGAGCGAGGCCAGCAGTCACGTGTACAGCCAGGAGAGGAGTGAAGGCTACATCCGAGCTCAGGTGGTCAGCAGGGAGGTGATGAGTAGAAACAGAAGCAAGCAAGACATGTTCTCTATGGTGTGCAGCAACACCGGGTCGTAGTAGTAAAACCGGTTTTTGTATTTGATGATTTTGTTTTCTAAAGGAATATTAAATTTAATAAATGTGTCAAGATCATTCGTTTCACTATTCTGGATCATTTTCATCATAATAAATTAACCTGATACATTTACTTTACTTTAAATAAGCTATTTAGTGGTGTTGGTAAAAGGGTGGGAATACTGAATTTTCATAAGATTTCAAGTTAAAATTTACCTAGCAAAAAATGAAAACTTTTCAAATCTGAAGATAACACATGATTCTGCACATAGAACTATATCGTTAATACCATGGGCCGATTTTTCAAACTCAAAAAAAAAAATTCGCCTCCGTATGACACACCCTACTACCCAACAACGTCAGCTAGAGAAGCTACAGAAAAGGGCCTACAGAATCATGCTCGGCGCAGACTACTCCGGCTACAACAATGCTCTCTCCACCCTGGAAATGCCAACCCTCAATGACGTCCACCACCAAGCACTAGCAAGGTTTGGCAGTGGACTACTGCACCATCCTCGTCATCCCCACCTCCTGCCACCGGCAGTCTCCCACCCACCTCGTGCAGTCCGCCACTACAACAAAATTCAGCCCATATAAGCCCGCACTGATAGATATAAGAATAGCACCACCCCATCTAATGTTAAAATAATAAACAGCTCCTGATTTATTACTGTACAGCCCTGTAAATGTATTGAACGCATATCATTATGTCTAAAGCACATGTAAATTTGTATATTTTCAGCCACCGTCTGCTACTCTATTAATAAACCGTTTATTATTATTATTATTATTATTTTACATACATACATGCATATATACATACATACATACATAGACTGATTGATAGAAAGATAAATAAATGGTGAGATAGAGAGGGGGAGGGATAGAGAGAGACAAAGACAGAGACAGAGAGAGAGATACATTAATATCAGAGTAGGTAGTGGTTCTAGCTGACAACTTCAAGATGATGTTCACCATTACTGAGGAGCGAACTTCTCTACACGGTGTGTCTGTCTCTCAGCCAACGCCTGGGCTCACCTAAACGGCTATGGTTACCTAATTGGTTGCTTAGTACATTGACCCTTGAGTCCAGTTCGTTGACTAAATCCTCTAAGTACAATTTTTAACCCGTTTGCGTACAATGACTTAGCCCCCTGAGTACACTGACTAAACCTCTCAAGTTTACAGATTACAGATTGCCCCGGAGGGGGTTAGTTTATTGGGCACCCCCTTACATCCTGTGCAAGGTGAAGCGCAGAAGTGTTTACAGTGCCCAACTGGGAAGCATGCTAAGTTCATGCTTGCCTTTATGACTCATGCATTAAGGGCGTGGAAGCCTGAAGGGTCATAGGTTTTGTCAGCAAGTTACATAAAGTGACGGAATGATGAGTGTGTGGGGGGAAAATTCCCGGTACATTTCATCTGTTTATAGCAAAGTGTGGCAGGTCCCTAATAATGTCAAGTGCCAGGCCTGTCACTAGGAGGAGGGATATCCGGTTAGGGAGGGAAGAGGTGTTGGTAACGGCTGGGGACCTGTAGGAGGAGGTCATAGGGCAAGTGAGGATGTAGTGAGAGAGGGTATGAGAGTCGGGTTGACCACAAAGTTTACAAACAGTGCGGCCAGGCTCAGGGTTGCCAATGTACTCCCATAGGTACCTGTACCCTAGGCGCAGTCTCATGTACATAATCTGTTGAGATCGAGTCAGGGATTGATACTCTTTGTAGTGGCGGTTGGAATCACCGGTTACAGCGTCATAGTGGCATAGTGTGACGTTACCCCGTTGTTTCAGGTGTGTCCATTTTACGACGAATGCTTCTCGTTGTGTGGCGTGTATGCGAGATTTGAGATGATTCAAGGAAGGGGCGAAGGTTGCTTCAATATCTTCTTCTTGTGTTGCTTCTTTGGCAAGTTGATCAACAGTGTCACAGGCAGTTAGTCCTATATGTGACGGGATCCAAATAAACTTGACACGGATGTCATCAGTTTGTTCTAGCCTGGCGACGGCGGCTAGGGTGTGTTGGGCGGCAGGGGAGGAGGGGGAGGGTAATTTGAGCCTCGCTAGCGCAGAAGTGCTGTCACTGATTATAAGGAGGCTTCGGCGTTCAGTGCGAGCATAGGTCGCCCCCTCATGAATGCCCGCGAGGATGGCTATGCTTGCAGTTCATTCCAATGATTTAACCTCTTGATTACGATGACTTTACACCCCGTGAGGAGGCGAGTCTCACCGTAAATGCATGTGATGTAGAATACCTGTGGTTGTCCAAGTATGATGTTGCATGAGAGGTACTGTATGATGTTGCATGGGAGGTACTGTATGATGTATGAGAGGTACCGTATGATGTTGCATGAGAGGTACTGTATGATGTTGCATGAGAGGTTGTAACAATGTCATGAGTTTCCCGCCACTTGAGAGTTCCCGCCAATTTTAAGCCAATAGTATGAAGGCCTTAGGTCTATCTTCGACCAATGACAAACCCTATGTAGGTTGACGCCGTTTGAATAGGAGAGTCTGTGTTGGAATTTTGTGCAGGGAGGTGTGGGACGTCTGTGGTGGCGACATGGCAGGTATTATGGTGTATTCTATTTGGTAAATCCTTAAGTTCCCATTTGTTGTGAGTTACGTGGTCCCCGTTAAACTAGCTAGGAATTTAGGTTTATTGTTTTGAAGTGTAACTGTTCAATTTGAGTAACGTCGTCAATAAATGAAGAACCATTATGATTAGTTCTCAATTCCCTTGTGTTGACTAAAACAGTTTTATAAATGTCTTTGGTATTGTGCAGTAATACGGTGAGTCCTATCTACAATAACTATCCTGTATTTCCCCTCTGTGAAGTATTGATATCTTAGTCCCCATAACCAGTACCTGAGTCTCCCCTTGGTTTAGGCCTTTCTAGCCTAACCACAAACCATTTGTCCTGTACCCCCCCCTTACACCCTCCTCAAACGTAAACAACTACCTCTCTCTACCTCCCTCACTCCCTCCACCTCTTACGAGTATAAGTAAAACAAAGAGCAAAAGAAAGAAGAATAAACATAAAGAATTAAAAAGACAGTAAAAGAGTAAAGTTGTTACATACAATATGTTACATTAAAGTAGAGAAACATTTAATTATTGTTACAAGGTACTGTTTGATGTTGTATGAGAGGTACTGTATGATGTTGTATGAGAGGTACAGTATGATATTGTATTAGAGGTACTGTATGATGTAAGAGAGGTTCATGTTTGAAGTTATATGAGAGGTACTGTATGATGTTATTTGAGAGGTACTGTATGATGTTGTATGAGAGGTACTGTATAATGTGTAAGAGGTCTGTATGATGTTGGATGAAATGAACTGTATAATGTTGTATGAGAGGTACTGTTTGATGTTATTTGAGAGGTACTGTATGATGTTGTATGAGAGGTACTGTATAATGTGTAAGAGGTCTGTATGATGTTGGATGAAATGAACTGTATAATGTTGTATGAGAGGTACTGTTTGATGTTATATGACAGGTACTTTATGATGTTGTATGAGAGGTACTGTATAATGTTGTATGAGAGGTACTGTATAATGTTGTATGAGAGGTACTGTATAATGCATGAGAGGTAGTGTTTGATGCTATATGAGAGGTACTGTATAATGTTGTATGAGAGGTACTGTATAATGTTGTATGAGAGGTACTGTATAATGTTGTATGAGAGGTACTGTTTGATGTTATATGAGAGGTACTTTATGATGTTGTATGAGAGGTACTGTATAATGTTGTATGAGAGGTACTGTATAATGTTGTATGAGAGGTACTTTATAATGCATGAGAGGTAGTGTATAATGTATGAGAAGTACTGTTTGATGCTATATGAGAGGTACTGTATAATGTTGTATGAGAGGTACTGTATAATGTTGTATGAGAGGTACTTTATGATGTTGTATGAGAGGTACTGAATGATGTTGCATGAGAGGTACTGTATGATGTTGTATGAGAGGTAGTTTATAATGTCGTATGAGACATACTGTATAATGTTGTATGAGAGGTACTGTATGATGTTGTATGAGAGATACTGTATGATATTGTATGAGAGGTACTACATGATATTGTATGAGATGTACTGTATAATGTTGCATGAGAGGTACTTTATGATGTATGAGAGGTACTGTATGATGTTGCATGAGAGGTACTGTATGATATTGTATGAGAGGTACTGTATGATGTTGTACGAGAGGTACTTATGATGTTGTATGAGAGGTACTGTACAATGTTGTATGAGAGGTACTGTATGATGTTGTATGAGAGGTACTGTATGATGTTGCATGAGAGGTACTGTATAATGTTGTATGAGAGGTACTGTATGATGTTGTATGAGAGGTAATGTATGATGTTGGATGAGATGAACTGTATAATGTTGTATGAGAGTTACTGTATGATGTTGCATGAGAGGTACTGTATGATGTTGCATGAGAGGTACTGTATAATGTTGTATGAGAGGTACTGTATGATGTTGTATGAGAGGTAATGTATGATGTTGGATGAGATGAACAGTATAATGCTGTATGAGAGGCACTGTATGATGTTGCATGAGAGGTACTGTATGATATTTTATGAGAGGTACTGTATGATGTATGAGAGGTAATGTTTGATGTTGCATGAGAGGGACTGTATGATGTTTGAGAGGTACTGTATGATGTATGAGAGGTACTGTATGGATGTTTGAGAGGTACTGTATGATGTTGCATGCGAGGTACTGTATGATATTGTATGAGAGGTACTGTATGATGTTGTATGAGAGGTACTGTCTGATGTTGTATGAGGGGTACTATATGATGTTGGATGAGATAAACTGTATAATGTTGTATGAGAGGTACTGTATGATGTTGGATGAGATGAACTGTATGATGGTGTATGAGAGGTACCATATGATGTTGTATGAGAGGTACTGTATAATGTTGTATGAGAGGTACTGTTTGATGTTATTTGAGAGGTACTGTATGATGATGTATGAGAGGTACTGTATAATGTTGTATCAGAGGTACTGTTTGATGTTATTTGAGAGGTACTGTATAATGTGTAAGAGGTCTGTATGATGTTGGATGAAATGAACTGTATAATGTTGTATGAGAGGTACTGTTTGATGTTATATGACAGGTACTTTATGATGTTGTATGAGAGGTACTGTATAATGTTGTATGAGAGGTACTGTATAATGTTGTATGAGAGGTACTGTATAATGCATGAGAGGTAGTGTTTGATGCTATATGAGAGGTACTGTATAATGTTGTATGAGAGGTACTGTATAATGTTGTATGAGAGGTACTTTATAATGCATGAGAGGTAGTGTATAATGTATGAGAATTACTGTTTGATGCTATATGAGAGGTACTGTATAATGTTGTATGAGAGGTACTGTATAATGTTGTATGAGAGGTACTTTATGATGTTGTATGAGAGGTACTGAATGATGTTGCATGAGAGGTACTGTATGATGTTGTATGAGAGGTAGTTTATAATGTCGTATGAGACATACTGTATAATGTTGTATGAGAGGTACTGTATGATGTTGTATGAGAGATACTGTATGATATTGTATGAGACGTACTACATGATATTGTATGAGATGTACTGTTTGATGTTGTATGAGAGGTACTGTATGATGTTGCATGAGAGGTACTGTATAATGTTGTATGAGAGGTACTGTATGATGTTGTATGAGAGGTAATGTATGATGTTGGATGAGATGAACTGTATAATGTTGTATGAGAGGTACTGTATGATGTTGCATGAGAGGTACTGTATGATGTTGCATGAGAGGTACTGTATAATGTTGTATGAGAGGTACTGTATGATGTTGTATGAGAGGTAATGTATGATGTTGGATGAGATGAACAGTATAATACTGTATGAGAGGCACTGTATGATGTTCCATGACAGGGACTGTATGATGTTGTATGAGAGGTACTGTATGATGTTGCATGAGAGCTACTGTATGATGTTGGATGAGATGAACAGTATAATGTTGTATGAGAGGTACTGTATGATGTTGCATGAGAGGTACTGTATGATATTTTATGAGAGGTACTGTATGATGTATGAGAGGTAATGTTTGATGTTGCATGAGAGGGACTGTATGATGTTTGAGAGGTACTGTATGATGTATGAGAGGTACTGTATGATGTATGAGAGGTACTGTATGATGTTTGAGAGGTACTGTATGATGTTGCATGCGAGGTACTGTATGATATTGTATGAGAGGTACTGTATGATGTTGTATGAGAGGTACTGTCTGATGTTGTATGAGGGGTACTATATGATGTTGGATGAGATAAACTGTATAATGTTGTATGAGAGGTACTGTATGATGTTGGATGAGATGAACTGTATGATGGTGTATGAGAGGTACCATATGATGTTGTATGAGAGGTACTGTATAATGTTGTATGAGAGGTACTGTTTGATGTTATTTGAGAGGTACTGTATGATGATGTATGAGAGGTACTGTATAATGTTGTATCAGAGTTACTGTTTGATGTTATTTGAGAGGTACTGTATGATGTTGTATGAGAGGTACTGTATAATGTGTAAGAGGTCTGTATGATGTTGGATGAAATGAACTGTATAATGTTGTATGAGAGGTACTGTTTGATGTTATATGACAGGTACTTTATGATGTTGTATGAGAGGTACTGTATAATGTTGTATGAGAGGTACTGTATAATGTTGTATGAGAGGTACTGTTTGATGTTATATGAGAGGTACTTTATGATGTTGTATGAGAGGTACTGTATAATGTTGTATGAGAGGTTCTGTATAATGTTGTATGAGAGGTACTTTATAATGCATGAGAGGTAGTGTATAATGTATGAGAAGTACTGTTTGATGCTATATGAGAGGTACTGTATAATGTTGTATGAGAGGTACTGTATAATGTTGTATGAGAGGTACTTTATGATGTTGTATGAGAGGTACTGAATGATGTTGCATGAGAGGTACTGTATGATGTTGTATGAGAGGTAGTTTATTATGTCGTATGAGACATACTGTATAATGTTGTATGAGAGGTACTGTATGATGTTGTATGAGAGATACTGTATGATATTGTATGAGACGTACTACATGATATTGCATGAGATGTACTGTATAATGTTGCATGAGAGGTACTTTATGATGTATGAGAGGTACTGTATGATGTTGCATGAGAGGTACTGTATGATATTGTATGAGAGGTACTGTATGATGTTGTACGAGAGGTACTTATGATGTTGTATGAGAGGTACTGTATAATGTTGTATGAGAGGTACTGTATGATGTTGTATGAGAGGTACTGTATGATGTTGCATGAGAGGTACTGTATAATGTTGTATGAGAGGTTCTGTATGATGTTGTATGAGAGGTAATGTATGATGTTGGATGAGATGAACTGTATAATGTTGTATGAGAGGTAGTGTATGATGTTGCATGAGAGGTACTGTATGATGTTGCATGAGAGGTACTGTATTATGTTGTATGAGAGGTACTGTATGATGTTGTATGAGAGGTAATGTATGATGTTGGATGAGATGAACAGTATAATGCTGTATGAGAGGCACTGTATGATGTTCCATGAGAGGGACTGTATGATGTTGTATGAGAGGTACTGTATGATGTTGCATGAGAGCTACTGTATGATGTTGGATGAGATGAACAGTATAATGTTGTATGAGAGGTACTGTATGATGTTGCATGAGAGGTACTGTATGATATTTTATGAGAGGTACTGTATGATGTATCAGAGGTAATGTTTGATGTTGCATGAGAGGGACTGTATGATGTTTGAGAGGTACTGTATGATGTATGAGAGGTACTGTATGATGTTTGAGAGGTACTGTATGATGTTGCATGCGAGGTACTGTATGATATTGTATGAGAGGTACTGTATGATGTTGTATGAGAGGTACTGTCTGATGTTGTATGAGGGGTACTATATGATGTTGGATGAGATAAACTGTATAATGTTGTATGAGAGGTACTGTATGATGTTGGATGAGATGAACTGTATGATGGTGTATGAGAGGTACCATATGATGTTGTATGAGAGGTACTGTATAATGTTGTATGAGAGGTACTGTTTGATGTTATTTGAGAGGTACTGTATGATGATGTATGAGAGGTACTGTATAATGTTGTATGAGAGGCACTGTTTGATGTTATTTGAGAGGTACTGTATGATGTTGTATGTATAATGAGGTACTGTATAATGTGTAAGAGGTCTGTATGATGTTGGATGAAATGAACTGTATAATGTTGTATGAGAGGCACTGCATGATGTTGTATGAGAGGTACTGTATGATGTTGTATAAGAGGTACTGTGTGATGTTATATGAGAGGTACTGTATGATGTTGTATGAGAGGTTCTGTATGATGTTGTATAAGAGGTACTGTTTGATGTTATATGAGAGGTACTGTATGATGTTGTATGAGAGGTACTGTATGATGTTGTATGAGAGGTACTGTTTGATGTTATATGAGAGGTACAGTATGATGTTTTATGAGAGGTACCGTAAGATGTTGTATGAGAGGTACTATATAATGTTGTATGAGAGGTACTATAAGATGTGTGAGAGGTACTGTATGATGTTGTATGAGAGCTACTGTATAATGTGTGAGAGGTACTGTATGATGATGCATGAGAGGTACTGTATGATGTTGCATGCGACGTATTGTATGATGTTGCAGGAGAGGTACTCTATAATGTTTCATGAGTGGTACTGTATGATTTTGATAGAAAGGTATGATGTTGCAAGAGAAGTATGATATTGTATGCGAGGTATAATATTGCAGGAAGAGTATGATGTCGTAGGAATGATATGATGCTGCATGGTAGATACTATATTACATAAAAGGTATGATGATATAGGAGAGGCATGATATTGCAAGATAGGCATGAGTTGCATTGGAGATATGATGTTACAAAATATGTACAGTATAATGTTGCAAGGGAGGTAAAATATTGCAGAAGCATGATGATGCAGTCGAGGTATGATTTTACAAGAGATATATGATGTTGCAAGCGAGATATGATGTTGCAACGTGTGAAATATGACCAGGGGATGTGTGTCATGCCCTTAGTTATCTATTAGTCAAGAAGTGATTCAGGAGGCTCTTACGATCATCCAGCCATTGGTTAATATTTCACCAACCGCTAGGTGGGGTGTATGCAAAGAGAGAGAGAGAGAGAGAGAGAGAGAGAGAGAGAGAGAGAGAGAGAGAGAGAGAGAGAGAGAGAGAGAGAGAGAGAGAGAGAGAGAGAGAGAGAGAGAGAGAGAGAGAGAGAGAGAGATGTCTTATAGTGTCTTATGAACTATGATGCTGAGAGAGAGAGAGAGAAAGAGATAGGTGAATGTGATGTGGCAGGTGAGTAAGGTATAGCACTGCTTTGACTCTCGTCTCTGTAAAAATCTGTAACTTTTTTGCTGG
The DNA here is from genome assembly GCF_018991925.1 of Homarus americanus. Classification (NCBI taxonomy): domain Eukaryota; kingdom Metazoa; phylum Arthropoda; class Malacostraca; order Decapoda; family Nephropidae; genus Homarus; species Homarus americanus. Next base: position 13,864,370 of record NW_024730668.1, on the reverse strand, counting down.
TGTTCAGTTGGCAGCCAGACAAACACTGAGATATTGGCATACGGGGATCATATTATCAAGGGTTAATTGTTGTGTGTGTGTGTGTGTGTGTGTATCTTGGCTCCCACCTACACACCACTGCGGATATCGATGAAGAGATTCAACATCGGATCAAATGTTCATCTCAAGCCTTTGGCAGACTCCGTACCCACATCTTCAAACTTGCACTTACATCGACCTGTGACCCTCCCCACCTTGCTGTATGGCAGCGAGATATGGGTCACATACAGGAGGCACCTCAAGGCACTTGAAATTTTTCACCAACGTAGTCTACGTTCCATCGTCCGAGTTTAATGGGAAGACAAGAGAATAAATGCCAGTATTCTTGATGACACTAACTGCAGGAGTATCGTGACATCCATTATCCATGAACAACTACATTGGACTGACCATGTTACCCTCAAGGACGACAGTAGACTGCCAAAGCAGCTACTTTAGAGTCACCTAACAAATGATAAATGAAACGCCGGTGGGAAATGGAAACGGTATAAGGATAGTGTTAGGACAAACCTCAAAAGTGCCAAGTCGTCCCCCTCACCTGGGAGACGATCACTCCACACCATAATGATTGGAGAAGCACCACACGAGAAGGTGTCAATACTTTGAGGTTATCCCGACTGCAAACTGAGGCAAACAAGCGCCAGCGTCGGAGAGATGCTGCTGCCGCCCCTCCCGCACTAGATGTAACCCTTCACATGTGCAACATCTGTGGATGGCCCTGCCGGTGCCGTATCGGCCTCTCGAGTCACCTCAGAGTCCACCAACGAAGGTCACTTCCTTAATAACTCATACCATTGTATGAAAACTGGATGATCGTCATACTCGATTCCGAGTGACAGCAAAATAGTAGTAGTAGTAGTAGTAATAGTATCTCCACTACAGGACTTCAAACACAACCAATGAAGCCCGTGTGGATGTCAGCGCTTGAGGATTCTGGATGCAGGGACAGTGTGCCTTCTTTGACATTAGGATTTTAGACCTCATGGTCGCATGTTACCGTAACCTAGCTCTCGATGCTGCACACAAGAGGATCGAGAATGACAAGAATAGGGCATATGGGGAAAGAATTCAGAATGTTGATCAAGGCAGCTTCACTCCTTTGGTGTTCACAACCTCTGGTGGGATGGGACCAAGTGCAAGATGTTTCTATGCCAGACTGGCCGAGGTCTTATCCGACCAGAAGCAGCAGCCTAAAAGTTTCGTTATAGCCTGGTTGAAATGTCGACTGTTCTTCTCTCTGCTTAGGTCTGCATTGCTTTGCCTCAGGTGAAGGAGATCTTTGGTCCCCAAGCCAACAACTGTCACAGATACTGATTTTGAGGCAACAGTCAATGAATGTCGCATAGATATGCGACTTCATTAACTCATCACAGATAGGATAGCTACTTTTGTATTAGGATATTCAATTTTAAGGCAATAAAATGGCAGTGAAGGTGTGGTTATTGGGGGGAGGCTGTAGGCCAAGTTGAAAAAATAGTAGTAGTAGTAGTAGTAGCAAGAAAGGGGTCTTCATATGCATGAGGCATGACGAAGTAAGGGATCTCACAGCAAATATGTTGAAGGAAATCTGTCGTGATGTCAGGGTAGAACCGACCCTCTTTTCATTGGACGGTGAGAATTTCCAATATAGGACTTCAAACACATCCAACGAAGCCCGCGTTGACGTCAGTGCTCGAGGATTCTGGACGCGGGGACAGCGAGCCTTCTTAGCTCTCGATGCTGCACACAGGAGGAACGAGAACGACAGGATAAGGGCATAAGGGGAGAGAATTCAGAATGTTGATCAAGGCAGCCTCACTCCTCTGGTGTTCACAACTTCTGGTGGGATGGGACCAAGTAGAAGCATCTTGATGCTTCTACGCCAGACTCACAGAGGTGCTATTCGAACAGAAGCAGCAGCCCAGAAGTTATGTTACAGCCTGGATGAGATGTCGACTGTCCTTCTCTCTCCTTTGGTCTGCTTTGCTCTGTTTCAGGGGAACGAGATCATCGGCCCCAAGGCCGACAGCAGTTGTATAAGGATATTTCATTTTAAGGTAATAAAATGGCGGCGAAGGTGTGGCTATTGGGGGAGGCTGGAGGCCACGTTAAAAAAAAATACTAGTAATAGTAGTAGTAGTAGTAGTAGTAGTAGTAGTGCGTGTGTGTGTGTGTCAGTTTCAATATTACATGACGTGTGATCTACCTTGTAATTAACACTATTTACCTCTTATGTATTATAACATGTAACTTATAAAAAAGTCAAGTATAAAACAATAATCTTTCCATGTATTAGTAACTTTTTCCATGTTTTGATTGATGTGGATTCTGCATATTATTAAATTAAATTTTTATATATTAATAAATGTATCTCTTAAGTATTAGTATATGATTCTTCCGTGTATTACTAAATTTATCACCAAGGCATTAAATAAAATATATTTCTCTGTATTATAACGATACCCTGTACCCTCCATGTCAAACCAAATGCACCTTCCATGTATCACTAAATGTATCACCCATGTGTTAAAGACCACTGCTGGCTAGTTGTGTTAAGAGACACTGCCAGTTGCTGTATACTCTATCACCAAGGCATTCAAGAAAATATATTTCTCTTTATTATAATGATACCCTGTACCCTCCATGTAAAGCCAAATGCACCTTCCATGTATCACTAGATGTATCACCCATGTGTTAAAGACCACTGCTGGCTGGCTGTGTTAAGAGACACTGCCAGCTGCTATATATTTTGCATTGTTGCAAATTTGTCGCATCTAACTAAAATTCGGGGGAAAATAAGTGTAAAATTGGCTGGAAGAGAAGCACTTGGGAACATTAGCGTGGCGACCATAAAAGCCAAGTGACAGCGTGGAGAAGACAGCCAGACAAGGGGGGTTAAAAACGCCTTTGTTTACTGAAAGCAATACTGTCTGTTGTCTAGGTTTTGTGCCTGTTAGTTGTGTGTCTTTCGCTTGTGTCTGGTCCTACACTGTCTGGTAGTCATCTGTCTTTCTCTCGTATTTGGTCCTACACTGTCTGGTAGTCATAATCATCATCATCATCATCATCTCCATATTTTACACAGTAGTAGTAGTAGTAATACAGTAAACCCCGGATATACCGAACTTCGATATACTGAATTTCTGCTTTAACGAACCACTTGAGCCTATCGGACATGTGTAAATTGTGCTATGTTATGTATAAAGTGTACATAGTAGTTTATGTAGTTACCTAGCACTGGCCACCTCAA
>NW_024730668.1:13763602-13856102 GCF_018991925.1 Homarus americanus | reverse complement strand
GTCATAATCGTGGTAATCGTTAAGGTGGTCGTTATCATCGTCGTCATTATCATATTAGATTGGATTAGACAACCTCGGGTCATCAGTTTAGATATCAGTGAATCACATTGAAACACGTTAAATAATATCAACCATCGAAAGTTAACCAAGGTGATTCTGAAGCTGTATTAACCATTTTGGTCACCGAGGTATCATTTTGGCCCATGTTGAGTCATGTCCGGCCATTTTAGGCTATTTGGGTAGTTTTAAAAGACTCTGGTTAATGTAGGTTATGTTAGGTGGCTGTGAGTCCTGTGCATCATGCTGGGTGCCTCTGGGTGCTGGTAGATCATGTTGGGTGCCTCTGGGTGCTGGTAAATTATGCTGGGTGGCTTTGGGTCCTGTATAACATGCTGGGTGTCTCTGGGTGATGTTAGATTATGCTGGGTGCCTCTGGGTCCTGTATATTATGTTGGGTGTCTCTGGGTGCTGGTAGATCATGTTGGGTGCCTCTGGGTCCTGTTGAATAAGCTAGGAGCCTCTGGGTACTGGTATCTCAAGCTGGGTGCCTCTGGGTCCTGGAATCTCAAGGCGGGTTCCTTTGGGCTCTACCAGGTCAAGCATCCTGGACAAGAAGCAATTTCCAGCCATTCATAGACTGACTTTTATGAAAATCCTCACAAGCTCTCCGCCCTCCATAAATTTCCAGGAAGTAACAGTTGAGAGGCAAGTCTCAACATGGTATAACAACGCTCTCACGGCCAAAACAACTTTATGAAAAACACAATATGTAACAGGGAATGAACATTTATGTTCTACTTTTAGGAAGGATGGACGGTCAGGAGATAATAAAGATATGTTATCAGTGTGGACTAGAGCAGTTATGGAGTGTGCTTTAACTGATAAGGGAACTTGTGTTGTTGAATTATAAAATGTTGTTATTTTTTCTTATTGTGTTCCACTTGTCCAGACTATAATTACGGGTCAGAATCACACACACACACACACACACACTATATATATATATATATATATATATATATATATATATATATATATATATATATATATATATATATATATATATATATATATATATATATATATATATATATATATATATATCTCTCTCCAACTCTCCCTCTCTCCCTCTCCCATTCTATTTCTCTTCCCTTCTCCCTCTCCCACTCTTCTTCTCTCCCCCTCTCCCTTTTCCACTTTTTTTCTCCTCCTCTCTCCCTCTCCCACTCATCTTCTTTCCATCTCTACCTCTCTGTTTCTCTTTCTCTCCTTCCTCCCTCTCGCACTCTTTATCGCACCTTCTCTACTTCTCTCACTCGCACTCTTCTCCCCTTCTCTCACTCCCCCATTCTTCTTTTCTCCCTCTTTCACTCTTCTCTCCCTCTCTCACTTTCTCACTCTTCTCTTCTCCCTCTGTTCGTCTTCCATTCTTCTCTCACTCTTTCCTCGTTCATCTATGGGCACCGTAGGGGGAGGTCACATCCGCTCGTCGTCCTCTGACCTGACTTGGCTTCAGTGCTGTGTGAAGCTTGGTACAGGTGTGAGAAGTTACCTTGTGTGTCTTAGTTATCTCGGTACCTCGACCCTATAAACGCGGACTGTATAATTATGTACCATAACCAAACTGTATAGAGGAAAATACAGGTTGAGGTCAGAAGTCAGACACTGAGGTGCCAGGCCAGCGTTCTGCCTGCTGCCGCCTACCTACCGCCCTCTTACGTATGGGACTATAGAGGTCAACTTACCTCTCATCATAAGAGTACGAACCTCTGTACTGCATGGCAGTGAACAGTGACATCACCCACATGTCTTTGTGTATGAACCTCTGTCCTGCGTGGCAGTGAGAAGTGATCCCACCCTCAGTGTCAAGACCTGACTGAATTACTCAGAATAGGCAAACTGTACTACAAGCTTTGTCAATAAATTTTTTAAACTAGACTAATCATTCTCTTATTCTCCCTCTCGCCTTCTCTTCCTCTCTTCCTCTTCCACTCTTTTCTCACTCTCTCTCTCTCTCTCTCTCTCTCTCTCTCTCTCTCTCTCTCTCTCTCTCTCTCTCTCTCTCTCTCACTCTCGCACTCCCCCAAAGCAAATAATAGCCACAGTTGTAGGAGGAGTGCGTCATAAGGCCTCTCATTCAGACCACCTTACTCCCCTCACTGCCTCACTGTCCTCACTATCCTCAATTCCCTCACTGCCTTACTTCCTTCACTATCCTTACTGCTGCATTCCCCTTACACTCCTCACTCCCCTTACTGTTTCATTCCCTCACTGCCTCACTTTCCTCACTATGTCACTATTATCACTGCCTCACTCCCATGACTGCTTTACTCTCCTCACTCCCCTCACTCTCCTCACTCACCTCACTCACCTCACTTTCCTCACTCGTCTCGCTTCCCTCACTCTCTTTACTCCTCTAACTATCCCCACTACCCTCTCTCCCCTCGCTCTCCTCAATTCCGTCACTCTACTCACTGCTTCATTGCCCTAACTGCACCATTCCCCTCACTTTCCTTGTTCTCCTCATTGCCTCACTTTCTTACTGCCCGAATCCCCTTACTCTCCTCACTCCACTCACAATTCTCAATTCCCTCACTCTCATCACTGCTTCATTCACCTAACTGCCTTAGTAAGACCTCATGCCTCTTCAACCCCTAATTGGCACTCTCGATCACCTGGTCATGTGAGAGATGATTGAAAGGAAATACTCGTGGGGGGAGGTAGGGGTGAGGAGGTCGTTGGAGGAGGGGGAATAGGGGATGAGGAAGAGAAGGAAATGAGATAGTTGAATGGTGTAGAAGAGGTAGGGGAGGGAGAGGAAGAATGGAAGAAGAGGTGGGGCTAGGAGGAGGAGGAGGAGGAGGAGGAGGAGGAGGAGGACAGGTGGGAAGAATCGGGTAAGAGGAGAGAGGTAAGGAAAAGAAAGGAAAAAGTGAGAGAGGGGAAGAAGGTGAAGTAAAAGATGGAAGGAGAGTGTTTTCTTCTCCTTTCCTTCCTCCTGTGTTTTCCTATTTTTTATCCTTCCTTCCCCTTCCCCTTCCTCTCTCCATCTTCCACAACCTCTAACATCCTCTCATAACCCATCCCGATCCCTTCACATCCTTTCACACACTATCACACACTCACACGTCGTCCACATCTTACTCAACTTCTCACACCCTCCAACAACCCCTATCTCCCTCTCACACCCTCTCACACGTCTTTCCTCCCTCACACAACCTCTCACACCCTCCCACAACTCCACATTGTACCCCTCCCTCCCCTCTCAACCTCTCACTTCCTACACACAGCCTCGGGGCATCAGCAAAAACGAACACGACTTAACTACGCCTATTCTATTACCATTAATTAAATACAAGACAACGAGCTGTCAATGATATAGAATGAGAGTGTGTGGTGTAAGGTGTGTGTAGTAATGCTTGTAGTGTGAGGTGAAGGGTGCGTAAGTTCGTGTGTGTGTGTGTGTGTGTGTGTGTGATTATTAAAGTGCTCGAGTGTGTGAGTGTAACTGTGTAGGTGCGTGTAAGAATTTTAAGGAACGCACTCAAACACATTCAGTGAGAGTGAGTACAAGACAAAATATAAACTTAGCGAAATGACTAGAAAAACATTACACAAACTCACAAGTGCCCCCAAAAATATTTTATTAAAATATAGTATCTAGGAAGCAGTATATAGCACCAGTTTCACTCAATTACACACACACACACACACACACACACACACACACACACACACACACACACACACACACTCACTACTACTTATTATTTTACTGTCACTCGGAATCGAGTATGAAGATCATCCAGCTATGATACAATGATATGAGTTATTAGGGATATCACCTTCGTTGGTAAATTCTGGGGTGACTCGAGAGGCCGATACGGGATCGGCAGGGCCATCCACAGATGTTGCACGTGTAGAGGGCCACATCTAGTGCGGGAGGGGCGGCGTCAGCGTCTTTTCGCCGCTGGTGCTTGTCTGCCTCGGTATGCAGTCGGTGTAGCTCGAAAACATTGACACCTTCTCGTGTGGTGCTCCTCCAAGTATTGCAGTTTGGAGTGATCGTCTCCCAGGTGGGAAGGCGATTTGGCACTTTTCAAGTTCGTTTTAAGACTATCCTTATTCCTTTTCCTTTTCTGCCAACGTTGCATTTACCGCTCATTAGGTGACTGTAAGATAGTTGCTTTGGCCGTCTACTGGCGTCCTTGTGGGTAACATGGCCAATCCAACGTAGTTGTTCATGGATATTGGTACCCTCAATGTTCCTACAGTTGGTGTCAGCGAGAATACTGGCATTTGTTCTTGTCTTCCCAGCGAACTCAGAGGATGGAATGTAGACGACGTTGGTGAAAGTTTTCAAGTGCCTTTGAGGTGCCTCCTGTATATGACTCATGTCTCGTTGCCATACAGCTGGGTGGGGAGAACCACTGCTCGATACACATGCAAATTTTTAGATAATTTCAGCTCCCTACAGCAGAAGACACTGGCATGGAGTCTGCCAAAGGCTTGAGATACACATCTGATCCGATGATGAATCTTTTCATCGTTGTCTGCTGTGGTGTACAGGTGGGAGCCAAGGTACTGGAAGTCGGTAACATTAGAGAAGGTAATACCATTAAGCTTGTGGTTAAACCAGGGGCAGGCTGAAAGAGAAACTGTTTGTGCATATGTATCTGCTCAGGTGTTCAGGATCTCATGTAGGTCCTGTTCACTGTGAGTGACGAGGGTGAGGTTGTCTGCATACCTTTGTTCTTGACTGGAGTCACCTTATGTTGAAAAGTCCCTACATCCGATACTGGATATCTACTCCGCCGGCTAAAATGGCACTGACATGAGTAAGGAAGGCAGCCAAGAAAATGAAAAAGAGAATTGGTGCCAGTACCCATCCTTGTTTTACCCCCGTTTAGATGGTGAAGAACTCAGACTAGGCGCCGTTGTGTAGGACACTGCCGTTCATGACATCGTTGAGTTGCCTCACAATTTTTTTTTTTGGGGGGGGCACCCCCCTACATCCTTGTGTAAGGTGAAGAGCAGAAGCGTTTACAGCGCCCAACAGGGAAGCATGCTAAGTTCATGCTTACCTTATGTCTCATGAGTTAAGGGCGTAGAAGCCTGAAGAGTCAGTGGTTTTATGTCATCAAGTTATTGGAAGCTCCAACAACTCCCTGAATACGAATTCGCAACTTTCGATTTACAACAGGTACCTACTTTACTGCTAGGTGAACAGAGACTAATGGGGGGCTAGGATGTATGTCCAAACAACTTCCACCGGCCCGGGAAGCGAACCCGTGACATCTCGCTTGCGAGGCAAGAACGGTACCGCTTCTACCACCGGTCCCCATGCCTCACAATGGCAATGAATTTCGGTGGGCAGCCAAAACGGCTGAGGGTCGGCCAGAGAGCTTCTCTGTTAACTGAGTTGAAGGTCAATGAAGGCCATGTATAAATCATCACACTGTTCTCTTCCTGTATCTGGCGGGCAGCAAAGATCATGTCAGTGGTGCCAAGTGATGATCTAAAGCCACATCGAGATTTTGGGAGGAAGTTTTTTGCTTCAAGAAGAAGTCTGTTTAGGAGGATTCGGGCAGTAATCTTACCAGCTACGGATAGTACAGGGTAGTGAGATCCCACAGTAGTTGTGGGATTTCCTCCTTCTCCCATATCTTCTCCTGATGGAATCCCAGCAGAGGTCCTCCTGCTTAATAAACCTCAGCTGGGATTCCATCAGGCCCTGTGGCTTTGTTATTTTTCAAGTGCTTGATGGCAGTAACTACCACTACCAGGGAAGGAGAATAGCTGAGATGGGTCAGCTGAGGGGGCTGAGGGACCTGCTGGGTAGTCAGAATATTCACATCAGTGTTTCGGTTGAGCAGCGAATGGTAGTGCTCTTTCCAACGCTGATGGATGCCTTTTTCGTGTCTAATTAGGGTGTTACTGTAGGATGAGCGGAGGGGGGTCACGCTACGAGTAGCTGGGCCATATATTGTTTTAGGGGAATTGAAAAATTCATGAATCTTGTGTTGATTCGCATTTTTTTTTCATTTTAAATGGTATACTTTTCCACCTTTCGTTCATTAGTTTGCGAAGTTCGCGCTGGGCCGCCACTTTTTTCTCGTGGAAAGTATCAGCTCTGGTCGGAGACTTAGAGTTGTTTGGCAGTCAGTGAGAGTAACACGTTTACTATTGATGAATACATCAATTTCCGGGTCGTATTCATCAAACCAATCCTGGTGTTTTATTTTGATATGGGTGAAGGTCTCGTTGCAGGTTGTCGTGATGACAGCTTTGATGGGACTTCTTTAGCACTCGGATTTTAGTTGTTTGTTGTTGGGTAGTTTACCAGCCTATCGTTGAGCTGCTCTCTGAAAGCATGTGCTACCGCTGGATCCTTCAGTCACTTAGTGTTAACATATTCTAGACTCTAGAGGCTTGGTGCCTTCGCCATTTTGGAGCGACGTGAGGGAGGAGTTTGACTGACGGGCCGATGACCTGTGTCACAGTAGTCTAAACCATGTATGGTTCAGGTGATGAGGGCATCACCACGACATCTTTCTCTAATAATAATGTAGTCAATGAGATGCCAGTGTTTGGATCGTGGACGTTACTAAGAACGCCTGAACTTGTCGGCCTGCCTAAACAAGGCGTTGGTGATAGTGCGTTTATGTTCAGCACATTTGCTGAGGAGAAGTAGGTCGTTGGGATTACACTTGCCTAGTCCATTTCTCCCTATGGTTCCCTGCCAAATGCCAGCATCTCTGCCATCTCTGGCATTTGAAGTCACCAAGGAACACAACCTTATCTTCTCTGGAGACAGAGGTTAGCACTCTGTCAAGGTCGGCGCTAAAGGCCTCATTGATGTCATCCTTTGCATCCAGTGTTTGGGCATATGCACTTATGAAGAAGGCATGACGTGAATGATTCAGTGGGACGCGGAGTGTTCTTGATTCACACAGTCATTTCAGTTAGTCTATATAGGATGGTTTGATAAATGGCAAGGCCAACTCAATAAATGCGGCTCCTCTCCGCAGCAGGTTTACTCTTCTAGAAGAAGGTATAGCCGGACCCCCGTTCTCGGAGTTAACCCTCGTCTGGGAGCTGGAGCTCACTAATGGCTGCTATGTCAATGTTATAACTAGACAGTTCTTTTGTCAGAAGGGCGCTTCTTCTTTTAGGACATTGATTTGTGGCAGTATCCAGAAGTGTCCTGACATTCCATGCAACGACCATAAGAGGTTGTATATTTTTTTTTGGCTTTGATGTGTAATTATGATTACGTTTTCGACCGCATTAGGATGTCCTTACTGGGTTCAGTTGCCCAGTCACGTTGTTTTTTTGGGGGGCAGGCTATGTTTAGGACACCTTTTCTAATCCTCTCCCCATGTTGCGTGAGCAGAGTGCCTCCTGGAAAGGGCTACTCAGTCATCCCGACAGGACAGGACTGCACTGTTGCCTAGATCACGGTGCATAAACAACCATCTTATCTATGCCGCCCATGTGCACAGTTGTGACTAAGGACTCCCGGCAGTTATCTCTGATTGTCCTCGTCGCCACTCATCTGTCGCCATACGACTTTTGGGGTGTGGGGTTTTTATAATGATGAGAGGTATGATGAACTAGATGATGACTGCACAGGAGTTGATTTATGTGGCGAGGCAGGAATGCAGGATTCAGCCACCCATCTTGGCTCTCCCTTTTACTGATCCAGTGGTGCAGGTAGTTGCAACGACTGGGAAGAGGCAGAGTTGTAATGAACTGCCGATAGCCTGTCCATCTTGCATTGCCTTTATCCGTCAATGTAGTCGTTGGGTTCCCTTGTTGGTCACCTCTTCCGCCTATTCCTTCGTACGGGTCTCACTGGAGCTCTGTAGGCATGTCTGCCTGATGCGGGGATCCACTGCAGATTTTTCGTTCGGGGTTTACTCCCGTTGCCTTGTACCTACCAAGGTTAATCCGCAAGGTAGCAGGACAGTGGTTGGTAGGCGCCTGGGCGTGTCCACATGCCAGTGGGCCTATGCGCAGTCACCTGCAGGTCTGGCCTGGTCCCACCAGGCACCCAGTTACCGTGTATTGTAGCGAGGAGGCACAGTAGAAGTCTTTATGGGGAAGAGGCTGTGTACTGATAGGGGAATACTTATGCAAGGTTACTTCCCTGTTCACCACACAATGAGGACTAGCCAGTGGCAGTAGCTGAAAGCGAGAGGAAGCGAGCAGTGCCTGCTTAACACTAACATAATTCTGCCACACTAGACGCATTACACCATCCTGTGCACGCACACACATACACACACACACACACACACACACACACACACACACACACAAAAAAAAGGATATCAATTTAACATAAGCCAGGTATAAATTAAGGTTATTGTCATTAAACGTCAAATATTCAGATGTAGTAAGTCGTATATCTGGAACATTATAACCTTCTACAGAAAACGATGCTTTCATATATTTTATACATACAGTATATTAAAACATTATTTTTTTCTTGGGGTTTCTTTATATTTTATCTAAATGGTGTTTAGTGTTGTTGGTATTTTGGCTGTATACTTAACATTAAATATATTAATTGACAAATAAATACCCAAGACTATACTTAATCCTTTAAGGACAATGACTTGCCCTCTTGAGTAAAATAACTTGACTCCAGTATTATCACACACGAGAAATAAGTAAATCGTATTCAAAAGGTTACGACATCGTACTCAGTGGGTTAAAACATCCTATTCAAGGGATTAAGACATCCTAATCAAGGATAATCCATTTCCACAGAAAACTTACAGGCCACTCGCGGAGCTTGACTTACAGGCCCCTCATTGAACTTTACTTACAGGTCACTCACAAAACTTGACTTACAGGCTAATTACAGAGCCTGACTTACAGGCCACTCACAAAGCTTGACTTACAGGTTATTCACAGAGTTTGACTTGTAGGCCACTCACAAAGCTTGACTTACAGGCCACTCACAGGGCTTACCTTACACGACACTCACTGAGATTGACTCACAGGCCGCTCACAGAGCTTGATTTACAGGCCACGCACAGAGCTTGACTTACAGGCCACTCACTGAACTTTACTTAAAGGTCACTCACAAAACTTGACTTACAGGCTACTCACAGAGCCTGACTTACAGACCACTCACAAAGCTTGACTTACAGGCTATTCGCAGAGCTTGACTTACAGGCCACTCATAGAGCTTGACTTACAGAGAACTCACAGAGCTTGATTTACAGGCCGCATACCGAGCTTGACTTTCTGTAGGCTTATACATTATTTGAATGTGTGGGAATCTGTGTGTATGTAATCAGTGTGACTGTATATACTGTATATGTATTTTAGTTCATGTATATGTATGTGTGTATGCATTGAGTGTGTGTGTGTTTATATAATTACGGCATATTTACCCCTAAAATCATTCATATCATCAAAGCTACCGCAAAAAAAAGAGACAGCAAACACGAACATATCTCATGGTATCTAAACTCAACGCTCAACACCAGAAGACCTACAAAGTGTTTCGTGTTATTTTGACAAAGAGGCACACAGAATTCCCTCGAAGTTTTCCCTCGAGGATACTTTTTTTTGAGGGGGAAGAAATATTCTTTAAACGATTGAAATTCCGATAGCGTGCGAGGGACATATGTCTTAGGCAAACACGAAGGTGTCTTGAACATTTTTGGTAGCAAACAGAATCTTTCGTGTTATCTATCGAGCCAAGGAGAAGCATAAATATTATACATCTCGTTCGTTTATCTTTACTACTGAGCAAAACTTTCTCTTAACTGTCGCTCATAAGTTATAGGGTTTATTGTTCAGTGTTATAGCTATAATGAAATATATATCGTTAATGCTATACTAAAATAACTTCTTTAAGAAAGTAGTTTAATTATCAGTTTTCGCCTCACTGAAATATAAAGTGTAATATATCTTATTTAAGAAGAAAGTTTTTTTTGCTGAGTTTTATCTATATTGAAATATATAAAGTAATTATCATAAAGAGTGTTAAGGAACAAGTTTAATGTTCAGTTTTAGGTTCAGTATATTAGAGAGATATACTGTAACAAAAATTGCATCCTGTATTAAATTTAATAAGGCAAATTATTATGTACTGTACGTGAATAAAATTGTCCTCGATAGTTACTTGATAAGTTATGTTAGGTTAGGTTAGGTTAGGTTCAGCTAAAGTTATGATAAAGGAATATTTTGGTAATGATTGAGGTACTATTACAACGCAAAGTGAAAAAAAAAATCAAGAAATATATTTTATAACACTAGCAAAACTCAGTCCCATAAGGTCGACGGCCTGTTAGGGGAAATTCGGATACAGTCAACTGAATGTAAGGACTTTAGTACACAAAAAGGCAGCATGGTATTTACTGCACTATATAATCTTCACTTCCCCCATCAATAAAGCAAGGTACCCATTCGTAGACCTGGGATTCCTCCGAGACCGAACCAGCGACCAGCTCTATCTCCACTCAACCACCATATCCTGGCAGTTGGGTAATTCAAGAAAATACTGCAACTCGATATAAAAAAAGAACTAATAAATGACTCGTATGAACGGGGAAGAAATATTATCTTTCCCGGATAAAAAAGAAGAAAAACTCAATATATGCAAATGAAGTTACATTACAAACTACAGTGAAGGAAAAACCTGAGAACCTCACCGCCTCGCAGATCAATCACTGTCAACTCCTTTGGGGGTGAAATTTTAATCTAGTCTCTTCGTGGAGCATCGTGTTTCATCAGTCATGGGGCTCCTCATGCTTCCATCTAAGGCTTCATTAGACATGTAGTCATGTGGCCTCCTGGTGCTTCACTCTAAGGCTTCATTACTCATGTGGACTCCTGGTGCTTTACTTCAAAGCTTCATTAGTCATATGAACTTCTGGTGCTTCACTCTAAGGCTTCATTAATCATGTGGCCGCCTGGTGCTTCACTCTAAGGTTTCGTCAATCATGTGGTTTCCTGGTGCTTCTCTTATAGACTTCACTGGTCAAGTGGCCTCCTGGTGCTTCACTCTTAGGCTTCATTAGTTATGTGGCCTCCTGGTGCTCCACTCTAAGGCTTCATCAGTCAAGTGGTCTCCTGGTGCTTCAGTCCAAGGCTTCATTAGTCAAGTGGCCTCCTGGTGCTTCACTCTAAGGCTTCATCAATCATGTGACCGCCTAGTGCTTCACACTAAGGTTTCATCAGATTATTAGACGCTTGATGAATCACTCTAGGGCTTCATCAGTCACTACAAAGTTCGTGATTTTCCTTACAGGACTCCAAATTTCGTACTTCTATCTAAGATTTCATCTGTCATTCCCAGCTTGGTGCTTCAACCTACAAAAATTCCAACTTACTGCGTCACCCTAGAAGACTCAGCTTAATTATACACCCTACAGGACTCCCGGTTTAGTGTTTTATCCTACAGGACTCCCAGCTTAGTGCCACACCTTACAGGACTCCTAGCTTTCTGTTTTACCCTACAGCTTCACTACGTGTTTTCTGGCTGGATGTATAATTTCCAGAAATTTTCGAGGTGTTCGCGCTTGATGGAACCTGGAACTGGGTACTGAGAAGAAGACAGAATCCTGGAAACTGGAGATTGACCCGTCGACTAAATCCTGGAAACTGGGGATTGACACGTCAACTAAATCCTGGAAACTGGGGGTTGACACGTCGACTATATCCTGGAAACTGGAGACTGACACGTCGACTAAATCCTGAAAACTGGGGACTGACACGTCGACTAAATCCTGGAAACTGGGGACTGACAAGTCGAGTAAATCCTGAAAGGTGACAAATCATAAAACCTACACAAGATGGCACCTTGATGAGAATTTATTATCTGTATGTCAGCTGATCCCTTGAAAACTAACCAGCAACTGTTCATCTGTCACCTGAGGCCTGGGTGACGAAGATTCATCACAGGAGAAAGATTTTATAACTCACATCCTGGTAATGCACTTTCATCTCTAAGTCTCTCATGTAAAGTGTGTGCGAGTATATCCCGACTATCAACTAGTAAACAGCCGAGACAATCGAGACAAATGTTGTTATTTACTCAATAAACAAAACTTAGGTGATCTATACATCCAGGAAGCAACAGTATGTGTTAATGAGAAGACACCATAGCATTGAGCACTTTTAGGAGAAGGAAGAGTTGGTGACGGCGGGTCTGGCTTGTGTGAGGAGACAGGGGTAAACCCACTGGAAATTTAGAGTCTTGTTTTGGGAGGAAAGTACCGAAGTAGAACTTATTTACGTATTACAGCCGTGACGATGAATGAATGAATGAATGAAAGGAATAAGTGTATTTAGATTTGATTTTGATTCCAATCACCTGCACCAAATATTTTGCACTCAAAGATTCTTCTGTAGCGAGTGAATTTTATTTTTGGAGCATCTATTTAATTATTCATGATCTTCAAGAAATTTACGACACAGGAAAGTAGTGTCATAAGTTAGGGGAGACTTATGACACCACCAACCAATTACATGTGTCAAGGGAAACTTATGACACCAGCAGCTCTGTCGTGTTGCGGGCGAGTCAAGATGAATAGTTGTCCAGTGAGAGATTGAACCCCCGCGCCAGGCTCCATCCGCTCTAAAGTGGATTGTGACCTGCTTGATCTTGGTGTGTTAGCATGTCAAAGGTCAGGGGAAATCAATATACATCTGTGTTACTGTATGTGTGACGAGAAGTTATTTACCGTTCCTAAGTGATGATTGGTTATCTGGTACAACATTCCTTTTATACAGGTTGCCGCGATTGAATGGATTCAGGACAAGGATCACTTGTTTATTTCCAAGGCCTCCCTCCTCAATCCACCCAATAGTGAAAGTGTACCAAAATCAACAGTTGGGTGCAGTGCCAGCCACGTTGCCTCCTTGTGTACCGCAGATTTAGTATTCAGTGGGATGAATACACACTTGCCTCTAAGCGACCGTCAGTCCAATGAGACTCACTTTCCTCTGTTGTATCAGGTCAGGTTAGGTTTACGGGACTATTCTAGCCATTCAGAGTAAAGATGGTAGCGCCCTCGTTTTGCCATATGAGTTATGTGGATTCGCATTTTGTAGGGTTGGTAGCCCTGTTATACGGTGGTGGAAAGACTGACGAACAATTCAGCGATATTAAAGTACGTCGATGCCTCACTGAATATGAACAAGTGCCTCGCTGAACAACATCACAGTCAAGAGGTAAAGTTAGGTACATCACTATATCAGTAGCCAACAGAGGAAGGTTCACTATATGAGTAGCCAACAGAGGATGGTTCACTATATCAGTAGCCAACAGAGGAAGGTTCACTATATGTAGCCAACAGAGGAAGGTTCACTATATCAGTAGCCAACAGAGGAAGGTTCAGCCAACAGAGGAAGGTTCACTATATCAGTAGCCAACAGAGGAAGGTTCACTATATCAGTAGCCAACAGAGGAAGGTTCACTATATCAGTAGCACTATATCAGTGGTTCACTATATCAGTAGCCAACAGAGGAAGGTTCACTATATCAGTAGCCAACAGAGGAAGGTTCACTATATCAGTAGCCAACAGAGGAAGGTTCACTATATCAGTATCCAACAGAGGAAGTAGTTCACTATATCAGTAGCCAACAGAGGATGGTTCACTATATCAGTAGCCAACAGAGGAAGGTTCACTATATCAGTAGCCAACAGAGGAAGGTTCACTATATCAGTAGCCAACAGAGGATGGTTCACTATATCAGTAGCCAACAGAGGATGGTTCACTATATCAGTAGCCAACAGAGGAAGGTTCACTATATCAGTAGCCAACAGAGGATGGTTCACTATATCAGTAGCCAACAGAGGAAGGTCACTATATCAGTAGTCAAAAGAGGATGGTTCACTATCAGTAGCCAACAGAGGAAGGTTCACTATATCAGTAGGATTCACATATCAGTAGCCAACAGAGGATGGTTCACTATATCAGTAGCCAACAGAGGATGGTTCACTATATCAGTAGCCAACAGAGGAAGGTTCACTATATCAGTAGCCAACAGAGGATGGTTCACTATATCAGTAGCCAACAGAGGAACAGAGTTCACTATATCAGTAGCCAACAGAGGAAGGTTCACTATATCAGTAGCCAACAGAGGAAGGTTCACTATATCAGTAGCCAACAGAGGAAGGTTCACTATATCAGTAGCCAACAGAGGAAGGTTCACTATATCAGTAGCCAACAGAGGATGGTTCACTATATCAGTAGCCAACAGAGGAAGGTTCACTATATCAGTAGCCAACAGAGGAAGGTTCACTATATCAGTAGCCAACAGAGGAAGGTTCACTATATCAGTAGCCAACAGAGGAAGGTTCACTATATCAGTAGCCAACAGAGGAAGGTTCACTGTATCAGTAGCCAACAGAGGAAGGTTCACTATATCAGTAGCCAACAGAGGAAGGTTCACTATATCAGTAGCCAACAGAGGAAGGTTCACTGTATCAGTAGCCAACAGAGGATGGTTCACTATATCAGTAGCCAACAGAGGATGGTTCACTTTTTTCATTAGCCAACAAAGGAAGGTTCATTATTACAGCACACACACATACTTGAATTTTCAAGAAGTGGTTCTCTTGAGAGTAAGTGGCGGTGAACTGCCTGTGTGTGTGTGTGTGTGTGTGTGTGTGTGTGTGAAAAAAAGAGAGAGGGGGAGAAGGTGTAAGTATAAGAGGGAGAGAGAAGAGGTCATTGTGGTGTGTAAGAGACAGACAAAGAGAGAAGGGTGAAGAAAGGGTAAGTGTAAAGTGTGGATGTGTGTATGTGTGTGTGTGGAAGGGAGAGAGAGAGAGAAAGAGAGAGAGAGAAAACTTCATGGGAAAACAATAAGCCAGCCAACAAAACTATTATTATCTGGATAAGAAAAATGGATCTTTTTTCACGGCAATTCTGCTTGTGAAAACATGATAAAAGAAGGTCCTCCATAAGTACGCGATGAGCCGGGGAGGTGTAGGGTAGGTGCATGGTGGTGGAGGTGCAGGGTGGGGGAGGTGCATTGTGGGGAGGTGCATGGTGTAGGGGGGGGAGGGCATTGGGGAGGTGGGGGGAGGTGCAGGGTGAGGGAGGTGCATGGTAGGGGCTGTGCATGGTTGGGAAGGTGCAAGGTGGGGGAGGTGCAGGTTTGGGGAGGTGGAAGGTGGGGAAGGCATGGTAGGGGACGTGCATGGTTAGGGGAGGTGCAAGGGGGAGATGTGGGTGGGGGAGGTGCAGGGTGGGGTAGACGCTGGGTGGGGGAGGCAGGGTGGGGAGGTGCAGGGTGGAGAAGGTGCATGGTAGGGGCTGCATAGTTGGGGAGGTGCAAGGTGGGGGAGGTGCAGGGTGGGGGAGGTGCATGATAGGGGAGGTGCAAGGTGGGGGAGGTGCAGGTGGGGGAGGCAGGGTGGGGTAGGTGCAAGGTGGGGGTGGTGCAGGGTGGGGTAGGTGCAGGGTGGGGGGGATGTGCAGGATGGGGGGGTGCAGGGTGGGGAGGCAGGTAAGGTGTATGAAAGGAGAGGTGCAGGGTGGGGGAGGTGCAGGGTAGGGGAGGTGCAGGGTGGGGGAGGTGGGGTGGGGTAGGTGCCGGATGGGGTAGGTGCAGGAAGGGAGAGGCAGGGGGGAGGCAGGTGGGGGAGGAGGAGAAGTGCAGGGGAGCAGGGTGGGGGAGGTGCAGGAAGGATAGGTGCAGGGTGGGGAGGTGCAGGGTGGGGGGGAAGGTACAGGGTGAGGGAGGCAGGGGGGGGGTAGGTGCAGGAAGGAGAGGGTGCAGGTGGGTGGGGGCAGGGTGCAGGAAGGAGAGGCAGGTGGGCGGCAGGTGGGGAGGTGCAGAGGGGGTAGCAGGAAGGGAGAGGTGCAGGGTGGGGAGATGCAGAGTGGAGAAGTGCAGGAAGGGAGAGGTGCAGGGTGGGGGAGGTGCCAGACTGGGAGGTGAAATGAAGGGGGAGGTGGAGGCCGGTGGGGGATGTGTTTGCAGGGTAGGTATTGGGTATGGGGCACAGGCCTGGTAGGTGCTGGGTGCGGGGTGCAGGCCGGGTAGGTTTATTTTTCCTTTATTTATTTTATTTTTTGGTAAAGAAAGGAGAGGTGAAAGAAGATTAGAAGTGGGGGAAGGAAGTTGTAGTTCGGAAATTGAAGAAATTTAGGAGGAGGTAAGAGAGGGCGGGCTGACCGCCAAGCTAAGCTAGTGGTGTGTTAGGGTTGTGTCATGGGTGAGTTATTGTCTGTCGACTCAGGCTCTAGACAGCATACCCTATCCCAAATGGGTGTTTTGAGGGCTTTATTTCATATTCCGCCGACCCTATTGGCGGATGCTAGTCTAGGGAGGTTGTCTATTGCCTGGCCGTATAGATCGGGGTGGTAATGGACCTTTTGAGATTTGGTAACTTTTTGGGAACCATGTATGGTTGTTGTCGTTATCTGGTGGGAATTTTTGAAGGGGTTTTTGCTCTGATCATTCTCTCTTTTGCCAGATTCTGCTGGCCAGGGTGTGCAGCTGCTGGTTGATGGGTTTTATTCTCAGGTCTCTATGCATCTCGGCTGTGGTTCTGGTGAAGGGGTATCTTTCACCCGTGACGAATCTTAGGGCTTCATTTTGGACCACCTGTAATTTTAATATTTGAGTGGTGCTCATAGTATGAAGAGGTACTGCTGGGTAACTTAATATCTGTATGATAAATGATGTCACCCGGCGGAGTTTTATTTTCTCAGTAAGCGCTTTAAAGCGGTATAGTAATCTCAGCTCTCTTCTTGCCTTTTCCTTCCCGGTGTGGACATGATGGGAGTAACCTGTCGTAGATATATGCAGGCCCAGGAGGGTGCCTCTGCTTTTGTATTCTATCTGGGCATTATTGGTTACTAATGGATGGGTTTTCCTTCTGCATGAGGGTATCACTGTGAATTTCGGGAGACTGGTTTGAGTTTTCCATTGTTTTACGTAATTATTTACCCTTTCTAATTCCCGCTTGATGTTGTCGACCTGTAACGCTCGCGATTTTCCTTGATGTGTTGTTGAGTGATTTCATCTGCATACATAATATCTTTGTTACCTATTCTAGTGAGAGGCGGGGTGTCACTTGTGTAGATAATATATCGGGTGGGAGAGAGGACGCTGCCCTGAGGGACTTTGCTCATGAGTGGGAAGGTTTCTCCTGTGTGTTGTCCTACCCTCAGTCTCGCATTTCTGCTGTCAAGAAAGTTGGCGGGAAGTCTGAGTTAGAGGATCTTATATTTTAGACCGTCATGCCAGACTTTGTCAAATGCCTTAGCTACATCCCGGGGAGTTAGATTACATTGTCTACCACACGCTGCGGCTCTGGCTATGTTTTCACATGCCAGGGCTATCGCTGTTGTGGTGGACTTCCCTTTCTTGAACCCGAATTGTCTACAGTTGACTATGTTGGTTGTTTCCAGGTGATTTCTCAGACAGTTATTGATGATTTTTCTAGGATTTTTCCAGGTACTTCGAGGAGGGAGAACGGTCTGTAGTTTAGGGGGACGGAGGGGTTCTTTCCTTGTTTTGGTGTTAGGGTAATAGTGGCCTCTTTGAATTTAGTTGGGAAGTAACACGAGGCCAGGCAAGCGTTTATTGTGGTTCTCAGAGTCTCTCCATGGCCTGGTTGTTTATGTGGCTGAGGACCTCCTTGGTGATGCCTGAATAGCCAGTGGCTTTGTTTTTGGTATTGGAGATGGCTGTGTTGATTTCTTCCGTGGTGATTGGTTTAAACAGTGGGCTGTCCACTTTCAGATCCTCCCATATGATTTCAGGGGAAGGTTGAGTGCGGTGTGTCTGGCCCCGGAGTTCATCAAGGACGAGCTTCTCGTGGGTACCATCAAATCCCCTGTTCTCTTCATTTGTGATTCGGAAGATGTTCCTCCATATGTCCCTAAATATGTTTTTTTTTTTCTTGGTCGTCATATATTTTACTTCCTGCGTGGTCAGTTATATATGGTGACTCGTTACGGCTGCAACCTTTCAGTCTCTTAACTCGACACCAGAACTCTCCTAGATCGTTGTATGTATGTGTGAGTTGTTCAACTATTTCAGCCCATTTAAGGTTGCTTTGTTCCAGAAATCTTGTTTATATTTCCTCCAGTATTCTTCTGTATGTATTGTAGCTTACGATGTCCCAACCATGGGTCTCGGCTCTCTGTTGTAGCAGTTGGAATTGGTTTGTGAGGGCTACGAGTTCTGGAGTCTGTTGTGGGTGTAGGAGAGTTCTGTTGCGTTTGAGAGGCGTGGTCTTCTGGTAGGCTGTTCCTGTGGCTTCACACCATGTGTTGATTTCTTCATTTATTTTGTTCACCGGCTGATTGTCTATGGTCTGCAGGATTGTCATATCCTTGGCCTCAAGTTTTGCTGTAGCTTTTTCGTTGAATAGCTCCCAGTTGGTCTGCTTGGAGATCCTCCGTGGTGGAGCTGGTATAGTTATTGATGTTGCTGAGATGGTCGTGATCATAGGTAGGTGGTCGCTGGAGGTTACAGAGCCTAGTTCAAAGAGGAAATTGTGGAAGCATCTGCCGTTTGTTATTGCTATATTTGGAGTAGTGGCTGAGTTCCTACTGTAGAACATGGGGAAGTCCGGGCCTATTAGCTGGGCTTTTTTGTCTGTTATGAAGCCAGCGAGGCCTTCCAACATTGTTAGTTGTCCTCTTACCATCTAGTAGAGGATGTCTGGCGTTCATGTCCCCAATGATGTTGGTTGGGTGGTGGTATGATAGGGTCTGTGGAAGTCCCCGTAAGGCAGGTAGTCCCTGCATGGTAGGAGGTAGGTTATGGCTATTATGATTGGTCCTGTGGTCAAGTTGATTTGAACTGCGAGAATTTCAGAGGTGAAGTCGTCTCTGATTCTGTGGTGGACATCTCTTTTTATGGCGATGGCCACCCCGTCATTTGGCTCCTCTGATAGATTGGATTTATGGATCTTGTAACCAAATATTTTCAATTCCTCAGACGCCTTTTGGCCGTGTGAGTTTATGAGTATAATATCTGCGTCAGCTTGGTTGTATTGGCTGGACAAACTGAATTTATTAGTTCACCAGTGGAGACAAGTATCATCTCCGGTGTGGGTACTTGTGCATCCACATCAGAGATTATTGTTGTCTTCTCTGGGATTGTTGGAGTATGAGAGACAAGTATCATCTCTGGTGTGGATACTTGCGCACCTACACCAAAGACTACTGTTGTCTCCTCTGAGGTTGAGGATGTTGCCCTGAACAGTTTTGGGATGGGCAGATTGTGGTGGCGTAAGCATTTTTCGGGTATTGTTTGAAAGCAGCCTGGGTGCAGAACATCCTCCTCATGGGCGTGTTTGACAATCATGTTGGCTAGAATGTCACAGTCATGGAAGTGTCTGTCTCTGGCATTCAACATGACTGTAGAGTCTGTAGTGGCTGCAGGGACCATAGTGACTGCAGAAGTCGGGGTCCCTACCATCACTACATCTCTGTATGTCCGTGCAGTGACTGCAGGAGTCTGGGTCCCTATCGACAGCACAGCCTTGTATGGTGATACTGATGTTTTTGTGGCTTTTTGTTGTGCTTCCTTGATTTTTTCCTTTCTTTTGGGACAGTGCATGGACATAGTGCTGTGAGACCCATCACAGTTAAGACATTTTAGTGGTGCATTACATTGGGTCCAGGTATGTTCCCTAGAGGTACATTTGGAACAGATCTTGTGTTCCCTGGGTTTGGGGCAGTTCACACGATCATGATCCTCAATGACATAGCACCTGAGGCAGGTACGTGTGTGGTGGTACTGTTCCTGTTGTATTTGGTGGTACGGTATGCTATAGGTGAATGCGAGGAGACCTGATTTGGTTGCTTTTTCAGCAACCTCGGTGCTTTTGAACTGAATTTTGATGATGCATTTTCCCTTTTTACTGGTGAATTTTTTGACATAGTCCACCTTGTTCTTCGCCCAAGCGTTTTTTTTTTCAATCGCTGCTTTTATTTCCACTTCAGACTTTTCGTGCACGGATTCATCCGTTTGGAAGCAGAGAACAGTTCTTTTAGCCTTCAAGGCAGGAGGCAGGATTGGGTCATAGTGCTCTTCCCTTAGATTGTCTATACAGCTCTGGGACAAGAGGTTATCCAGGTCTTGGTCTTCAAGCATGAGCATGATGAAGCCATCTTTTGTTTCTATTACGTTCTGGTAGCTGACATTTGTTTGCGAACAATGTCTGTCAGCTTCCGCTTGGTGCTGGTGCTGGTAGGTACTGGTTGGGTGTGGTGCAGGTCGGTGTAGTAGGTGCATGGTAAGGGAGATTCAGGCCTGGAAGGTTCAGGGTGGGGGTGGTGCAAGGTGGGGGAAGTGCAGGCAGAGAAGATGTAGGGTGTAGTTGCACAATAGGAAGGTACTGGCTGTGGGAGGTATATTCAGGGGGATGTCCAGGCTGGGGAAGGTATCAGTCGGAAAAGTGTATCAATCGGAAAAGTGTAGGATGGGGAGATGGAGTACGTGGTGGTGCAGTGTGAGGAAGGTCAAGGTTTACTGAAGTAAAGTTTGAATGAAATAAGTGCTAGGGGAGGTATGCAGGGTAGGAAGAGGCACACAGGGTAGGGCGAGGCACGAGCCTGGGTGGTCCAGGCTGGTGGAGGTACAGGCTGAGGGGGGGGGGCGGTTCAACTCATATCATCAGTATTTACCCCACGTACAGGCCGTCTCGTTCCCCCAGTGTTAAAAAGCCTCACGTTCTCTCCTCGGCAGCCGGATATAGAAACTAACTCCTTCTACATTCATCCTGGACCGAGTACCTCCTACCCCCAAGTCCTTAATGAGGACCTCCTCCTCCACCCTCCGCCCTCAGCGGGTCTTGGAAGGACATGTAATCCCTGCTTATCATCAGTCTGATGAGGATAGACTCAATAGATACCCTCGTGTTCTCTCCCACACGACTCCATTGTTTGTTGACGGGAAAAAATTCCATATTTTGTTTTTGTTTTTGTTTTTCTTTCGCGGTCGTCCACTTCAAGAGACATTTACTTGGATGGGAATGACCCCCTCTACACCCCTTAGCCTCCCTTAATTATATTCCACTTATTATAGGTGATTCTCAACCATTTTCCCCCTTATTAGGAACGCCCCTGACTACTTTCCCCTTACAATGAACGACGTCCCCTTAACATGTTCTCCCCTCGCTAAATAATACTTACTCCTCTTCCCTTCACTTACCCTCTCCTGACTAAGCTCACCGCCCATTCAGCCCCCTCCCCAACCACCACCCCAGCACCTGCCCACCTACTCAAAAATTCATCCACCCACCCACCCACCACCCTTTGTGAAGAAGCAATACACAATGGTCAGCTTCCTACCATCTCACCCACCATAAATCACGCCCACCATAATTCCCCATTAGTGGTTTGGGGATAGGGTGGTAGGAGGAAGGGGCGGGGGTAGGAAGGGGTGGGGGAGGAAAGGGTGGGGGAAGGAGGGGGAGTGAAATGGAGAGAGGAGGGATGAGTAAGGATGGATGGTGTGCTTGGTGGAATAGTGGGGGTTTGGTGGGTGGGGAGAGGGAGGGTCGGGGGAGAGAGTAGTGGTATGAATGGAGGGGTGGTGTGAAAAAGTATTGGTTAAGTAAGGTTAGGTTAGCAGTAGGTTAGCTTAGCTTATCTTAGCTTAGCTTAGCTTAGCTTTAGGCTAGGTTAGGTTAGGTTAAGAGGAATAATCTTCAGTGGATCCCTAATTCGTGTCCCGTTTTCTTCACTATAAGGAATATAATTCCGCGCTAGACTGAGGAATCTTCAGCGATGAAGACCATCAACCATAACCACACCAGACCTGTTGATAATAAAACTGGGCGACGAATGTTGAAAAAAATGTTACATGAACATCTCTAGCGATGAATAATGAATAGAAACGTTCGTGAACATCTGTAGTGGTGAAATTTTTTTTTTTTAATATTTCCAATAATGAAAAATGAATGAAGTTTAACAACTTACAGTGATGAAAGTGTTACGTAGAGACTTTCAAAGAGTAAACAAGTCTCTCTCTCTCTCTCTCTCTCTAACTCTCTCTCTCTCTCTTTACCATCGCAGCAGGACAACTCACTCTAACTAACACAGGAGAGAAATAAATATTTATCGTAATACTGAGGGCATCTCTTTGAAGTCTTGAAGGATCGGCGAGGCGTTCAAAAGACGGCTGGTGGTGTGGGGGGTGAGGAGGTGGGCGTCCTCGGGGAGACACCAGCACTAGTGATCTTCTTGTAAAAAGTTGTGGGGGGGTGGCCTTCTACTATACAACTTTGAGTCGATGAAATTTGAAAATGCAGGACTCATGTTAGACAGACAGACAGACAGATAGATAACAAAAACTTAACCTAATTGAAACAAACTGGTAAGGTTAGAATAATGAAAGATGTCTTAAATGAAGTTTCTTCCCATGACTCATCTAATTTCCGTAAAGATCTAGCAATAGTAACAAAAGGACTAGCTCTTTGTCGCAAGATTTCGTCCTGTTTTAAAGCATAATTAGACGATTATACTTAAAATGTGTGACAGCTTTAAGCCTTCATCACAACGGTACGCCAAGCTGAACACGTGACTGAAATATTTAACTCTGGAGCCTTACCTTTTTAAGTATTAAAAAATATCACAGATTTTGATTAATCACTTAAGTACGATACTATCCCTTTAAGTCTAATTAAATATTCCCATCGAGGAAGATGATTTAGGTCATGGTACTCAATGGATTTATTCATCGTACTCGAGAAGTTAAATACTCAAGAGGTTAGGTCATCGTAATCAAGGGTTTTGGTCATCGCACTCAAAGGGTTAACTCAATGTACTCAGGGGATTATGTTAGCTCACTGAAGGGGTTAAATCATCCTACTCAAAGGGAGTTAGGTCCTCGTATTCAATGTATTTAGTTATCGTACTCATGAGTTTTGGTTATTGCACTCAAGGGACTTATTAATTATACTCAAAGGGTTAACTCATTGTACTCAAGAGATTATGTTAGTTCACTGAACGGATTAACTAATCGTACTCAAAGGGATAGGTAATCGTAATCAAGAGGTTAGATCATCGTATTCGAGGAATTTAGTCATCGCACTCGAGAGATTAGGTCATCATATTCAAATGGTTAAATCATCGTACTCAAGGGTTAGATCATCATACTCAAGGGGCTAAGTCAACGTACTTAATGGGTTAAAGGGGTTAAGTCATCGTACTCAAGGGATTTAGTCATCGTACTCGAGGGATTAGGTCATCATACTCAACTGGTTAAGTCATCGTACTCAAAGGGTTACATCATATTACTCGAGGGGGTAAGTCATCATACTTAAAGGGTTAAAGGGGTTAAGTTATAGTACTCAAGGGATTATGTTATCTCACTGAAGAGAATATATAATCGTACTCAAGGGGTTAGGTCATCGCACTCAAGGGATTAGGTCACTGTACCAAGGGGTTAGGTCACCATACTCAAGGGGATGGGTCACTGTATTCAAGGGTTGTCACCATACTCAAAGGATTAGGTCATTGTACTCACAGGGTTAACTTATCATACTCAAGGGGCAAGGTCATCTTACTCATGGGGTTAACTCATTGTACTCAAGGGGTTAGGTTATCGCCATCAGAGAGTTAATCACATTCCCATGACCTGAGCCGTGATGCTAAACTTTGAATTAACTTTTCTCAAAATTTATAAGTTTGGTTCTCGGATTTCTGCCAACCTGTTAACTTTCATCAATATTGGCCACCCGGGTGTTGTGTGTGTGTGTGTGTGTGTGTGTGTGTGTGTGTGTGTGTGTGTGTCTGTGTGTGTGTAAATAATAATCAATTAGCTGTTTATTAAGATAACATGGCAGCCAGAAGGCTAAAAATATACAATAAACAGAGATAATAGGTTACATATGGTGAAATGTCGAGATAGGAACGAACTTGCAAACAGCGATCACAAAGAAATTAGATTCCAGTTAGATTTTCAGGGCAGACGTAAGGAAAATTCCACTAAAGTACCAGATTTCAGAAGGGCAAACTTTGACAGTTTAAAGAGGCAGATGAGAGAAGGGGGGTCGCGCTTGGGTGTGAACCCGACAGATAACACCGACCTGATAACGAGATCTGAGATAGCCGAGTTACACGACAATTTAAATAATGAGTTACTTAATGCACAAAGGCAGAACATACCATACAAAAAACTCAGAT
Organism: Homarus americanus; assembly: GCF_018991925.1. Taxonomy (NCBI): domain Eukaryota; kingdom Metazoa; phylum Arthropoda; class Malacostraca; order Decapoda; family Nephropidae; genus Homarus; species Homarus americanus. The sequence goes on along the minus strand of NW_024730668.1, from coordinate 13,831,964 downwards.
CAGACAACAATGACCCTAAATGGATAAATAATTATTTAAAGAACATCATTGGCCAAAGGAAGGCTATAGATAGAAGGATAAATCATGGCGAAATTTACCTCCAGGATTATTATAAGGTATTGGTGAGGAGGGTTAAAAGCGAGATAAGGAAAGCCAAAAGGAATAATGAGGTAAGGATAGCAAGGGAGGCGAAGAAAAACCCCAAAGGATTCTACCAAATGTATCAAACTAAAACACGAGAAAAGATTGGACCAATACTGTCAGATACCGGCGAGCTCACTGACAACGACGGAGAAATGAGCAATAATTTGAATAAATATTTTTTAACAGTTTTCACAACCGAAAATGTAAACATGATACCCGAGGCACCGACTCTATTTAAAGACAGTGAAGAAAACAAATTAAGTGAGATAGTAATGACTAGTAGCGATGTTAGTAAGCAAATAGACAAACTAAAGCCTAATAAGTCACCTGGTCCCGATGAGATATTTCCCAGAGTATTAAAGGAATGTAAGGAAGAGCTTAGTATGCCCTTAGCAAAGTTGTTCAACATGTCATTAAAAACAGGTGTAGTACCAGAATCCTGGAGGATAGCGAATGTAATACCGATTTTCAAGAAGGGGGATAGATCACTATCCTCTAACTATCGCCCAATCACTCTAACATCAATAGTAGGCAAATTACGAGAATCAATCATTTCAAACTCTATTCGAAACCACCTGGAGAAGCACAAGTTGATCAATGATTCCCAACATGGCTTCACAAGCGGGCGTTCATGTCTAACTAATCTATTACCATTCTTTTCATCAGTTTTCGAATCGGTGGACGAGGGGCACAATTGTGATGTGGTATATCTCGACCTTAGCAAAGCCTTCGACAGAGTCCCCCAAGAAAGACTAATTAGAAAGGTAGAAGCGCATGGCATCAAAGGTAATATCCTTAAATAGATTAGGGCGTGGTTACGGGACAGGAAACAGCGAGTGAGCATAAACGGCACTAAATCGCATTGGAGCAACGTCACTAGTAGAGTTCCCCAGGGCTCAGTACTTGGACCATTATTATTTATTATATACATAAACGACATAGATATCGGCATAGACAGCAACATAAGAAAATTTGCAGATGTCACTAAAATAGGACGTGTTATTAAATCTGACGAGGACTCCGCAAAACTACAGGAAGATCTAAAAAAAAATTTCGAATGGTCTGAAAAATGGCAGATGAAATTCAATGTGGGCAAATGTAAAGTACTCAGTATAGGAGATGTAAACAGGGAAACCAGATACCAGATGAACAGAGATGCCATAGAGAAATCCGACTGCGAGAGAGATTTAGGGGTAATGATTAGTAGGAACCTTAAGCCAAGTAAACAATGTGTTTTTGCTCGTAACAAGGCTAATAAAGTACTTGGGTTCATACAAAGGAGTTTTAGTTACAAGACTAGCGGGGTCATCCTAAAACTGTATCTTGCGCTTGTGAGACCACACCTGGATTACGCAGTTCAGTTCTGGTCACCGTATTACAGAATGGATATAGAATCCTTGGAAAGAATTCAGAGGAGAATGACAAGACTAATCCGGGGCATTAGGAACCTTGAGTATAGAGACAGGTTAAAGCATCTTAATTTGCACTCCCTCGAGAGAGGTAGAGCGAGGGGCGACCTGATGGAGGTGTATAAATGGAAGTCAGGGCTAAGCAACGTTGACATTACAAAGGTACTCAAACTATCCAAATAGGAGCGAACTCGTAACAATGGTTTTTAATTAGACAAATTTAGATTTAGGCGCGAAATAGTAAACACTGGTTTGGAAACAGAGTAGTGGATGAATGGAACAAGTTACCAAATATCATCATTAACTCGAATACGCTGAATAGCTTCAAACATAGGTTGGATGCTAATATGAGCAATAGGGGTTGGGGGTATACGGGACTGCCCAGTATGGGCCAATAGGCCAGCTGCAGTTTCCTCCATTCTTATGTTCTTATGTTCTTAAATTGGGAGTTGGTCACTTGAATGACAAGAGCTTTCAGTACAAAAAGACAAATAACATAGAGTCAACATTTAGATTAACTATACATCTGGTCCTGTGGGAGCTGGTCTTATAAACAGTCTTGTGACTTAATATTGGTGCAAACAAAGTTCTTCCCACGGTTTGGATGGCCGTCATGTCGTACCTCACTACATATGCAAATGTTTGGCACATCCACCAAATGGTCCGGGTAGGTCCTTCAACTCACACAGGCTGTAAAAGATGGTTCTTGTTCCTCATGTGATGTAGTTAAGAATTCATGATTCCTCACCTGGGTGAGTAGGGAATCCTCATTTCTCTCATAATGTAGTTTGGAGTGTTTCATGGTATCTCATCCAGTGTTGGTAGTGGTGGGTGTACGGGGAACCCTGGGTGTGTCAGGTCAGCGTCAGGTCACCATTGACCGCTGAGCACTGATTGTCACTATAAGAGTGATTCTTTCTTTCATAAGAACATAAGAACATAAGAATGGAGGAAACTGCAGCTGGCCTATTGGCCCATACTGGGCAGTCCCGTTTACACCGAATCCCTATTGCCCATATATCCATCCAACCTTTCTTTGAAGCTATCCAGCATATTCGAGTTAATCATGATATTTGGTAACTTGTTCCACTCGTCCACTACCCTGTTTCCAAACCAGTGTTTACCTATTTCGCCCCTAAATCTAAATTTGTCTAATTTAAAACCATTGTTCTGAGTTCGCTCCTGGTTGGATAGTTTGAATACCATAAGAACATAAGAACATAAGAATGGAGGAAACTGCAGCGGGCCTATTGACCCATACTGGGCAGTCCCGTTTATACCCAACCCCTATTGCTCATATATGCATCCAACCTATGTTTGAAGCTATATAGCATATTCCAGGTAATGATGATATTTAGTAACTTGTTCCATTCATCAGCTACTCTGTTTCCAAACCAGTGTTTACCTATTTCACGCCGAAATCTAAATTTGTCTAATTTAAAACCATTGTTACGAGTTCGCGCCTGGTTGAATAGTTTGAGTACCTTTGTAATGTCCCCTTTGTTCAACCCCGACTTCCATTTATACACCTCTATCATGTCGCCCCTCAGTCTACGTCTCTCGAGGGAGTGCAAATTAAGATGCTTTAACCTGTCTCTGTACTCAAGGTTCCTGATGCCCGGGAGTAGTCTTGTCATTCTCCTCTGGATTCTTTCCTAGGATTCTATATCCATTCTGTAATACGGTGACCAGAACTGAACTGCGTAATCCAGGTGAGGTCTCACAAGCGCTAGATATAATTTTAAGATGACCTCGGTAGTCTTGTAACTAACACTCCTTTGTGTGAACCCAAGTACTTTATTAGCCTTGTTAAGAGCAAAAACTTATTGTTTACTTGGCTTAACATTCCTACTTATCATTACTCCTAAATCTCTCTCACAGTAGGATTCCACAATGGCATCGTTGTTCATCTGGTAACTGGTTTCCCTGTTTACATTTCCTATACTGAGTACTTTACATTTGTCCACATTGAATTTCATCTGCCATATTTCCGACCATTCGAAATTTTTTTTCAGATCTTCCTGTATGTTTTGCAGAGTCCTCGTCAGATTTAATTACACGTCTTATTTTAGTGTCATCGGCAAATTTACTTATGTTGCTCTCTATGCCGATATCTATGTCGTTTATGTGTATAATAAATAATAATGGTCCAGGTACTGAGCCATGGGGAACTCCACTAGTGACGTTGCTCCAATGCGATTTAGTGCCGTTTATGCTCACTCGCTGTTTCCTGTCCCGTAACCACGCCCTAATCTATTTAAGGATATTACCTTTGATGCCATGCGCTTCTACCTTTCTAATTAGTCTTTCGTGGGGGACTCTGTCAAAGGCTTTGCAAAAGTCGAGATATACCACATCATAATTGTGCCCCTCGTCCACCTATTCGAAAACTGATGAAAAGAATTGTAATAGATTACTTAGACAAGAACGCCCGTTTGTGAAGCCATGTTGGGAATCATTGATCAACTTGTGCTTCTCCAGGTGGTTTCGAATAGAGTTTGAAATGATTGATTCTAGTAATTTGCCTACTATTGATGTTAGACTGATTGGGCAGTAGTTAGAGGATAGTGATCTATCCCCCTTCTTGAAAATTGTTATTACATTCGCTATCCTCCAGGATTCTGGTACTACACCTGTTTTTAATGACATCTTGAACAACTTTGCTAAGGGCATACTAAGCTCTCCCTTACATTCCATTAATACTCTGGGAAATATCTCATCAGGACCAGGTGACTTATTAGGCTTTAGTTTGTCTATTTGCTTACTAACATCGTTACTAGTCACTACTATCTCGCTTAATTTGTTTTCTTCACTATCTCTGAATAGAGTCGGCGCCTCGTGTATCATGTTTAAATTTTTGGTGGTGAAAACTGTTGAAAAATATATATTTAGATTATTGTTCATTTCTCCGTCATTATCAGTTAGCTCGCCGGTATCTGAAATTATTGGTCCAATCTTATCTCGTGTTTTAGTTTGATACATTTGGTATAACCCTTTGGGGTTTGTCTTCGCCTCCCTTGCTATCTTCAGTTCATTATTTCTCTTTGCTTTTCTTATCTCGGTCTTAACCCTACCGGCCAATACCTTATAATACTCCCGGAGGTAAATTTCGCCACGATTTATCCTTCTACATATAGCCTTCCTTTGGCCAATAATGTTCTTTAAATACTTATTTATCCATTTAGGGTCATTGTTGTCTGATCAGAGTTTTTTGTATGGTGTGTTCTGCCTTTGTGCATTAAGTAACTCGTTATTTATATTGTCGTGGAACTCGGCAATCACAGATCTCGTTATCAGGTCTGTGTCTTCTGCAAGGTTCACACCCAAGCGCGACACTCCCTCTCTCAGCTGCCTCTTTAAACTATCAAAGTCTGCCCTTCTGAAATGTGGGACTTTAATGGATTTCCCTTTACGTCTGACCTGAAAATCTAACTCGAATCTAATTTCTTTGTGATCGCTGTTTGCAAGTTCGTTCCCTACCACGACATTGCTAATGAGGTTTTCTCTGTTCGACAGATCTAAATCGAGTATATTATTACCCAGGGTGGGTTCGGTTATATGTTGACTTAGGAAACAGTCCTGGATTGCTTCGAGGAAATCCTCTGATACTGATTTACCCATAAGGTCAGTCCAATCTATTTGGCCAAGGTTAAAATCGCCTACTATACAGACTTTGTTGTGTATGGAAGCCCTGCGCATTTCATCCCAGATAAGTCGCTCATTAACTCTGTCAAGATTGGGAGGTCTATATATTACTCCTATGATTAATTTTTCCCTTCCGTCGATTAATTCTATCAAATTTGTTTCTGTATTCCGCTCAGTTTTTATTTCCTTATTTATTTCACATTTCAGATTATCCCTGACATAGATTGCTACTCTGCCTCCTTTCCTGGACGGCCTATCGGTATGGAACAATTTGTAATCCGCAATTTGGTATTCGACAGGTAACTCACGTGAGTCTAGGTTAATCCATGTTTCAGTGAATGCTATTATATCGATTTTTTGGTACATACCAAGGCCCTAAGTCCCCTTTCTTCAGCCCTAACTTCCATTTATACACCTAGATCATATCGCCCCTCACTCTACGTCTCTCGAGGGAGTGCAAATTTAAAAGCTTTAACCTGTCTCTGTACTCAAGGTTCCTAATGCCCGGGATTAGTCTTGTAATTCTCCTCTGAATTCTTTCCAAGGATTCTATATCCATTCTGTAAAACGCTGACCAGAATTTAACTGCGTAATCCAAGTGGGGTCTCACAAGCGCAAGATATAGTTATAAGATAACCTCCCAAGTACTCTATTAGCCTTGTTTCGAGCAAATACACATTGTTTACTTGGCTTAAGATTCCTACTTATCCTTACTCCTAAATCTTTCTTGCAGTCGGATTTCTCAATAACATCGTTGTTCATCTGGTATCTGGTTTCCCTGTTTACTTCTCCTATACTGAGTACTTTACAGTTGTCCACATTGAATCTGATCTGCCATTTTTCAGACCATTAAAATTTTTTTTTAGATCTTCTTGTAGTTTTGCGGAGTCATCGTCAGATTTAATTACACCCCCTATTTCAGTGTCATCAGCAAATTTACTTATGTTGCTGTCTACGCCGATATCTATGTCGTTTATGTATATAATAAATAATAATGGTCCGAGAAATGAGCCTTGGGGAACTCCACTAGTGACGGTGCTCCAATGGGATTTAGTGCCGTTAATGCTCACTCGCTGTTTCCTGTCCTGTAACCACGCCCTAATCCATTTTAGAATATCTCTTTTAATGCCATGAGCCTCCACTTTTCTTATTAGTCTTTCGTGGGGGACTCTCTCGAAGGCTTTGCTAAAGTGGAGATATACCACATCATAATTGTGCTCCTCGTCCACTGATTCGAAAACAGATGAAAAGAATGTTAATCGATTAGTTAGACATGAACGCCCGCTTGTGAAGCCATGCTGGGAATCGTTGATTAACTTGTGCTTCTCCAGGTGATTTCGAAAAGAGTTTGAAATGATTGCTTCCAGTAATTTGCCGACAATTGATGTTAGACTGATTGGTCGGTAGTTTGAGGATAGTGATCTATCTCCCTTCTTGAAAATCGGTATTACATTCGCTATCCTCCAGGATTCTGGTATTACATCCGTTTTTAAGGACATGTTAAACAACTTTGCTTAGGGCATACTATTTTGAAATTGTCACTATTGTATATCAGCTGTGGGTTGATCGTCAATCCTTGCACTGTATTGTTGGTGGGAGGATGTTGATAAATCCAGGTAGGGAGGAGAGAGGGAAAGGGAAGGCCCAACAAACCAGGCTGGCTGCTGTCTCCATGGCCTAACAGACCACGGCCTCCTTAGCGGAGCAGCACCGAATACATTACGTCCTCACCCTATGAAGGCTGAAGTGTGTGTGTGTGTGTGTGTGTAATTTTAGTGAGTCATTTAAGCTTTTGTTATCCGAAGCTATGAGCCATTTCCATCCTGAGTCATTTACGTCTTTCCGAGCACGTTATTAATCGTTTATAAGAGAGCTATTTGAACTATCATTATCCAAACCTGTGAACCACTAATTTGATGAACTATTTAAGCCTTTATTATCTGTCTCTGACAACAATTTATTCAGTTAGCCATTTAACATTACGTCACTAAGGTAACAGTGAGGGGGGAAGGGAAAATCTCGTGACTTAGCCTCGCGTCTTGTTCTGTATCGGATATTTTTACACCTTCGTTTTTCCAGGACTTTTACACCATCTGCGACCCTCCGTGTGTTGCTACAAGAACGCGCCGCCCTGCACATGAATCACACGCTTTACCTATATGAATGGCGGCGTGAAAGAGGTACTTAAATACCAACCCGGTCTAAATTTCTTCCATTACACCAAGATGCTTCCCGATCTTAACTTATACGATTTTTTTTTCTCTCTCTCTCTCTTTTGAAGGGAAGGGGAGGAGGAAGACTCAGTAGTATAGCCTTTATGGGAATGAAAGACGTTGTAAATTTAACTTCGATGAGAGTAGCGCCAAGCTTTAGTGATTTAATTTTTTTTAAAGAGCACATTTACGTGTTAGAAACTCAAAGATGTTTTATAAATTGTTGACATTTCGATAGAGGATTTTATTTTATATTTACGTTTATATAAAAACAAAGATGGAGACAACTGTTGATCCAAGGTTGCTGGCGGCATAAATTAGTCTATAACTTAAGCACACATTGGGTTAAACCTCTTATACGTAGAGAGAGAGAGAGAGAGAGAGGGAGGGAGGGAGGGAGAGAGAGAGAAAACACACAATATATCTCCCGACGGCGCCATGAGGAGGACGAGATCCAGGACCTCTCTAACGAGACGTCTCTCATCCAACATAATTTGTCAACAAACTCAGCAAAGATGTCAGCAAATACTCGACACTTTTCAGCCTTCCCTATTGGACCGATACCCAATCATCCTGGTTGGGGTGGGTGAGGGGGGGGTGACAAATGGCTTAATTTTCAACAGAAGGAAGAGGAGGAGAAGGAGGGAGAGAGAGAGAGAGGGAGAGAGAAAGGCGGCGGGGGTGAGGGATAGGGAGACAGGATGGAGCAAGTAGAGGCCATGGAAGCTTTTTATAGCATTTTATGAATTGATTCTCAGTAGAAGCGAGCTCGACCCGAGAGCCATATTTTACTAAATAAAAGGGAGAAAAACTGTCTGACTGAAAGAAGAGGAGGAGGAGAAGGATGTATATAGACTGCTATACGACCTCTCCTGTACAGCAGCAGAGGAAGCGATATATAGCAAGTAGTTACAGCAACCGAGAACACAGCACCGGAAGGATACAGCAACAGCAGAGGGATACAACCCTCGCAACAGTTCGACACAACAGAAGGAAATCCGATAATAACAGCATTAATTCTGTAGAAACACTTGGGGTTGATAACAGCAAGAAAAGATCAGATGCAGCAGAGATCATTCACAGGAATAAACAGCATAAATATGAGGAACCATGAAAACAAAATAAAGAAGGAACAGGAAAGGGATGAAAATAAACGGCTGAGAAAAAACTAACAATAGAAAGCAGCAGCATCAGAGAACAACACTTGTTGACAGAACCAAAATTAATAAAAAAATCATCAACAAATAACAGCAATAACAGAGAACAAATAACAACCATAACAGAGAGAACCAATAACAGTAATAACAGAGCTAACAGTAACACCACGTTCAGCAGACAGCAGCAGCACATGTAGAGTCTGCCACACAATAACAACAGTATGTGAGCAGTGAGGCTGTAAACGCTCGTAGCGTGTGGGCGTCAGGAGGTGAACAGCAGCGAGAACAGCACAAGAAGAGAATTCATTACAGACTATGAAACTGTGAAAGCATGAAACAGTAGAATTCTTCTTCTTCTTCTTCTTCTTCAACTTCTTCTTCTTCCTCATCTTCTTCTTCCCATTATTAATTATTATTATTATTATTATTATTATTATTATTATTATTATTATTATTATTATTATTATTATTATTATTATTATTATTATTATTATTAATATTACTATTAATATCATCATCATCATCATCATTATTATTATTATTATGATTATTATTATTATTATTATTATTATTATTATTATCATTATTATTATTATTATTATTATTATTATTATTATTATTATTATTATTATTATTATTATTATTATTATTATTATTATTATTATTATTATTATTATTATTATTATTATTATTATTATTATTATTATTATTATTATTATTATTATTATTATTATTATTATTATTATTATTATTATTATTTTTATTATTATTTTTATAATCTTCATCAGTATATAATTATGAAATGTCACTCAACCTTCTTCATTATTCCAGCGTCTCTCTCTCCCTCCATCATCCCACCATCTCTCTCTCTCTCTCTCTCTCTCTCTCTCTCTCTCTCTCTCTCTCTGTATATTTATTTGTCTTACCTTTCCACTGATCTATATGCCAGGTAAGGTAAGATAAAAGAGAGAAAAAAAGAGGGGGGGATATATGAGGAAGAGAGAATGAGAAAGAAATAGTAGAAGACAACACAAAAGAAGATATAGATAGATGAGAGAAAGAAATGAGAGAAAAAGATGGAAATTAAAAAGAATATAATAAGAAATAGGGGAATAGACGGAGAGAGAGACAAGTGAAGAGAAAGACTGATAGATAGACACAGACAATTAAAGACACACATAGACAGAAACAGACATGCTGAAAAGGACAGAGATAGAGGTAGACAGGCAGGTAGACAGACAAACAAACAGGAATACAGACAGACAAACAGACAGACAGAAACAACAGAGACAGGCAGAGGAAAACAGTCAGATAGACAGACAGAAACAACAGACAGGCAGAGGAAAACAGTCAGACAGACAGACAGAAAGATAGAGAAAAAAATGCAGACATATAGACAGAAACAAACAGACAGACAGACAGACAGACATACATATAGCTGTCAAAGGGACCATACACAAATTACAATGCAAATGCTAACACAACAAAACGAGTTGTGTGAGAGTGTAGACCCACGTTTAGAGGATATCACGCGCTTGGCTGCTCTGTCCACTCAGCTATACATCACTATTTGCAAAAACTAAAACGACCCTGTGACAAAGACGGATATTACGATGATAAAAAGAGAGGATAGACGGGCGAATAAGGCAAGTTAGAGAGGCGAGAGTAAAGGATAACTGGATAAATAGTCCGATGTTCTTCAATAATGTATACTTGTAGTGAGAAGGGATAATACTAATAATAATGAATAATAAATAATAATAATAGTACATAATAATAATAATAATAATAATAATAATAATAATAATAATAATAATAATAATAATAATAATAATAATAATAATAATAATAATAATAATGATGAATAAAAAATATTAATATATTATAATAATAATAATAATAATAATAACAATAATAATAATAATAATAATATTAATAATAATACTAATAATACTAATACTAATAATAATAATAATAATAATAATAATAATAATAATAATAATAATAATAATAATAATAATAATAATAATAATAATAATAATAATAAAAGAGACAGAAACTCGTACCCATTCTACTACTACTTTGCTGTCACTCGGAATCGAGTATCTTTTCTTTTTTTACGGGAATTAGCCCTAGGGGCGAAAAATTCAGAACAGAAAGAAGTTAAACATAGAGAAGAAACAGGTTATACTGTGTTAAACTACACCTCGAAGATGCCGGAAAACCAGCTTTTTAAAGTGAGACAGATTGTACAATTATGGAAACACAGAAGAAGGCAGAGCATTCAAGAGTTTGGCTGTGTGAGGAAAGAAGGATGTACTATAACGGAGTATTCTATTGTGACCGACATCCACAGAGAAACGGTGGGCACCGCAGGCAAGACATGTATTAGGAGCCCACGGCCTTGCCGGAGGAACACAAGATGCCAAATCCACCGAACATTGCCCGTACCTGTAAAAGAGAGAGAGTGAAGCAACATTGCGGCGAAGAGAAAGGGAAGAAAGATTGTCAACTAAAGGATGAGAGATAATAAGACGAAATGCCTTTGTTTCCACCCTATCTAACAGTTGGACAGAAGAAGAGCCACCCCAGATGTGAGAGCAACACTCCAAGTTAGGACGAATGAATCCCTTATATACTTGAAGCAACTGCTCAGGAGTGAAATAGCTACGGCATCTGTACAGCATTCCCAGCTTTCGGGAGGCAGCTTTAGCTATGTTAAGGATGTGGGATTTCCATGACATATTGGAGGAAATGGTGATGCCTAGCATATCTATTTCAAAATGTAAGTGGTGGGAGATCATCTAATTTAGAAAGTGTAATTGGTAGATACTGAGTTTTATTAATATTGAATTTAACCACGTTTCTGGCTCCCCATTCAGAGATGCTGCACAGATCTGCATTGATAGAAGTAATGATATCAGCTCTAGAAACAGATCTATTTTGAGAGTTAAGAGGAAGGGGAAAATGTGAAGAAGAGTGAAGAGTAGAATCATCAGCGTAGAATGGATAGAATTAGTTATATGTGAAGTAAATCATTGATAAAAGAAGGTAAGAGAGCAGGTGAAAGAAGGAAGGGAGTGGGTGAAAGAACAGAACCCTTTGGGACACCACTAAAGTTGTATGTGATATTAAAAGGAATGTGATAACTGCCAATGAGAACAACTTTCGTAACGAATTTGTGTGGATTCCGTCCCATGTTGGAATCAGGTATCATGACCGTGCTGATAGACTGGCCAATGAGGCATGTTAGAAAGAAAATGTTGACCGTGACCTTGGCCTTTCCAATGCTGTAATTAAAAACATTCAAGTCAGAATCATGAACTCTGATCTAGAAGTGAAAAATGCAGAGAGACCTGACAGTTGTAGCTTTAGTAAATATGAAAAATTTTGTGACAAGAGGTACCGGTATGGCCAGCTTAAGGACAGAACCAGACAATGTGATGTAGTCGTGGCCAGAATTAGACTAGGATACAGACACATCTGGCAAGTTAGTAACGCTGTACCCATACCAGAACACTCAGCATGTAAACTTTGTGATAAACCTCTAAAGCAGGGGTTCTCAACCAGGGGGGAATTTCCCCCCTCAGGTTTTCAGGGGAAACTGATACTAATATGGAAAAAATAAAGGATTTTCAGTATTATATGCACTTTTTGAGGCAGACAATCTTGGAAAGGAGGGGGGAATGACATTCTGACATATGGTGAAAGGGGTGCATGAGGCAAACAAGGTTGAGAACCACTGCTCTAAAGCATAACCTTGAACACTATATTATTGATGTGACACTGTCAAAGACTTCAGGCCACCTGACTTATTGTATCTTGAACTATGTAATTACTTCATTGAATCAGATGTGCTTGAGGACATTCTTGCTGTTCATCCCAAATTTGCTAGCCCACGCTGATTAGTCTTCAATTAGAATATGACTCCAATGTGTGTGATCCACTGACCTATATATACTGCTAATGAATATGATGTATTTCCTTCTTTGTGTACGAACCTCTGTCCTGCATGGCAGTGAACAGTGGCATTACCCACATGAATCAGACCCTATATAGTGTCAATGAATATGATGCATTCTTTGTGTACGAACCTCTGTCCTGTATGGCAGTGAAGAGTGATATTACCCACATGAATCTGACCGACGTATATGTATGTATGTGTGTATATGTGTATGTATGTGTGTATGTGTGTATATGTGTATATATATGCACATGTATATGTATATGCATATGTGTATATGTATGTACATGTGTATGTGTGTGTGTACATATATGTATATGCACTGTCAATGAATGTGATGCATCTCTTTGTGTACGAACCCCTGTCCTGCATGGCAGTGAACAGTGGCATGACCCATATGAATCTAACCTCTTTACATTTATAGCTGTTAATGAATATGATGTACTTCTTTGTGTATAAACCTCTGTCCTGCGTGGCAGTGAGAAGTGATACCACCCTCAGTGTCAAGACCTGACTGAATTACTCAGAATAGGCAAACTGTACTACAAGCTTTGCCAATAAATTTGTTAAACTAAAATTAAAACACTATTGGTAGAGAAAGAGCGAGAGATCGATCCCTCGACAACAACTGCCATGGATCGGTTCTCAAAGAAGCTAGAGATTAGAAAACAAAGTGGGAAAGAAACCATAGGAGGGAAGTTTAGAAAGCAAAGACTTATGCCATACCCTGTCAAATGCTCTGGAGATGTCGAGGGCCACGAAGAAAGTTTCCCCATAACCCCTAAGAGAGGATGACGAAAGATGGGTGCAGTAAGAGAGTATATCACCAGTAGATCTAGCCTGGCGAAAGCCATACTAGTGATCCGAGAAAAGAGAATGGCGTTCAAGGTGAGGGAGAAAATGGGAGTTCAAGATAGTTTCGAAAATCTTAGAGAGGGATGAAGTTAGGGCAATGGGACGATAGTTAGAGGGATTAGAATGGTCACCCTTCTTCGGGATGGGCTGAACCAAAGCATGCTTCCAAGAAGAAGGAAAAGTTTGGGTTTTGAGGCAGAGGCGAAAGAGGCGAGCAAGTACAGCACACTCATTCAGAACATGAGGGGATATTCCGTCCGGTCCATGCGCCTTACTCTCATTCAACCTGGATAACACACTGGCAACCCTGCGAGTGGAGATTATAGGAAAGTGCATAGGTTCAGTCGAAGGAGCAGGGGTAGGAGGGATAGAGTAGGAATCGTCTAAGGTGGAATTAGCGGATAATAAGGTGCCAAAGAGGTTGGCTTTTTCAGGGTGAGAGTTGGCTATGGAGTTATCAGGTCGGAAGAGAGGAGGAAAATAAGTGGTGCAGAAGTTACTATACTGTAGATGTTTTTGGTTAAGAACCAGAAAGATTTACTAGAGGAAGAAATAGTCAGGACACCGGTCTTTCTTTTTATAAAATTCCGCTTGACCCTACGAAGAATAGCCTTACAACGCTTCCTAGAAGTAATGAAAGAGGTATGGGTAATAGGAGAAGGAGATAGTTTCATAGCTCGATATGTACTATTTCTCACCCTACATGCAAGAGAACAGGAACGACCAAGCCATGATTGTAAAGTGAAAGTTTTGGTAAAAGATGGGATAAATGTACTCATACCACCCTGTATAACCCCAGCAATGCTGTCAGCACATACCGAGGCGTCCCGAGTGGAAAAGAAACATTCATCCTAAGGAAAGTCGGTGAAGAATTCTCGCAAGGACTGCCAGCTTGCCCTCTGATAGTGCCATAGTTGACGTTCAGAGAGGGGTGAGGGAGGTGATCTGAAGACCCAAAGGAGGCAGAAATTGAGTATGAATAGTGTGAGGGGTTAGAGGTAAAAAAAGATCGAGAATGTTAGCAAGTTGATCGGATCGATCAGGAACGCGTGTAGGGCGTTTGATTATTTGTTCCAAATCATTAAGTAAGGAAAAAGAGAGTGCCTCAGTTCCACCTGGGTCATCCCTTGCAGAGCCAAGCCACACTCTGTGATGTACATTGAAATCCCCTAGGTAGAGGAACTCGGTGATAGGGTGTGTGGATAGCAACGACTCATGCCAAGAAGTGAGAGAGTTACAGAGTTCGAAATAATTAGTAGAGTTGGTAGAACAGTATAGGAAACAAAGGAAAATAGTCACAGTTGGTAGAGATATTTTGAGCCAGATGACATCATAAAGGGAAGATTCAAGATCCGTGAGTCGAGCTATCGGTGTACGTGTGTTGCAGTAGGCGCATACACCTCCCTTAGAACGGAAGGAGGTATAAAGGTTGTAGTTGGAGACTTGAAAATGTTTGGGTGAATCTGCCTTGGTCAGTTGAAGTTCGGAAAGTAGTAAGAGGTGGGGCGAAGAGGTTAATAGATTGTGCTCCACAGAAGGAAAATTGGATCTCAGGCCGCGAATGTTGGAAGAATGAAGTGTGAAAAAAGCAGTTCTTCCAGCAACTGCGGTGGCGTCAGTTGAGGCCCCAGTAGTTTGATGATAATCAGGTCGGCCCTGCGGTCCACAACCTTCCCGACCAGTGGGACCCATCAGAGAAGTCCCCGCTTCAATATTAATATCAACTGACATAGGAGAATAAAATAGAATGAATAAAACAGATCAAGAATGAGTCCGGTTATATTTGCTGTATTGTCAACAGTAAGAGAGACAATTGAGACCCTGCAATTGTGTGTAAATGAGGCAGAAAGAGAGATCAGCAACCTGGGACTTGGTCACAATTTTGGTAATCCCATATGGAAGCAGGGTCTACCATTAGTACCTCCCATACTACTTTTTTTTTTCGAAAAGTGGCCTCCGGCCTCCCCCAATAGCTACGCCTTGAATTGAATTGAATTGAAACAGTTTGTTTAGCCAGAAAACACATATACAGGGTGGATAATAATAACAATATTAACATGTCTGAGCCAGTTGAGAACCTGAGCTCTCTTTTAGGCACCTGATATATATACTATACATTTATCTCAAGGAAGTAATATGTAACATTTAGTATCATCTGGAATAGTACAATAGCATGGTGGTAATAAGAACATCTCATAATGTTACCACGGTTATTTTATTACCTTAATATTAACTATCCTAATACATAACAAGCTACCCTGGCTGTGTTCAGTTAGTTGAGCCGCAGATCTATGTGGCATTCAGTGACTGTTGCCTCAAACTCAAAATCTGCGACTGTTTTCGGCTTTGGGGCCTATGCTCTCGTTCCCCTGAGGCAAAGCAATGCAGATCTAAGCAGAGTGAAGGACAGTCGACATCTCAACCAGGCTGTAACATAACTTCTGGGCTGCTGCTCCCATTCAGATAACAACTCCGAGAGTCTGGCATAGAATCGTCTTGCACTTGGTCCCATCCCGCCAGAGGATGTGAACATCAGAGGAGTGAAGCTGCATTGATCAACGTTCTGAATTCTCTCCCCATATGCCCTAATCTTGTCTTTCTCGTTCCTCCTGTGTGCAGGATCGAGAGCTTCAGTTGAAGTGACATGCGGCCATGGGATAAAAAATCTTTAAGTCAAAAAAGGCTCGCAGTCCCCACGTCCAGAATCCTCGACCACTGACGTCCAAATGGGTTTCGTTGGATGTGTTTGAAGTCCTGTGGCGGAGGTTCTTACCGTCCAATGGAAGGAGGGGCGGTTCCACCGTGACGTCGTGGCAGATTTCCCTCAGTAGATTTGCTGTTAGATCCCTTACTTCGTCATGCCTCATGCATACGAAGCCCCTGTTCTTGAACACCATGGCGTGGTCGATGTGATAAGATGAGCCACACATGCATTGGGAGGGCAAACCTTCTACTGGGCCTACCGTACCTTAAAGCAATGGCATCTGTGAATTCTTGCTTATTGAGGATGAAGCCTACTTTGCTGTCACTGGGAATCGAGTATGACGATCATTCAGCTATAATATAATGATATGAGTTATTATAGATGCAACTTTCAATGGTGAGATTTGATGTGACTAAATAGGTCGATACGGGACCGAGAGAGTCGTTCACATTAGTTGCACAAAGGGAGGGCTACATCGAGTGCAGGAGGGGTGGTGGCAGGGTCTTTCCGGCTTTGGCACTTGTCTGCCTCGGTTTGCAGTCGGGCTAACTGCGAAGTATTTACACATTCACGTGTGGTGCTCCTGCAAGAGTTACGATGTGGACTAATCGATTCCCAAGTGAGGGGGTTGATTTGGCACTTTTTCAGTTGACCGCCGGCGTTACGTTTACTATTCGCTAAGTGACTGCAAAGTAGCTGCTTTGGCAGTCTACTGTCGTCCAAGCGGGTAACATGGCCAGTCTAGCGTAGTTGTTCATGGATAATGATAGCCTTGATGCTCCTACAGTGAGTGTCAGAAAGAATACTGACGTTTGTTCTCTTGTCTTCTCAGCGAACACGGAGGCTGGAATGTAGACTACATTGGTGAAAGTTTTCAAGTGCCTTGAGGTGCCTCCTGTATGTGACCCATGTCTCGCTGCCATATAGCAGGGTGGGGAGGAACACTGCTCGATATACGTGTAACTTTGTAGATAATTTCAGCTCCCTACAGCTGAAGACACGGTTTCAGAGTCTGCCAAAGGCTTGAGATGCACAATTGCACATCTGATCCAGTGCTGAATCTCTTCATCGATGTTTGCGGTGGTGGACAGGTGGGAACCGAGATACCGAAAGTGGGTAACATTAGAGAGGGTAGTACCATTAAGCTGGATGAATGGTGGAGATGTGTTTGAACAAGGGGCAGGTTGAAAGAGAATCTGATTCTTATGTACATTCACCTCAAGGCCGAAGTGTGTATACGCATCTGCGTAGGTGTTCAGGATCTCCTGTAGGTTGTGTTCAGTGTGAGCAACAAGGGTGAGGTCGTCTGCATAGTGAAGTTCAGTAATGGAAGCTGCCGACACCTTTGTTCTTGCCTGGAGTCGTCTTATGTTGAAAAGACCCTTCATCCGGTACTTGATGTCTACCCCGCCAGCTAAATTGGCACTGGCACGAATAAGGAAGGCAGCCAAGAAAATGGAAAAGAGAATTGGTACCAGCACACACTCCTGTTTCACCCCAGCTTGGATGGGGAAGAACTCAGACTGGGTGCCATTGTGCAGGACACTGCCGTTCATACCAACTGTAGTTGCCTCACAATGACGATGAATTTTGGTGGGCAGCCAAAACGGCTGAGGGTCCACCAGAGGGCTTTTCTGTTGACTGAGTCGAAGGCCTTGGTTAGGTTGATGTTAAGGCCATATACAGGTCATGACGCTGTTCTCTGCACTTTTCCTGTATCACGTGGTGCCACGTGATGGTCCAATGTCACATTGGTATTCTGGGAGGAAGTTTTGCGCCTCAGTAAGGAGTCTATTTAGGAGGACTTGGGGGATAATCTTGCCAGCTACAGACAGCAGCGAGATCCCATGATAGTTGCATCAGTTTGACCGGTCTCCCTTGTTCTTATAAATATTGACGATGGAGGCGTGTTTAAGTGCTTGGGGGATTTCCTCCTTTTCCCACATATTCTCCAGGAGAGAGTGGAGACAGCTAGTAAGCAGAGGTCCTCCTGCTTTATACACCTAGGCTGGGATTACATCAGGCCCTGAGGCTTTGTTATTTTTCATCTGTTTGATGGCAGTAGCTACCTCATCCAGGATGGAGGATAACTAAGGTGGGTCTGCTCTGGATACTGGGAGACCTGCTGGGTAGTCCGATGTCCACATCGGTGTTTCGGTTGAGCAATGAATGGTAGTGCTCTTTCCAGAGCTGAAGGAGGCCTTTATCGTCTTTGATTATGAAGTTACCGTCGGATGAGCGGAAGGGGGCTTCGCCACGAGTGATTGTCCCATGAAATATTTTAGTGGAATTGAAAAATTCGTTCATCTTGTTCTGATCTGCATTTTTTTTGTTTCATATGCTTTATTTTTAAACCAGTCGTTGTTTAGATTGCGAAGTTCCCGATGGGTCGCCACCTTCTTGCTGAAGGTATCAGCTTTGGTCCGAGACTGAGGGTTGTTCTGCCAGTCAGTTAAAGACTCACGTTTATCATCGATGATTGTATTGATTGCCAAGTCATTTTTGGCAAACCAGCCCTGGTGTATTCTTTCGATCTGGCCGAGGGTATCTCTGTAGGTTTATGTCATGATAGTATCGAGAATATCCCATTCGGCTCTGGGATTTGTGTTGTTTGCTGTGGGTTGTTTATCAGCCCATGTTCGAGCTGCTCTCTGAAAGCATGTGCTACCACTGGATCCTCCAGACGCTTAGTGTCAAAAGCTCTTCTAGAGGCTTGCTGACTTCACCGTTTTGGGGCAACGTGAGGTGAGAGCTTGGCTCTGACGAGCTGATGATCAGTGTCACAGTGGTCTGAGCCATGCATGGCATGGACGATGAGGAAATCTTGGCGATCTCTTTCTCTGACAATGATGTAGTAAATGAGATGCCAGTGTTGCCACGAACACTTGAACTTGTCGACCTGCCTAAACAAGGTATTGGTGATAGTGAGGTTGTTTGCAGCACACTTGCTGATTAGAGTAGGCTGTTGGGATTACACTTGCTTAGTCCCTTTCTTTCTATGGTTCCCTGCCAAATGTCAGTATCATTGCCAACTCTGGCATTGAAGTCACCAAGGAGCACAACCTTATCTTCTCTTGGGATAGAGGTTAGCACTCTATCGAGGTTGGCGTAAAAGTCCTCCGTGATGTCACCTTCTGCATCACGTGAGTAATTCAGTGGGACTCGAAGCATTATGAGGCGGTCGTTGATACCAATAGGCATTTCAGTTAGCTTGTGTAGGATGCGTTGGCGGATGGCAAAGCCAACTTCATAAATGCAGTTTCTCTCCGCAGAAGGCTTACCCTTGCAGAAGAAGGTATAGCCAGACCCCTGTTCTGTGAGATGACCCTCATCTTTGAGCCGGGACTCACTAATGGTTGCTATGTCGATGATACACCTAGCCAGCTCTTTTGCCACAGGGGCGGTTCTTCTTTCAGGACGCTTATTTGTGTAAGTATCCAGAAGTGTCCTGACATTCCTTGCAGCGACCATAAGAGGTTGTATAGTTTGTTTTCGTTTGGATCTGTGATTTTGATTGTGTTTTCGACTGCACTAGGATGACCTTACTGGGTGCGGTTGCCCAGTCAGGTTGTTTATTTAGGCCGGCTTTGTTTAGGGCACCTTTTCTAGCCCCCTCCCTATGTGGGGTGAGCAGAGTGGCTCCTCTAAGGGGCTGCTCAATCGCACATATATGACCGGATTACACTTCTGCCTAGAACCCAGTGCATAATCGACCATCTTATCTGTGCCGCCCATGCACAGAGCTTTGACTAGAGACTCCCGGCAGTCATCTCTGCCTGTTCCCGTTGCCACTTGTCCGTCGCCTTAAGACTTTTGGGGGTATATGGGTTTTGATGTTGATGAAAGATATGATGAGGTGGATAATGGCTTCGCGTTAGTTGATTTATGTGGTGAGGGTGGAGTGCAGGCTGCAGCCACACATCTTGGCTCTCCCTTTTCCTGATCCAGTGGTGCAAGTGTTGCAACGACTGGGGAGAAGGAGAGTTGCAATAGACTGCTGATAGCCCAGTTCGTTGGGTTTCGCCTTAGCAGCCTGTCCCTAGGCATTGCCTTCGTCCGCCGGTGTAGTCGTTTTGTTCCCATGGTGGTGGTCATCTCTACCGCCTATACCGCCGTTAGGGTCATGTTGGAGCTCTGTAAGCATGTCTTTCTGATGCAGAGCTCCACAGCAGATTTTTCGTTCGGGGTTAACTCCCGTAGCCTTGCACCTACCAAGGTTAATCCGCAAGGAAGCAGGACAATGGTTGTAGGCACCAGGACGTATCCACATGCCAGTAGGCTTATGGGCCGTCCCTCTGGTTCCCACTGCTACTCCGAAATCTCTTGCCGGTCTAGCCTGGGCCCACGCGGCACCCAGTTACCATGTGTTGCCACAAGGAGGCACAGCAGGAGTCTTGATGGTGAGAAGGCTGGGTAAAACTTATGCAAGTTGCTTCCCTGTTCGCCACGAGGGTTAGCCAGCAGCGGTAGCTGAAAGCGAGAGGGAGCAAGCAGTGCTTGCACCTTAACACTGACATAATGCTGTCACACTAGATGCATTTCACCACACCTATGTGCGAACACACACACACACACTCACACACACACACAAAACAACCGTAAATGCACTCACTTGAACAGCTTCCATCAAAACTCTCTAACACAAAAGAGATGTCCATAAAGGTGTCGTATTTTCATTAATATGTGCAGTACACACACACACACACACACACACACACACACACACACACACACACACACACACACACACACACACACATACACACATACACACACACACACACACACACACACACACACACACACACACACACACACACACACACACAACAACCGTAAATGCACTCACTTGAACAGCTTCCATCAAAACTCTCTAACACAAAAGAGATGTCCATAAAGGTGTCGTATTTTCATTAATATGTGCAGTACACACACACACACACACACACACACACACACACACACACACACACACAGAGTATATATCGTGGACAGATCTATCGTTATTGACTATTTGGTGAGCCTTGAGGTCCTGTGAGGCTCTACCCCTAGATCCAGTGTTTGTAGAGAAGGAAACTAGAGTACGTGTAGCACACACACATCATCCTTGTCCACCGAAGGGTCAAGATGTACTTGGCGCTGCTCTGGCAGCAGCCAGGTCAACTGTTATGTTGGCCCATACCAACTCCCTTTCCTGAACCCTCCTCCCCACCGGAATATCAACAAGTTCTCGCCTGAAATTACTATTTCATTTAGGAAAGGAATGCAACCAGTGTTGAATAGTGGTGAACAGTGCTTAAGTCAGCGAAAAACAACTCAACAGTAACAGCTGAGTCGTACCCAAGCTAACCTTCACACAGTGAGGACCCAAGTACTCAGTGATAACTTCCCCTGAGACTCAACAACACCTGCTATGTGTTAATCCGTCCACGATAGGGAGGCCTGGGACCGCACCTCACTCATTTGAGTGAGTGAGGTCCTGTGACACCAGACCACATGGTGTCCCCATGATGCTACGACACCACGTAGTGAATGAGTTGCTACAAGGATCATGTGAGATTCTTCATAACACCATCTGTGAGGGAATTACTACACCACGTGAGACCCCTTATAACAACCATCTGTGAGGGAATTGCTACACCACATCAGGCCCCTCATAACACCATCTGTGAGGGAATTACTACACCACGTGAGGCTCCTCATAACACCATCTGTGAAGGAATTACTACACCACGTCAGGTCCCTCATAACACCATCTGTGAGGGAATTACTACTCCACATCAGGCCCCTCATAGCACCATCTGTGAGGGAATTACTACACCACGTGGTGCCCCTTATAACACCATCTGTGAGGGAATTACTACACCATGTCAAGCCCCTCATAACACCACCTATGAGGGAACTACTACACCACGTGAGGTCCCTCATAACACCATCTATGAGGAAGTTACTACACTACGTGTTTGCTGTTCAACACCTCAGCGCACAAGATCTACGTGACCTCCACTGTAAACATTTAATCTGTATGTTCACTGTATGTTCCTTTACCTTTCTCTAATGAAGGCTTTTGCTAAACCACCAATGTATGTAATAAGTCATTTATGTCCAGTGTATATTTTCAGCCTTCGGGCTGCACAACTTTTTCAATAAACCGTTAATAATAATAATAATAATAATAATAATAATTATTATTATTATTATTATTATTATTATTATTATTATTATTATTATTATTATTATTATTATTATTATTATTATTATTATTATTATTATTATTATTATTATTATTATTACACACACAGGGAGACATGGCTGGAAGACTCCGTGATAAATTCCCTTAATACACCCTCCGCCTGGCTGTAATAAATGAGACAGACACAAATAGACGTACTCATAGACTCACAGCCACACAGACTCATAGACACACGGACACACAAACACATAGACATATAGAAAAATACACACAGAGAGAAACAGACTCACCCAGACTCAGAGAGGCAGATAAAAATCCATATGTACAGACTCACTGACACACACGCAGGCAGACAGACTCACATACACACAGACATAGAGACAAATACACAAACACACATATACACAAACACACACACACACATACAAAGGCAAATATACACATTTAAGGGAGAAATAACAAAAATTAAGAGAAATAATAATTAAATTAAGACAAGAAAGGATAGTTAAAGAATAGACAAAAGGTGAGACAATAAGAAGGAATAATAACTAGGAGAGAATAAGAGAATTGCGTCGTTATAGGACAATAGTAAAGAGAGAAAGATATTGTTGATTAAAGTGAAGTAAGAATTTGTGATAAACGATAATTGCAATAGGTTAGGTTAGTTTATGTGGGATTACGTTAAATCAGCTTGCTTTAAGTTAAGTTAGGATGGATTATGTCAGGTTAGTTTAGGGTGTGTGTGTGTGTGTGTGTGTGTGTGTTTTGCGGTTGCTAGGCAACATTTATGTTTGTGTGTGTTTAGTAAACACGCCTGAGCTGATGGTGTGTAAGTGCTTCTATGAGTATGCTAGTACAGTACATGTACCTTTGAATGACCTTTAAATAAAAGTAATTTAAGTACAATTCTACTCTTAATAGTATGATTTATTACTCCGTACAGTTGTACTCTTGGGATTACTTATATTTACACACACACACACACACACACACACACACACATTATATATATATATATATATATATATATATATATATATATATATATATATATATATATATATATATATATATATATATATATATATATCTTGATAAATCATACGGGGGAAACAACGGAGCACCGTGTGATTTTATCAAGATTTATCTTATCCACGTTTTCATTGTGGATCTATACATATATATATATATATATATATATATATATATATATATATATATATATATATATATATATATATATATATATATATATATATATATATATATATATATATATAAAACAGTGAAGTATGTGTGTTTGTGTGTCAGCACGAGAATCTCGGAACCTACTTTACCGATCTGTAGTTATGATGGATGGTGTTATATGTAGTGATGATGGATGATGTTATATGTAGTGATGATGGATGTTGTTATATGAAGTGATGTTGGGTGGTGTTATATGTAGTGATGATGGATGGTGTTATATGTAGTGATGATGGATGGTGTTATATGTAGCGATGATGGGTGGTGTTATATGTAGTGATGATGGATGGTGTTATATGTAGTGATGATGGATGGTTTTTATGTAGTGATGATGGATGATGTTATATGTAGTGATGATGGATGTTGTTATATGTAGTGATGTTGGGTGGTGTTATATGTAGTGATGATGGGTGGTGTTATATGTAGTGATGATATACAGCAATGAAGCCCTGTGGAGAATTCTTAATTTTCCCATACACGAACGATGTCCAACAGTAGTTCATCTGGCTGTTCACCTGGAAAATGGACAAAAAGTATACTTCACAGAAGAGTCCCTCCAAAATCAAATGGCAAATCCTGCTGATACGACCCTCACTACATTCTTCAAGCTTTCACAGGAAGATGAGTTTGCTCAAATAGTCCTGTATGTTGACGTACCCAAGTTCTACATATGGCAGGCTTCAATGAAAAAGTTCCAGAGAAGAGCTCAAGGATCCGATGTTGAAGGATATCCAGGGATAAAGTCAGGCAATGTTTTGGGACGTGTCTACACGGTTCACCCCAACAACTTTGAATGCTATTGTTTGAGACTACTTTTGCACCACATCCGTGGCCCAACATCATATGCAGCACTCAAGACAGTGAATGGACAATTCTGCAGAACCTATTAGGAAGCGTGCAATCTCCTTGGCCTACTGTAAGATGATGGTCACTGGAATGACACATTAGAAGAGGCAGCAGCTACTAAATCGCCAATGAGAATGAGGAACCTGTTTGCCATCATGATTGCTACATGTGGACTTTACAACCCAAATCAGCTCTGGGCAAACCACCAAGAAAGTCTTTCAGAGGATCTGCTTCATCAAGCAAGAAGAGAACATCCTGGTCAAGAGATTGAGTTCATGGATGACAAGTTCAACAGGGCTCTGATCATGCTGGAAGTCAAAGTAATGGAGCTATGCGGAAAAAACCTGACTGATTTTGGATTGCCTTCCCCAAACCGAGAAGAACCAGTAGTTGCAAACAGGGAGTTGCACAGAGAGACAGACTACTCAGTTGAAGTTCTGGTGAATTTTCTTGAAGAAAATGAGCCTCACCAGGTGCCTAATCAAGCAAATGCTTATGAACAGATCTTGCAAGCGATACAAGCGGAGCAGGGAGGTATGATCTTTCTTGGTGCACCTAGCGGGACAGGAAAAACATTCCTGATCAACCTTCTGTTAGCCAAAGTACGTCATCAGGGGAAAATTGCTCTTGCTGTGGCATCCTCAGGCATTGCTACAACACTACTAGAAGGAGGACATACTGCACACTCAACTTTTAAACTGCCTCTCAACCTCGCTCACAATGAGAATCCAGTGTGCAACATCAACAAAGGATCGGCAAAGGCAAAACTCTTAGAAAAATGCAACCTCATAGTCTGGGATGAATGCACTATGTCTCACAAGTTAGCGTTTGAAGCGTTGGACAGGACATTGCAAGACGTACGAGAAAATGACCAGCTCATGGGTGGCATTACAATGGTCATTGCTGGAGACTTTCGCCAGACCCTACCTGTCATTCCTCGAAGCACTCCAGCTGATGAACTGAATGCATGCCTCAAGGCATCATACCTTTGGAGAAGTGTTCAGACACTCACCCTTTCCACAAACATGAGAGTACATGTACAAGGAGATGAGGATGCTGGACGGTTTGCAAACCTTCTACTACAGATTGGGAATGGAACTTTCCCTGTTGATTCAGAAGGACAAATAATCATTCCTCAAGGATGTGGAAATGTTGTAAAGTCCTCAACTGAGCTCACTAACATGGTCTACCCAAACATTATCCACCACTACAAGGATTGCAAGTGGCTGCGTGAACGCGCAATTCTGGCACCAAAGAATGAAACAGTGGCTGAAATCAATATAACTCTACTCAGACAGCTTCCAGGCAGTGAGACCTTATTCAAATCTGTTGATTCAGTAATCGACCAGGACCAAGCAGTCCAGTACCCTGCAGAATTCCATAATTCTTTGGAGCCCGCTGGAATGCCTCCTCACCACCTCACTCTCAAGATTGGAACTCCTATAATGTTCTTAAGAAATCTTGAACCACCAATCCTCTGCAATGGCACAAGACTGGTGGTGAAGAACATGATGCCACATGTACTGGAAGCTACAATACTGACAGGAAAAGCTAAAGGAGAGGACGTTTTTATACCAAGGATGCCTCTCATCACCACTGATCTGCCATTTGAGTTCAAGCGACTTCAGTTCCCGGTTAAAGTGAGCTTTGACATGGCCATCTACAAAAGCCAGGGACAGTCCCTAAAGATGGTTGGCCTAAACCTGGTGTTTCCTTGCTTCTCTCATGGACAGTTCTATGTTGGATGCTCCAGAGTGGGAACTGGCAAAAATCTGTACATACTTGCTGCTAATGGCAAAACCAAAAATGTGGTCTACCTTAATAGGGTGTGTCATACGGAGGCGAATTTTTTTTTTTTTGAGTTTGAAAAATTGGCCCATGGTATTAATGATGTAGTTCTATGTGCAGAATCATGTGATATCTTCAGATTTGAAAAGTTTTCATTTTTTGTTAGGTAAATTTTAACTTAAAATCTTATGAAAATTCAGTATTCCCACCCTTTTACCAACACCACTAAATAGCTTATTTAAAGTAAAGTAAATGCATCAGGTTAATTTATTAGGATGAAAATGATCCAGAATAGTGAAACGAATGATCTTGACACATTTATTAAATTAAATATTCCTTTAGAAAACAAAATCATCAAATACAAAAACCGGTTTTACTACTACGACCCGGTGTTGCTGTACACCATAGAGAACATGTCTTTCTTGCTTCTGTTTCTACTCATCACCTCCCTGCTGACCACCTGAGCTCGGATGCAGCCTTCCTCCCTCTCCTGGTTGTAATATCGTGACTCGGCCTCGCCACTTGCTGTACACAACGCCTATACCTGGGTGTGCGGTGGCCAGGCAGGACATGTATGGGGTTGCCCAGGAAAGCTCTGACTTGAACATTGGTGAGGCTGCAGGTAAGAGGGGCTCACTGCCAGCCTGGATGTTATCCAGATCTATGAGATCAGTGGAGGGTCTTGGCACTCCAGATTATCTCAGGAGTCTTCCTGACCCCTGAAGGAATCAGGCTCTCAACAGATTTCCGTCATGCCCAGATCCTCTCATAAGTCTCATATCCAAGATCTTTTTGACTGCCAATTCTCTCCTCCTATCCTACTGCAGAGCATTGCTCCGGCAGAACTGCCTCGGGATGAGCATACCAGGAAGATCTCCTCACAGTCTGCTCCACAATCTGAACAACCTTCCTTGGCTGACTCCTCAGGAGCTCAAGCTGGAAGAGAACATGCCTCGAACCTTCGGAGAACGATGACTTGACCTTGGTGTTGAACCAATTTGGCAAGTAGACACTCACGATGAATTGGACAATAAGTCTCAGGTTGTGAAGTTGGTTCCCTTTCAGTTTATGATGAGCGACCCAAATTCTGCAGAACCTGAGAGCCGTTGTGAGCCACCCAGAATGTGAGACTGACCATCTGCAGGTAAAGGTGCCCATCAGGCATGAGACCCCAGTTTTGGATGGCATCAGTAAATCGCGTAACCATAGTACTGGTCAGTACTCAGGTCGTCAATGACAGTATGTGCAAGCTCAACGAGTGGAGGCCAACTGTGATTTTTTCAAAGCTCGGATTTATTTTAACTCAGTGGCAGAGTCCAGCATCTTGCCAAGAGGACCAGGACCATCTGTTGTTTGAAAGAGTCTGCCATCCAGCTCCTGGATCAGATGTCTGAGTGGCACCGCGGTGTGGAGGTCACAACAATCCAGACCAGCTTCCTCCCACCTCTTCCGCTCTATCCACTGTATGACCCCCCTGCCAATTCTGTGTTCGTGTTGGTGCTGTCCCTCCAATGGCCTGCAGGGTCTGGTCTATGTTCCTCTCTCTGAGCCAGTTCACAATGTTATCTGCCACTATCTCAGCTGGTTTCCTGATGTCATCTTTCTCTGGAGTGAAATGCCACAAATACTTCCCTCCTGGTTCACTGCAGCAGGAGTAGTGTTCCTCCTTCACCATGGCAGGGAACAACTTGTCAGAATCTCCAACTTTCATGAACACTTTAGTGTCATCCCTTCTCCCATCAAAGAACAAACAATTGATTCCATTTTCTCTTATCCCCTTATCAAACTCCTCTTCTAGGTTACTGACAAGTTTCTCCTGAGCTCTCCTTACTTCGTTATGATCTATCACCAGGTGAACATCATCAGGTGTTATCAAACCACCGTCAGTCCAGGCAGCTGTTGCTATCTCTGCAGTTTCTCTGAGACCAGTGTGGTGTCGCATGCTGGCCAGAGCTATGCTCGGGATATCTTTCCTATTTCGAATCTTATGCCTGGAAGGTTTGGGATCATTATTTTCTGGGTTAGGGACAAAGTCACCATTCTCCTGGTCAGCACTCGGATCAGCCATGGGGAAGTCATTAAACTCTGAATCAGCTTGACTCCAATCATCGGCCTTTTTTACCTCACCCTGGGCCTTCTCAAGTCTCTTTTCCTCGGCAACTCTTCTCCTCTTCTGTCTCTCTGTGGCAGCCTCCTGTCTCTTGGACTCCGGAATATCTTGGCTAGAAATCATGAGAGCCCCCATACTGCCAGTCTTCTCTCTCTGTGCTTTGACAAATGCCAGTTCGATCACAGGAATCTTCAGTTCACGCTTGCAAATACAGGAGATGTGGGCCTCGGATTTACAGTCACGATCGCATCAAAACTCAGGACAGAGAACAATTGGGCACTTGCAAGTAATTATGTCAAATAACTGGT
Source organism: Homarus americanus (assembly GCF_018991925.1). Classification (NCBI taxonomy): domain Eukaryota; kingdom Metazoa; phylum Arthropoda; class Malacostraca; order Decapoda; family Nephropidae; genus Homarus; species Homarus americanus. Next base: position 13,803,383 of record NW_024730668.1, on the reverse strand, counting down.
CCAGTTGCTTGGCAAAGCTGTCCTTAACTGCAAGTTTTCCTCTCCCAAAAGAGATATCTCTTGCCTTTTCCCAACTGGCTAGCAGTCTCTCACTAATCTTCTTCTGACTTGTTATGACTGGAGGCTTGAACTGAGCGTTAGCCAGAGTGTACTGTGCCAAGACAGCTTTGGTCATATCACTGGCAATGTCTTTGTTTGTGTAAGTTCTTTGGTTCTTTTCACTGATTTGCCTGATTAACACACCGTATCTCAAAGCATCTCTCAATGTAGGCATCTCCGACTTCAGGAGCTCTCTCCCAGACCCAAGATAGTGACTGAGATGGCTGGATTTTTGGTTCCTCGTCCTGACACAAGCAGCCATCGCAAATATTATCAACTTATAAATGCATCAGAATTTGAAACAGAAAAAAATATTGTTAGTTGGTTGTTAAAGAATGAAGTCAGAAAGCAATATTCACTATTTAATTGTAATGCACTAATGCAGCTGTACGTTAGATTTTCGATAAATTTCACGCTAAAACTTACCTAGCAAAAGGTTGCAAAATATTGAAATTGAAATTATTTTCTGCTTATATACACTAAAATCTACTAAAAAAGTGATGGGCCATTAGTTTTAGCTGATCTTCCCTCCTATGACACACCCTACTACCTTAATGTACTACAGTGAGACAATGTGGATCCTCCCGGAGGGTAGCGTCCTACTATGGCCTAGCGAAAGAGATGCCCGGAGGGCGGCGATTCCGCTAGTATATATATATATATATATATATATATATATATATATATATATATATGCTGATAACCACAAGGAAACCAGAAAACACAAAGTTCCCAAGCGCTTTCGTGTAATTCACATCTTCAGGTGTGAGTACAGACAAGTGCCAACGCTGGAAAGACGCTGTTAACGCTCCTCACGCACTAGATGCAGCCCTCCACATGTACAACGAATGTGGACGACCCTGCGGGTCCCGTATTGGTGTCTTTAGTCACATTCAAACCTCACCAACCTAGGCGACATACCTATTAACTCATATCATTGTATCATAGCTGAATGATCGTCATAGTCGATTCCGAGTGATAGCAAAGTAGTAAGTAGTAGTAGTAGTAGTGTGTGTGTGTGTGTGTGTGTGTTTTACTAAACTTGTCTTACGTCTCCTGGATTCATTTAAATATATATAACTAAGGTTCAAGTCTCTGTCAAGAAGTTAGATGTTGTTGACGGTGTCATGAGGGCCAGATGTTATGAGGACCAGGTGTTATGAGGGCCGAGTGTTATGAGGGCCAGGTGTTATGAGGGCCAGGTGTTATGAGGGTCAGGTGTTATGAGAACCAGGTGTTATGAGGACCAGGTGTTATGAGGACCAGGTGTTATGAGGGCCAGGTGTTATGAGGGTCAGGTGTTATAAGGACCAGGTGTTATGAGGGCCAGGTGTTATGAGGGTCAGGTGTTATGAGAACCAGGTGTTATGAGGACCAGGTGTTATGAGGACCAGGTGTTATGAGGGCCAGTGTTATGAGGGTCAGGTGTTATGAGGGCTGAGTGTTATTAGGGCCAGGTGTTATGAGGGCCAGGTGTTATGAGGGTCAGGTGTTATGAGAACCAGGTGTTATGAGGACCAGGTGTTATGAGGACCAGGTGTTATGAGGGCCGAGTGTTATGAGGTCAGATGTTAGGGGTCGAGTGTTATTAGGGCCAGGTGTTATAGGACCAGGTGTTATGAGGGCCAGGTGTTATGAGGGTCAGGTGTTATGAGAACCAGGTGTTATGAGGACCAGGTGTTATCAGGACCAGGTGTTATGAGGGCTGAGTGTTATGAGGGTCAGGTGTTATGAGGGCCATGTATTATGAGGGCCGAGTGTTATGAGGACCAGGTGTTATGAGGACCAGGTGTTATGAGGACCAGGTATTATGAGGGCCAGGTGTTATGAGGTTCGAGTGTTATAAAGGCAGGGTGTTATGAGGCCGGGTGTTATGAGGCCGAGTGTTATGAGGACCAGGTGTTATGAGGACCAGGTGTTATGAGGACCAGGTATTATGAGGGCCAGGTGTTATGAGGTTCGAGTGTTATAAAGGCAGGGTGTTATGAGGCCGGGTGTTATGAGGCCGGGTGTTATGAGGTTCGAGTGTTTTGAAGGTTAGGTGTCACGAGGGCCGGGTGTTATGGGCCGGATGTTATTCGGGCCGGGTGTTACTCGGACCTGGTGTTATTCGGACCGGGTTTTATGGGGCCAGGTGTTATGAGAACCGGATGCAACGAGGGCCAGGTGTTATAGGGCCGGGTGTCTTGAGGGCCGGATGAAGCTGACAGTGTAGAGATGTAAACAGAGAAACCATATATCAGATGAACAGCGATGTTATAGAGAAATACGACTGTGAGAAAGATTTAGGAGAAATGATAAATAGGGATCTTAAAACAAAGTAAACAATGTGTATTTGCTCGAAACAAGGCGAACAAAGTTCTTTGGTTCATACAAAGGAGTGTTAGTTACAAGACTAGAGAGGTCATCCTAAAACCATATCTTGCGCTTCTGAGACCTTACTTGGATAAAGCAGTTCAATTCTGGTCACCGTATTGCAGAATGGATATAGAACCCCTAGAAAGGTTTCAGAGGAGACTGACAAGACTAATCCCGGGCATTAGTAACCTTGAGTGCAGAGACAGGTTAAATTATCTTAATTTGCACTCCTTCGAGAGACGTAAAGTGAGAGGCGTTATGATCTAGGTGTATAAATGGAAGTCAGAGGCCAAGCAAAGTCACTCAAACTATCCAACCAGGAGCGATTTCGTAACAATGGTTTTAAATTAGAGAAATTTTGATTTAGTCGCTGGAGAGGTAAACATTGGTTTGGAAATAGAGTAGTGGACGAGTGGAACAAGTTATCAAACATCATCATTAACTCGAATGCGCTGGATAGTTTCAAACATAGGATGGATGGATATAAGAGTGATAGGGGTTGGGTGTAAATGGGACTGCCCAGTATGGGCCAATAGGCCCGCTGCAGTTTCCTCCCTTCTTATGTTCTTATGTTATGTTCTTATGTGCGTGTTGGTGACTGACAGAGGTACTCACTGAGGCAGGTTAACCTCTTTAGTAAGCAAAGGGGTTAAGTCACTGTAGGCAAGGCGTTAAGTCACTATACTCAAGGGGTTAAGTCACTGTATTCAAGGGGTTAAGTCACTATACTCAAGGAGTTAAGTCACTGTATTCAAGGCGTTAAGTCACTATACTCAAGGGGTTAAATCACTGTATTCAAAGTGTTAAGTCACTGTACTGAAAGGGTTAACTCACTATACTCATGGGGTTAAGTCACTGTACTCAAGGGGTAAGTCACTGCACTCGAGGGGTCATCACTTTACTCAAGTGGTCTTCACTATATTCAAGGGGTCATCGCCATACTCAAGGGGTTAAGCCACTATACTCAAGATTAAGCCACAATAATCAAGGGGTCATCATTGTACATAAGGAAGTAAAGGCGGTATAATGAAGTACTATGGAAAGGCGTAACGTAGATGGAGGTTACAGTTACCAGCGAGGGGTTGTGCGTGTTGTAGGAAGACAGGAAGAATCACTGAGGTTGGTTAAGCTGAGGTAATGTTTGTGGACTTGCTGCTGCCGCGACTTGTGATGGGGAAACACGCGAACCCTTGGCATAAAAAATAAAAATATCTGCAACTAGGCAGCAATAATCCAGTGCTGTACTGTTCTACTAAGGCCCTTGCCTTGGTTGAGTTAGGTTATGGGTAGGTTAGGTTAGGTTGAGGGTAGGCTATTTATGTACAGTAGCTAAAAAAAGTACCTGTGTCAAACAACATGAGACCACGGACGATAGGTATTGGGATATATGTGTTTTATCCTTATGCTATGTGATAGTAATCACTTAACCAATTATTTTATTCCTATATGTCAACTCACCCCCAGTGTTGGATACTGAATGGCGGTGGGTGAAGACACGCATACCATCCCTCCTGAGACATCACGAGTTGTACGTATAATTTCTGAAGTTAGCGGACGCACCCTGTCAGTTACTTTCTTTAGCTACTGGACAGTCCCCCTAACTTCTGTCGTACGTTTACAGGGGCTCGTCATATAAACATTCCACAAATCATTATCTCTGAGATATTTGTTTTAATAGTATTTTAATTTGATCCCATAGTATGTTTACCAATGCAAGTTTCCTTCCTCAAAACTTTACGAGCCTCTGTAAATGCATTAGTGAAGCAGACTGCACATATGTACAGTACACACACGCACACAACACATATACACACATACGCACTCAGATGACCGGGTAATCATTGTATAAATAAATACTAAGAAGGTTAACATCAGTCATTTGTATCTGGAAAATATAATTATCAGTGACGGTGTTTGGATTCTCTCTTAATTGCCAGCCTTAGTTGTTGTTATCGTGGGGCACAATGACGAATCACACTGCTGAGTCACACTGTTGGGTCACAATCCTGGGTAACAATGCACAATGCTGGGTGATAATGCTGGGTCACAATCCTGGGTGAGCAATGTTGGGTCTCAATGTTGGGTCTCAATGTTGGGTCACAATGCCGAGTCACAATGCTAAGTCACAAAGCTGGGTCACAATACTGGGTAACAATGCACTATGCTGGGTGACAATGCTGGGTTAACAATGTTGGGTGACAATGCTGGGTCACAATGCTGAATCACAATGCTGGTTGATAATGATGGGTGACAATCCTGGGTGAGCATTGTTTGGTCTCAATGTTGGGTCACAATGCCGAGTCACAATGCTGAGTCACAAAGCTGGGTCACAATACTGGGTAACAATACACTATACTGGGTGACAATGCTGGGTTAACAATGTTGGGTCACATTGTTGGGTCACAATGCTGGGTTACAATGTTGAGTCACTTTGCTGGGTCAAAATGTTGGATCAAAATGCTGGGTCACAATGCTGGGTCACAATACTGGGTTAACAATGTTGGGTCACAATCCTCTCAAAGGATTAAAACTTACACCACAGTCCTCACATAAGGTTAAAACTTGCACCACGTTCCTCTTAAATGGTTAAAACTTACCCCACAGTCCTCTCAAAAGGTTAATCACACGACTATCTTCTAAACACATGACTTCATTGGCGTTACATCAAATAGTAAATGCCGCATTTAATAACATCAACACAGATAAAAGAATATACCAGGTCAGAGAATAATGGTTTCTGACGTGAATGTCTACACATAGGGTGAAATATATCCCTAAAAGCATTGAGGTATCAAAGTCAATATGTCTGGTAATATGTTAGTCAGGATGTTACAAAGGTGTGCTTGCTAGATCAGCATCACAGGAAGGATGATATAAACGTGTACTTGTTAAGAATAACTTGTTAATCATAGAAATAAAAAATATGAATGTTTTGATTAATATCTGAGGTCGAATGAAACAAAGGCGACTTTGAGTCTGAGAATCACAACATAATCTCAAGTGATAAAGTTACAACACAAGTACAACCCCAGAAGGTAACGCCCATAACACGACTGTCACAACTCAAAGGTTACAGCACGATACAACACAATTTTAACCACGCAAAGGTTACCACGGTACAACACAAAGGTTATAAAGGTTATATAGCTTAAAGGTTATAAAGCATGTTATAGCACTAAACTGAAGCACACATATCTACTGAGCCACATTCGTTCAGCTCAGCATATCTCCCCGGCTTTAAACATATCCCTGCTGGTCTACTGCGTTTCTAAGATTTCTCATTCTTCCATTATCAGGCACATCTTAACCATTCCTACAAAACGGTATATCTCAGCACATTTCTATGTCTTCAACACATACCTCCTTGATTTAACACATACCTAGATTAAAGTAGATATTTCTCTTTGAAACATCCATTTTGCTATACATTCCTATTCCTTCAAAGGACATCTGTTTCACATACTACACAACAAAACGAAACTTCATACCACAATAAAACACATCTCAAATTATTCAAATATAAATTATCCAATGTGTGTCAAGTTGCATATCCTATAAAGAACACAATCCTCCAGCAGGTTAAGACCACATTTTCTCTCTCCGAGTATTGACAAATCCTGGCTCAACACCCACTGATCTAGGGACGCTTCCTGAGCCGCCCCGAGAGTGGCCAGCTTAGGTCTTGAGACTCAATAATACGGACCACTGACTTGTTACGCTGTTCACTACTACTACTGCTGGCTTGTATACCCCTTTATCTAACCCTGTGTGTGTGTGTGTGTGTGTGTGTGTGTGTGTGCGTGTGTGTGTGTGCGTGTGTGAGTGAGCGCGCAAGGATACAAATATAAATGTCATATACAGAAGTCAAGAAAGGTCGTTCGTTCCCTGAGAGCTGTCCACCACCACAGCAAGACGGAGTATGTCGTTCATGAGGTGTGAGGTATAGGTCGGGGCTACTTCTAGATATACATACACACAAGATAAAAAAAAAAATATTTTTTCTTTTTAAGGGATTAGCCCACCCGGGCACAGGTCACTGACCCACACCGGGGCCTCGGGGGCGAAAATGTAATAATAATAATAATAATAATAATAATAATAATAATAATAATAATAATAATAATAATAATAATCCAGATAAGTAAAATTTTTAATAAAAAATGCAAAAATAAAAATAAAATAATGATAACAATAATAATAGAGATAACAACACTGTAATAATAATAATAATAATAATAATAATAATAATAATAAATATAATAATAATAATAATAATGATAACAATAATAATAGAGATAACAACACTGTAATAATAATAATAATAATAATAATAATAATAATAATAATAATAATAATAATAATAATAATAATAAATATAATAATAATAATAATAATAATAATAATAATAATAATGATAATCATAAAGAAATACAAAAATGAAAAAAAGATCAAGAGTGAGAAACAATATATGTATGTTGTGTTATCAATACTAAGAGAAACAATTGAGACCCTGCAATTGTGTGGAAATGAGGCACAAAGTCAGATCAGTAACCTGGGACTTGGTCACAATTTTCGTGATGCCATATGGCAGCAGGGTCTACCATTAGACAACACATTACACTGGGGAACACACTTTCGGTTGCATGAGTTCTGACACTTGATTCTGGTAGATTTGAGGTCACAGATTCTGAAAATGGCATTCGTTTGTGCAGATCAGGTCTAGTTTTGACTTAGTTCGAGATCTGGGTCTGTCTAAAAAGCTGTCAGAATTGCTGGCTTCACGGTTAAAAGATAAAAACTTGCTGAAAATAGACACAAAGGTAACATTCTTTCGCAACAGAAAAAAGAACCTCTTACAGTTCTTTGATTCTAAATTTGACTTCGTCTACTGTTGTGATATTTCTGGATTAGTCACCGCGATGGGAGCTCCAGGTTATGATCCGAAAGAGTGGCGCCTCTTTATAGATAGCTCTAAGCGGAGTCTGAAGTGTGTTTTATTACATATAGGCAACATCTTTGGCGCAATACCCATAGGACACTCAGTACACCTGAAAGAAAAATATGAACACATCAAAACGGTTTTGGAGCAACTCAAATATGAAGAACACAAATGGATCATCAATTTTTTACTAGGACAGCAAGGTGGGTATACAAAATTTCCTTGCTTTATCTGCCTCTGGGACAGCAGAGCCAAAGACAGACACTGGATTCAGAAGGAATGGCCAGTTAGGGAAAGCCTCAATGTTGGGGAAAAGAACATCATTTATGAACCCCTAGTGGAACGTGAAAAAATTGTTTTCCCACCCCTTCACATCAAGCTGGGCCTTATGAAACAGTTTGTCAAGGCGCTCGATACTGACAGTGACTGTTTTAAGTATCTGTGTGAAGTGTTCCCTGGTTTAACGCTAGAAAAACTCAAAGCAGGTATTTTCGACGGCCCTCAAATTAGGACGCTGATTAAAGACCAAGCCTTCACTCAATCCATGACTGATGTTGAGAGAAATGCATGGGGAGCATTCGTTTCTGTTGTAAGGAACTTTCTTGGAAACAGGAAATCAGAGGACTATAAAAAGCTCGTTGAATCTTTGATGGAAAGTTTCCATGTGTTAGGTTGCAACATGAGCATTAAGATGCATTTCCTGAACAGTCATCTTGAACTGTTTCCGGCAAACTTGGGGGACGTGAGTGATGAGCAAGGTGAACGCTGTCACCAGGATATCAAAGTCATGGAAGACAGGTATCAAGGTCGCTGGGACATTCACATGATGGCGGACTATTGCTGGAGCATTCAGCGAGACTGCACTGAGAGGCGATATTCAAGACAGTTCATCCAACGCATGTTTGTGCCTGAATAAATCTGGCATAGTTCACAAAAGCAACTGATGAATCCAAAATATGCTTGTCAAGGTAAATAAAATTAATTAAAAATTAATTCTACGTGTTTGGTAATTCCTCTCTGTGTGCTGGTTTAGATTTTTAGCAGTAGTATATGGTAGTCTAACTATATATAGTAGTAAATGGTAGGTAACTCACCGCAACAAAACTAGACCCGATAGAAAAAAACCGGTGCCATATTTGAAATCAGTGACCTCAATTTACCCAGAAACAGGTTTCAAAATGTATGCAACTGACAAAAAGTTGAATTTTGTTCCCCAGTGTTATGCTTCCAATATCTTCCCAGGCGGTAGTACCTCCCTGTTTGGTAGCTGCCTACAACCTACTAGCTACAACTCTTTTTCAACCTAGGAGTTATTCTACGTTGACACGCTAATAAAAGGTTCCCCAACATCTAGATGTCTCAACAACGTTACAATACCTTCATAAACACCAACAATTCCTTTACAACAACTAACAAGACTTTTTCATCCAAAAGCCAGAGGAAAGACTACTGTGTAAAACTATTCTCCAACGCTGCTATGTAAGATTAGGTTGTGCTAGGTTAGGTTAGGTTAGATCCTTAATTTCGTAGATCTTTTCCAATATTCATAAACACAATAACAAAAGAAGGATAATGATGACAAGCCTTATGGAAACAATGAACCTCTGCATAACCAAAAAATATTCCTCTTAGGAAAAATAAACACCAGAACTACAATGAAAAATACAGTACTCACATTTCAAGTAGGAGGTGATGAAGCTCCTTAACCCCAGCATAAAGCTACTAACCAGCGTCTTTTACCTCCACCACTACCTGCACTCGCCAACAAAAGTCCTGTCACCTCACCTGCCTCTTCATGAACACAGAGAGATTTAGAGACCTGTGAATCCTAAACAGGTCTCTCAATCTCTGGGTTCATGAAGAGGCAAGTGAGGCGACAGGTCTTTTGTTGGCGAGTGCACCACACGCGAGACCACAACCCCGGGGCCAAACAAACCAAGCAACAGACGACTGATCCTACAAAAAGCTCAAATACATCTACAAACAACTAACGCTGTATTTTTTTTAATTTATTAAATATTGTTCACTTTTATTCTTGTAAATATACTTCCACTAATTACGTGATCAGTAGCCAAGCCTAAGAAAACGACCCAACTGATGGCTTTGCTATCTCTCCTTGATCCAATAGCTTTATTGTTTACCATTGTATGTTTATCTGAACCATCTAGGTACATTGTTTGTATACCTGCACGGTCTATATACACTTATATACCTGCTAAACCAATTGCAAATTTCTACTACAGAATATTTATCTATCTATCTATCTATCTAATCACTTAGGTCTTAGGATATGAAACATTAGCCTAATTATCAACACCCACCCCAGGTGACACTGCAATCTATTATTACTGTATTTCCCGACAACTAATCAGAATCAGGTAATTCTTTCAGCTAACCGAGTTCCAGCAAACATTGTAATGAGCTGACTTTGTCGAAACATATAAAGTTTATTTAGATTTTTTTTTAATTTGTACGTCGTAGAAACAAGAAAGGATTTAGTGGGGTGGAGCACCTCGTAACACTAAGTCAAGATGGAACAAACTCCTTATGTCTTAATCTGCATAGCTCCGCGGGCTGATTTATGGATGCGAGACATGACATTAGAATATCAAATTTGCACCGAAATTCCCACGAGGAGAATTTAAAATAAATTACGTTTTGAAGTGACTTTTCCAAGTTTGTTATTTTATTTTTTTATTGTGTCATTTTCGAAAAGTGAGTTGTCATATACTGAGAGAATAACAAGAAATCTCAGAAATATGTATCCACATTACCTGTCAGATTTCCGTCGAGTTCACGTGAATATTTGTATTACAAGAGCAACATTGTCCTCACTTTTGGGAGACCTCGTACTTCAACAAGTGAGCACAATATTGCTGTTATACTACAAACATTCACACAATCTCCACGAAAATCTGTAAGGCTGTGTGTATACATTTTTCTGATACACCGTTTATATCCACCGTAACACAAGGTTAAAGACACAAAGATAAGTGGTGTAGCTGAATCCAAAACCACGCTGCGATAATCTAACATACATTATTCTTGTCCATTTCCTTACTTATATTGATATTTGCCCATCAATATATGTCTTTTTACACAATATATAAAATTTTCTTTGTAGAAAATCTGTACTCTGATATTTTAAACTACCTCAAAATACTGTATATTATAAACTCCAATTTCCCGGAAAAAAATCATATTACACAGCAAAACTAATGACACACGGCAACAGACCACAGAGAGATGACCATACTTCACACAGATCGGTAAAAACTTCTAAAAATCACAACCCATTAAAATGATGCCAATTGGGGGGAAAATATATATTGCAAAAAAGTCAAAATCTACCAATTAGACCAGAACTGACTATGGGAAAATATCAAGTAAATGGTAGTGTCTACTGTTAAAACTCCACGAGAAAAAATATGCATGATATTGATAAGGGTGAGAGAGTTTATTGTGGAGGTAAAGTATTCACACAACAAGCTACTGTGACAGAAGTGACCGTGTGTCAGGTTAGGTCAGGCCAGGTTAATATTACAGTGTGATTCATCTGTTATGTACACTAAGTTGAAGTTCTGAGATTGTTGTTACTAGCAGAATAGTTTTAGTATATGTAAAACACTTGTACGCACATTACTGATAAATTTTGTAAAATTTTCCGAATATCTCTCTCTCTCTCTCCTATTCTCAGAGAATAATTCATAAACAGTGTATTATTCTTACTGAGAACCACTCATATATAAAGAATCATCAATATACAGAGAATCATACAGAGAATCATTCAGATTCCGAGAATCATACACCGAGAATCATTCATATATAAAGAATCATTCATAACAGACAATCATACATGGCAGGTAAACACTCATAAAATAATCATAACTAACTAAAAATCATTCATAACTGAGAATCATACATAACAGATTCATTCATATACATACAGTGTATACTGTATATTTGTTTACAACTAGTAATCTTTCATCATTCTTAAGAGAGTTTATCCAAGACAAAATCTAACTTCATCAATTAGTACTCAATAGTTTTTCTTCTACGTTACGTTTGCTATTTAGTTGAGTCGTGTGTCAATGTTATTAGATCTGCTCTGTCATGGCATATTATTTCACACTCTACCGTTCTTTACTAAATCATTCCCTCTAGCTATCATACACACACACACACAAGCACACACACACACACACACACACACATTTTATTGTGTTCCTATTTCATTTACTGTCATATTCCACTAGATCTCTCTCTCATGCCATATTGTGATACAATCTGCGACTATACAGGTAATTGTCTTCATGTTATATTATATCCTTAGCCTTACACTTATCAACGTTACACCTTGCAATACGCTAATTACTGAATATTTCAATCCCTTTAAGATCATTTCCTGAGTGTTTTCGAAGCAGTATTTTCCTGGTACCATTGTGATCTTTCCAGTAAAGTTATTTTGCTAATAATAAATTTTCCCAAGGAGTTCTTCAACATAATTTTGCGATAGTTCATTTCTCGTGTTGTGTGTAATAAAATTTATCTAGTGACCTTTGTGTAGTGAAATCCCCATTTAATGGACTATATGGAGTTGCATGTCCGTTATATGGAGGGTCCGTTAGATGTGAAACCTCCATCTAACGAATTATATAGAGAGCAGAGTCCGTTTTAGGGAATTCACTGTTAATATAATTTTCTTAGGATTTTATAATTTTCCTACAATCTGTGCAATATAATTTTCCTTGTAATCTTTGTCGTATAATTGTTATAATATAATATTCTCACATTTCCTGTATTATATAAACATGTCTATATATGTTACTTTTATATATTCAGCAACGTTTTATTATTATATATTCTCCGGAACATCACATATCCTATAATAGAGTGGCCGCCCCGGCACTACGATGCCACCATTAAGAGTATTTCCGGTAAACACTGGGAGATTCTTGGTGTAAAACTAATATAATCACATTCCTACACTGATATAATTGTTGACATATTCCAATTATAACACTAATTACAAACCATGACATATTCCTATCTCTACAAGTGTAACAAAAGCACTGTTCACAGGTTATATTACTGTACATTTATATCTTGTTTTTTGTTAGACTCGACCTTGATAATGCTGTTTAGTTTTATTGTTTTTATTTTAGAATTGATATGAATTCCCTTGAGTCAGTACTGAGAAGAATAAATCAAATAATTCTGGGTCTTAAAAATTTGCCATATGAATATATACAAAACTTATTTTGAATTCCCCAGAAACACAGAGACCAAGCGTGGTTACTTTACTTTTATAGCGAGCGGTAAGTGACAGTAGGAAGAATCACTGGCAGGGATGGAGTGACATTTTTTGTACTTTAAATCTATTCTCTAGATATTATAAAACCACACACTTCCTGTGGGCACTGAACAGCGCTGCCAGAGGCTGACACGATCTCCAATCCTGAATATATTTATTTTTCATAACTTTACATTACATTTTGCAGTAAAGATTCTGTTAAAAAAAATACAATAGATCCCTGCGCCCTGGTAGTGTTCTATAATTAATTGGAAGTGTTGTCAGTCACTGACAACGAGTTTCAGGGCAACTCTCTCTCTCTCTCTCTCTCTCTCTCTCTCTCTCTCTCTCCTATTCTCACTCTATTTAGCTGTATCTGTATATCTATCTGGGCCCTCTCTGTCATAAGAACATTAATTGTCGCATACACGGAAGGAAAGGAACCCCCATTCTCACAGCTATTAAATTTATTGAAACCACTGTCACTGACAGTCTCATCATCACTGATTCTCTATCCTCACTACTTGCCCTTGTCACCCTCAACTCAAGTTGTCACGCGCTTGTATCTGAAGCCAGACTCAAATATACGTACCTTGTTGACTGGGGTATCAAGATCAAACTGTTGTGGATCCCCTCTCACATAGGCCTCAAAGAACATGACAGAGTTGATGCCCTCGCCAAACTCGCGTCTAACAAAGACACTTGAATACAATCTGGGTCTGTCAAAAAGAACCCTTAAAACTGTAGTTAGGAAGGAACTTATTGATGAATTTGACGCAAGCAGACAAGTGCAAACAGGCACTAGTCAATCCATTGTTTACCATGATGAGATGTATCAAGTGAAACATGTATATGGAGCAAGCAACAAGTTCACTACATTACAAGATGTAACCGTTAGACTAAGGTTAGGATAAAAGTACCTCTGGCAGTATGTTCCTCAAGCAGATGTGAACAAGAGTAAATGTAAAGTGTGTGGCCACACACTCGAACACTACGTCCTCGACTGTGTGAAAACAGAACCTTTTTGGGACAGGTCCAAGCACACTGTGTTTGAAATGGCACACCACTTTATCTCTAATGGCAAGATAGCCGACATATTTAGGTTGTATCCACATTATTGCACATAGTAGCTATATCAGGGAAATAGTGTTAGGAATGATGACAAAACTAAATTAGACAGGGAGTTTAAACCTAAACACGGTAAAGGGAGGACTCAGAACACGACTAATTTAAATGTCTACTACGCGAACAGTAGAAGTATGAGAAACAAAATGGATGATATTAGGGCCTTGGCATGTACCGAAAAAATTGATATAATAGCATTCACTGAAACATGGATCAACCTAGACTCACGTGAGTTACCTGTCGAAAACCAAATTGCGGATTACAAATTGTTCCATACCGATAGGCAGTCCAAGAAAGGAGGCAGAGTAGCAATCTATGTCAAGGATAATCTGAAGTGTGAAATAATTAAGGAAATAAAAACTGAGCGGAATACAGAAACAATTTGGATAGAATTAATCGACGGTAGGGAAAAATTAATCATAGAAGTAATATATAGACCTCCCAATCTTGATAGAGTTAATGAGCGACTTATCTGGGATGAAATGCGCAGGGCTTCCATACACAACAAAGTCTGTACAGTAGGCGATTTTAACCTTGGCCAAAGAGATTGGACTGACCTTACGGGTAACTCAGTATCAGAGGATTTCCTTCGAAACGATCCAGGACTGTTTCCTAAGTCAACATATAACCGAAACCACCTGGGGTAATAATACTGTATACTCGATTTAGTTCTCTCGAACAGAGAAAACCTCATCAGCAATGTCGAGGTAGGGAACGAACTTGCAAACAGAGATCACAAAGAAATTAGATTCCAGTTACATTTTCAGGGCAGACGTAAGGAAAATTCCACTGAAGTACCAGATTTCAGAAGGGCAAACTTTGACAGTTTAAAGAGGCAGCTGAGAGAAGGAGTGTCGCGCTTGGGTGTGAACGTGACAGATGAGATTGCCGAGTTCCACGACAATTTAAATAATGAGTTACTTAATGCACAAAGGCAGAACATACCATACAAAAAACTCAGATGAGACAACAATGACCCTATATGGATAAATAATTATTTAAAGAACATTATTGGCTAAAGGAAGGCTATAGGTAGAAGGATAAATCGTGGCGAAATTTACCTCCTGGATTATTATAAGGTATTGGCCGGAAGGGTTAAGACCGAGATAAGAAATGCAAAGAGAAATTATGAACTGAAGATAGCAGGGGAGGCGAAGTCAAACTCCAAAGGAGTCTACCAAATGTATCAAACTAAAACACGAGATAAGATTGGACCACTACGTTCAGATACCGGCGAGCTAACTGATAACGATGGAGAAATGAGCAATAATGTGAATAAATATTTTTCCACAGTTTTCAGCACCGAAAATTTAAACATGATACACGAGGCGCCGACTCTATTCAGAGATAGTGAAGAAAACAAATTAAGCGAGATAGTAGTGACTAGTAACGATGTTAATAAGCAAATAGACAAACTGAAGCCTAATAAGTCACCTGGTCCTGATGAGATATTTGCCAGAGTATTAAAGGAATGTAAAGAAGAGCTTGGTATGCCCTTATCAAAGTTGTTTAATATGTCATTAAAAACAGGTTTAGTACCAGAATCCTGGAGGATAGCGAATGTCATACAGATTTTCAAAGGGGGATAGATCATTATCCTCTAACTACCGCCCAATCAGTCTAACATCAATAGTAGGCAAATTACTAGAATCAATCATTTCAAACTCTATTCGAAACCACCTGGAGAAGCACAAGTTGATCAATGATTCCCAACATGGCTTCACAAGCGGGCGTTCATGTCTAACTAATCTATTAATATTCTTTTCATCAGTTTTCGAATAGGTGGACGAGGGGCACAATTATGATGTGGTATATCTCGACTTTAGCAAAGCCTTCGACAGAGTCCCCCACGAAAGACTAATTAGAAAGGTAGAAGCGCATGGCATCAAAGGTAATATCCTTAAATGGATTAGGGCGTGGTTACGGGACAGGAAACAGCGAGTGAGCATAAATGGCACGAGTGGAGTTCCCCCAGGCTCAGTACTTGGACCATTATTATTTATTATATACATAAACGACATAGATATCGGCATAGACAGCAACATAAGTAAATTTGCTGATGACACTAAAATAGGACGTGTAATTAAATCTGACGAGGATTCTGCAAAATTACAGGAAGATCTAAAAAAAAATTTCGAATGGTAGGAAAAATGGCAGATGAAATTCAATGTGGACAAATGTAAAGTACTCAGTATAGGAGATGTAAGCAGGGAAACCAATTACCACATGAACAACGATGCCATTGTGGAATCCGACTACGAGAGAGATTTAGGAGTAATGATAAGTAGGAATCTTAAGCCAAGTAAACAATGTGTTTTTGCTCGTAACAAGGCTATTAAAGTACTTGGGTTCATACAAAGGAGTGTTAGTTACAAGACTAGCGACGTCATCTTAAAATTATATCTAACACTTGTGAGACCTCACCTGGATTACGCCGTTCAGTTCTGGTCACCGTATTTCAGAATGGAAATAGAATCCTTGGAAATAATCCAGAGGAGAATGACAAGTTTAATTCCGGGCATTAGGAACCTTGAGTACAGAGACAGGTTAAAGCTTCTTAATTTGCACTCCCTCGAGAGACTTAGAGTGTGGGGCGACATGATAGAGGTGTATTAATGGAAGTCAGGGCTAAACAAAGGGGATATTACAAATGTACTCAAACTATCCAACCAGGAGCGAACTCGTAACAATGATTTTAAATTAGACAAATTTTGATTTAGGCGCGAAATAGGTAAACACTGGTTGGGAAACAGGGTAGTGGATGAATGGAACAAGTTACCAAATATCATCATTAACTCGAATACGCTGGATAGCTTCAAACATAGGTTGGATGCTTATATGAGCAATAGGGGTTGGGTATAAACGGGACTGCCCAGTATGGGTCAATAGACCCACTGCAGTTTCCTCCATTCTTATGTTCTTATGTTCAGTTCCCATGTATACAGTAGAACCAAACACACAATGGGCTTGAATACCTCTCAAGCCAATATAAATAACAAACTGTGCGGCCAGACATATTGCCTCACTTTGCTGTACTCACGCAGTTGCGAATAAGTTACCCTTTATGTATAGAACTAACAAAGAATTTATTTTACATACTGTGTAACATTCAATGCCATAATATCCTGACCACGGGGGTTAGTTATACTGACCCGTTGTAAACTCTACTCTGTAATCCTTTTGCGCTACCGCTCACAGGATGAGTATGTGGTGCACAATAAACTAACCACTGTAAGTGGCAAAATCAAAATCAATCCTGTAGGCAACTTTATATACGAGTATACTTATAATTAACGTTTTTTAAGCAGTACTTCTTATATAAGTACAAAGCTAAAGTGAAGTGTCATTGTTTTCATTTTAACCTTGCCTTCTCTGGTACTCTGTATACAGGTATATTCTGTATCACCCACTGCATTTATTGATGTCCTTAGCAAAAGTTTATGCAATATTTGACACTCTGCTAGTATTATTTTCTATGTAAGGTACTGGGATAACATGGAACTATAAATGTCATGTTTATAAGGCGTGAGAGGTAGGGCGAGGAAGAACGGGGAGTCCACACTGTGACGTCAGCAAAGTGGTAACACCTCTTCTATAGACCTTTGACAAAACCCACATACACACGATCGTTACACTCCCACTACACGACCACTTCACGACCTCTACACGATTACTACACAACCACTTCACGACCACTACACAACCACTTCACGATCACTACACAACCGCTTCACGACCTCTACACGACCACTTATGCCCAATACACAATCACGACACAACCACTACACGACCACTTTACGACTACTGTACGACGACTATACGACGACTATACGACAACTACACGACCAGTACACGACCAATATACGACAACTAAACAACTACTAAACAAACACTTCACGACCACTACACGACCACTACACGACCACTACACGACCACTATACGACTACTACACGACTATTATACGACCACTACACGACCACTATACGACTACTACACGACTATTATACGACCACTACACGACCACTACACTTCACGAGTACTCTTACCCGACACAAATTGTATCATAACTACCCAATTGCTGTTGGACTATTGTGCGTTGATATCAATAGAGGAATATAACGATACAATCTTGCGTTATACACATGGTATATCGTCTACCTGTACACTGGATTAGTATACTCGGATCAATATACTCTGTTTGATTGCTTGGAAAAACCGAATGTTAATTAGTAATATTGTATTATTGTGTTGTAAATATTTTATGTTATACATATATATATATATATATATATATATATATATATATATATATATATATATATATATATATATATATATATATATATATATATATATATATATATATATATATATATATATAAATATATATATATATATATATATATATATATATATATATATATATATATATATATATATATAATATATATATATATATATATATATATATATATATATATATATATATATATATATATATATATATATATATATATATATATATATATCATATTATATTATATTTACGGTATGCATCATTGTAATGTGTGGTTTATTTACGTGTTACGGCACATTAATATGTGTGGTTTATTCACTTGCTGCATCAGGTTAGTATGTGAAATCTATTCAACTGTTACTTCATATTAAAATGTTTGAATTAATGTTCAACACTTACGTGATTCCAAGAGGATGTTGCAAGTGGTGACCTGGAGGTAGTAGGAGGTGACGGTGAGGACCTGTTGTGTCAGTGACCTGTGGAGGAGGAGACCTTGACCCCTGCAGGTCAGGAGAGCCACCATAACTGCCACGTACCACCCCATTTTCTCAACACTCTGACGGAGGTATCCTCACCACCACCAGACGACGCAACACTTCTTAAGTGTTCACCTTTTATATGTCACTCTCGTCAAGTATGAACTCCGCGTCTCGCAGTTTTACTACAGACTTCAGACACAGTTGATTCCTTTCATCTGATATTAACACAATGTTTAGCTACACTGTAATTTATGTTGTATGTTGGGTCTAGGATAAAATTTCAAGAGTTAATGTTTGACAGAGAGTAAATCTTATATTCTTTTCATTAGCATTAAACCCTTCTTAAGGGAATAGACGCGACATGAGACAATGAACATGTATTATAATATCTGTTTTTATCAAGATGGTTTGAAGGATTATAAACAGTCCATCAAATCACAAGATGTTATGTGTTTCAGGTACACGAAAGATGTTGTATCGTGTCTAATCCTATCTCACCAGCTAAGATACTATTTGCTTCCTATTCATATCTTTACCGTAACTGTCAGTGAAGCAAACCACGGGAGGAACCTCAGTCTCGGGCTTCCGTCTCGGTGACTGATACGTGTTCCATCTTGACCGTGAACCTCCGAGTATCTCAGGGTTATCGTCCTGCCTTCACTACACAGCCTCCCAGCTCAATATCTGCTCATTATTCCCATTTCTATTTGCAGTACTCAAGCCAATAGTGTATCAGTATACTCCACAACCAACGGGAAATTTATATTTAAAGATAAAATTTCATGGGAAATCATATTGTTGATGGAGTCATTCACTGGTCACGTACTGAGTATTGTGGTGAAGGAAGTGCTACAGTGTTATACTCCTTCACCTTCCTGCAACTGTCACTCCAGATTCTAGGTCATGCACGCCCCGTCAGCACGTGAGGCACCTCTCACACGTACCACCTGGGAGTAGTTCACAAGAACCTTGGTCCCGTCGTGGCAGGGAGCGTCGCTCGCTGCTGCCGTACCGAGCGAGTTCCCGATCCGCACTGACCACGTGCTGGTCCGCCCCTCGCCTCGCCCACACTCCCACGCCCGCACGCGCTTGCCTACTGCGGCCCTACACCACTACGAGAGGGCAGAGACACGTGCTGCCCCACCCTCACCCTCACGCGCGTGCCTACAGTTATACTAGATGGCAACACACCCCAGAGGGTAGCAACAATAAACTCCGTCTCAGAACTCTCTTATCTGTGAATCTTACGATGATTCATACACAGCTATCACAAAGGCTGAGTAAGATGAATGTAAATCTTACAATGATTTATGCACAGTTGCCGAAGGGGCTGAAGAACCTGAATGCGAATCTGAAAATGATTCATGCACAGTTATCACAAAATCTGAATAAGATGACTGAATTTTACAATGATTCACGTAGTTACTATAGAGACTGCGTAGCAGGAATGAAGGTGTAATACAATAAGTGCAGAGACAGTTGTCAATCACCCTCGTCTACCTTCCAGTGTTGTCCGTGTCACAACAGGCTGAGAAATGCCGTCATGAATAGTGTTTCTGAAACAGCACAGGGCATGGCTGTCTGTAGCTCCTGGGAGACGCTCCTGAGAGACACTCCTGAGAAACGCTCCTGGGAAACGCTCTTAAGAGACGCTTCAGAAGGACTCTCCTAAGTGACCCTCCAGAAAGACGTTTCTGAGAGACTGCTGGAAAACGCCCCTGAGAAACAATTCCTGAGAGACTCTCCTAAGAGACGCTCCTGAGAGACGCTCCTGAGAGAAGCTCCTGGGAAACACTCTTAAGAGACCCTTCAGAAAGACGCTTCTGAGAGACGCTCGTAGGAGACATTCCTGAGAGACGCTCCTGAGAGACAGCCACAGATCTG
The DNA here is from genome assembly GCF_018991925.1 of Homarus americanus. Taxonomy (NCBI): domain Eukaryota; kingdom Metazoa; phylum Arthropoda; class Malacostraca; order Decapoda; family Nephropidae; genus Homarus; species Homarus americanus. Next base: position 13,782,908 of record NW_024730668.1, on the reverse strand, counting down.
ACCACAATTACCGTACTAATTCCAGCTTACTGCGAGGTAATGTTCCCTGCTCTTTGTCATTAAGGAATTAATTTTCCCGAATCTGAGTTTCTCCTCCGTTATAAATGTCACTGAATATGTTCACCTCTTGAGTACGATGACTTAACCCCTTGAGTACGATGGCTTAACCCCTAGAGTACGATAATTTAAACCCCATGAGTCATCGAACTCAAGGAGTTAATTTATCGTATTTAGAAGGTTAAGTTATCGTACTCAAGGGGTTAAGCCATCGTACTCAGGCGTGCCATTGGACGCTTCAGTAAATTCCCAAATATTAGAGCAGAACTTGAGTAATTGAAACAAGCGAAAAAAAAAACAAGCAGTCGAGGCTTAACTGAGAGCTTTCAAACCTGCAATCAGGGAAGGATTTACATGTAAATATTGAGAGCTGAAATCACCAAGCGGTCAGGTTGAAAATATTACAGAGTAAAAATAAGACCAAAAGGACGCTTATTATGCTGAAATATCCACTACTCACAACCAGGCATCACTTTGACCCCTTGAGTACGATAAGTTAACCCCTTGCGTACGAGGACGTAAGCCCTTGAATGCAATGATTTAACCCCATTAATACGGTGTCTTAATCCCATGAGTACGATGTCTTAACCCCTTGAGTACGATGAATTAATCCCTTGATTACGGTGACTTAAACCCTAGAGTGCTATAACTTAACCCCATGAGTGTTAGGACTTCATCCCATTAGTATTATTTCTTAACCACACGAGTACGATGACAACCCCTTGAATATGATGAATTAAACCTTTGAATACAATGATTTAACCACATTAGTACGGTCTCTTAATCCCATGAGTACTATGTCTTGATCCCATTAGTACGATGACTTAACCCCTTAAGTACGATGACATAGCCCCTTAAATAGGATGAATTAATTATTTGAGTACGATGACTAAACCCCTTGATGTACAATGACTTAACTCTATGTTTACGATGAACTAGCCCGTTGAGTATAACGACTTAAACCTTTAAATATGATGAATTTAACCCTTTGAGATCGATGATTTAACCCCCTGATGTATGATGACTTAAACTCATGTTTACGATGTCTTAACCACATGCTTACGATGAACTAACCAGTTCAGTACGACCCCTTGAGTACGAGGTCTTAACCATTAAGTACAATAAACTAAAGCCTTATGTATGATGACTTAACTCCTTGAGTACGATGACTTAACCCCATGAATACGATGAACTAATCCGTTGAGTACGATTAGTTAACACTCTCGAGTACGATGAATTACCCTTTACGCACGATAACTTTTCCCTTGAATAAAGTGATATTGTACTCAAGGGTTTCGGTCATCGTACTCAAGAAGTTATGATATCTCATTCAATGGACTAATTCATATGTACTCAAGGGGTTACATCACCCAAATCAAGGAGTTAAGAAGCCATTGTGCTCATGGCGTGCGACATATTATGAGACATCATGTACTGTACAATAACTTCTCAAGGTGTACGACCGATGAGACACCCTGTACAATAATTTCTCATGATGTACGACCTATGAGACACCCTGTACAAGAACCTCTCATGATGTACGACCTATGAGACACCCTGTACAAGAACCTCTCATGATGTACGACCTATGAGACACCCTGTACAATAACTTCTCATGATGTACGACCTATGAGACACCCTCTACAATAACTTCTCCAGGTGTACGACCTGTGAAACACCCTGTACGTTAACTTCTCATGGTGTATGACCTATGAGACACCCTGTACGTTAACTTATCATACGACAATCAAAGTGAAATCAAAATAACTTACATATGACATAATTACAGGTGCACGATTATTACAATTACAACAATTACAATAGCATTAATTATTCCAGTTTGCTGTCCAGTAGTTTCCTGCTTAAACTAAACCGGAATTATTGAATATTTGTTAATAAATATACCAGCCTAAATCCCCAGTGTTATTGGCATTTATAAGTATGTAAGTACGTTTATAAGTATATAAGTTAGTTTTTTAAGAATGAGTGTGTTTATTAGTAATTATACTGTATAAGTGTATTTATTAGTAAGTCTGTAACTGCGTTTATAAGTAAGTGTGAATGCGTTTATAAGTAAGCCTATAAGTGCGTTTGTAAAAAAAAGTCTCAATTACGTTGATAAGAAAGTTTATAAATGTGGTTATTAGTAAGTGTGTAAGTGCGTTATAAGGCTATAAGTGTGTATATAAGTAAGTCTATAAAGGTTTGATAAGTTTATTAGTATGTTTATAAATCTATAAGTGTGTTTGTAAGTAAGTATACAACTGTTTTATAAGTAAGTCTTTAAGTGTGTTTATTAGTAAGTGTGTAAGTGCGTTTCTAAGTCTATAAGTGTGTTTATAAGTTTATAAGAGCGTTTATAAGTCTATAAGTATGTTTATAAGTAAGTCTATAAATGTGTTTATAAGTAAGACTATAACTGTGTTTATAAGTAAGTCTATAAGTGTGCTTATAAGTAAGTATATAAGTGTGTTTATAAGTTTCTAAATGAGTTTATGAATTTATTAGTGTGTTTATAAATTTATAAGTGTGTTTATAAGTCTGTATGTGTGTTTTAAATAAGACTATAAGTGTGTTAAAAATATGTTTATAAGTGCGTTTATAAGTAAGTCTATAAGTGTGTTTATAAGTAAGTCTATAAGTGTGTTTATAAGTAAGTCTATAGAGTGTTTATAAGAAAGTCTAAGTGTGTTTATTAGTAAGTGCGATAAGTCTATAAGTATGTTTATAAGTAAATCTTTAAGTGTGTTTATAAAAAAGTCTATAAGTGTGTTTATAATTTATAAGTGCGTTTATAAGTCTATATGTGTGTTTATAAGTAAGTCCATAAGTTGTTTATATGTAAGTCAATAAATGTGTTTATAAGTGAGTCTATAAATGTGTTTATAAGTTTATAAGGAAGTTTATAAGTTTATAAGTGTGTTTATGAGTCTGTATGTTTGTTTATAGGTAAGTCTATAGGTGTGTTAAATATAAGTCTATAAGTGTGTTTATAAGTAAGTCTATACGTGTGTTTAAAAGTACGTCCATAAGTGTATTATAAGTAAGTCTATAAGTGTGTTTATAAGAAAATCTTTAAGTGTGTTTATAAATAAATCTTTAAGTGTGTTTATAATTAAGTCTATTAGTGTGCTTATAAGTTCATAAATCCGTTTATAAGTCTATATGTGTGTTTATAAGTAAGTCCATAAGTATGTTTATAAGTAAGTCTATAATTGTGTTAATAAGTAAGTCTATAAGTGCGTTTATAAGTGTGTTTATAAGTCTGTATGTGTGTTTATAAGTAAGTCTATACGTGTGTTTATAAGTAAGTTTATAAGTGTATTTATAAGAAAGTCTATAATTGTGTTAATAAGTAAGTCTATAAGTGCGTTTATAAGTGTGTTTATAAGTCTGTATGTGTGTTCATAAGTAAGTCTATAAGTGTGTTTATAGTTAAGTCTATAAGTGTGTTTATGAGTAAGTCTATAAGTGTGTTTATAAGTAAGTCTATAAGTGTGTTTATAATTAAGTCTATTAGTATGTTTATATGTCTATAAGTGTGTTTATAAGTAAGACTATAAGTGTGTTTATATGTAAGACTATAAGTGTGTTTATAAGTCTACAAGTGTGTTTATAAATTTATACTTGTGTTTATAAGTCTACCCGTGTGTTTATAAGTCTATAAGTGCGTTTCTAATTTTATAAGTGTATTTATTTGTCTATAAGTGCATTCATAAGTTTATAAGTGTGTTTATAAATATAAGTGTATTTATACGTCTATAAATGTGTTCAAAAGCAAGTCTATAAGTGTGTAAGTGCGTTTATAAGTCTATAAGTGTGTTTATAAGTAAGTATATAAGTGTTTTTATATGTAGGTATATAAGTGCGTTAATAAGTTTATAACTGCGTTTATATGTTTATAAGTGTGTTTATAAGTAAGTCTATAAATGTGTTTATAAGTAAGTCTCTAAGTGTGTTTATAAGTAAGTCTACAATTGTGTTGATAATTAAGTCTACAAGTGTGTTTATAAGTCTAAAGTGTATTTATAAGTAATGTTCTAGTCGTAATGTATATGGGACTAAACATATATTATATTGGGTAAGAGTAGCGAAACCCAATTGTCTGTTTCTTCTTTTATTGAAAAACTGTCGTTTATATAATACCTGAGTGTAAATCAGCCGTAACTTCCACTATTTATGAGTGTGAAGGGAGAGGACGGCGGCTATTTAAATAGACCGTTTAATCACGTCCTTTCGATGTGAGATTATGAGTGAGACTGCCCGTGGGTGCTGGCTTATCCGAGCTGACCCATGTGCTGACATACAGTCAATGGGCCGCACCCCAAGGAGGCTACCAATCACGTGATAAGAGCATGACAACTCATGGCTAGTGGAAAGTTACAGGGGATGAATCAGTATATAAATCAAATGTAATGAACCTATTTATATAATACTTCTGTTGATGAGACAGGGGCCATTACATCGCTCGGTCACCTACAACCAGCGCTCAGTGAGGACTAAATAAACTTGCAGACTACATCCTACACAACCCTAACCATGTTATAAACATATATGTAAACACTAAGCTGGGGACTCTGTAACCATAGGGTTTTTCATCAACTACAGGGGTCCTAGACTTAAGTGTCTTTCGGGTTAGAATGTTGTGGACAATTGTCAATTAGGATGATACTGACTTATAATAGCAAAAGAAAAACACAACTGCCAAAATTAACACAATTGTGGGAATTGTTAGACCTGGTATTGCAAATTCCCGTGACAAGTAAAATGGCAAATTATTATTCAAATCAGCAAATTGGGTCTCTTTGAAGTAGGAAATAACCTTTAATTTCTCTGAAACGATCTGAAGTTCTTATACAGTAAAGTTCATAACAGGAAACATGGGAATTAAATCAGACTTGAGATTTAAATTCAAGGCAAAATGTTGATGAGTAGGCAAGGTCCGTAATGAACTACAAGTGACCTCACAGTAATCGGGAGCCTTGTAATGACCTTTCACAACTAACTGCTTACCACCATCGATGCATTTTAAAATAACAGTAGTGACATTAGGAAAGAATAAGTACTGCACATTATGGAGATGAGCGGGAAACACAGTTTTAACACTAACTGGCCTATAGCTGCATTGCGTAAGCGCTGTGCATACATTAGTTTGTATGACTGCCAATTCACATATCCCTTCTGCAGCAGGAATAAATGAGAACATATAGGCTGGACATACGTGTAAGTGTAGATATGACGACTTACACCGCAACAGTACCCTAGGATTGTAAGTCTATAAGTGTCTTTATAAGTAAGAATATAAGTGTGCTTAAGTAAGAATAAAAGTGTGTTTATAGGTAAATAGGCAGCTGCATTCATGAAAAAACCCACCTTACCCTAAACAAATTCCTACATAAGGTTTCTCAACTGTTTATTGTAGTATCAGGTGTGCTTAATAACATATCAAAAGTCTACCACAGTCTGACCACGAGAAAGTTCTAATTTTTAAGATGGCGTCGAATAGCCACCAAATCCTAAAAATGCCTGTTACTCCTTCATTATTCATCCTAGAGAAGTAATTTTGATGTCTAACCCCATGTTTTGGTGGCCTAGAATCTGTTTGGCTTGTTAAAAAAGCGACATGATTACATAATTGTGAAATCCAAGATACGATTTGCTTTGTGTGACTGTTTATTTACATTATTTATTTACTGACTTTATTTACTAATGACCTTGACTTTCGCATCTTTTCAGGCCTGACCATGAGTGCTAGCACTGTAAACCAAGAGACTTGCCCCATTTGCCGTGAAGGCTTAGATGTTTCTGATGTGGTAGAACTTCGTCAGAAGGGAGCTGATGGAATCAACAGTGCGAGTGTGCAAAGAGGGGATGATGTAGTCGTTTCAGCTGGTGAAAAAGTACACATTACATGTCGAAAGAGGTACATCAATCCAAAAGACATTGAAAATAAAAAAAGAAAGAAAGTTGAGCCACCAAAGAGAAGTGCCAGAGTATTATCCAGTCCTTTCAACAGCCAAACTGATTGCCTTTTCTGTGGGACTACAGTAACACCAAGAGGTGCAAGCTTTAGTTATGTAAAGACCGATACGTTTGTGCAGACCATTCTTGAGTGTTGTGACAGTCGTTCAGATGAATGGGCCTTCACTGTGAAAGGCAGGATTGAATATTATGGCTGTGATCTACATGCTGCAGACTGTATTTACCATCGCTCTTGCAGTGGTAATTTCCGGTCTGGGCTTAGCATACCACTACAGTTCCAGAATGTCCCAGAGGCAAAGCGCAGAAAGTCAGGCCGGCCCAAAAACGAAGATCAGGAGCAGGCATTCATGAACGTTTGCTCTTACCTTGAGAATAATGATGAATAACAATTGATAATTTCACATTTACGAGGAAAATGAAGGAATTTCTGACAAATACAGATTCTGAACCATAAGGAAATCAATACCTCAAAGGACAATTGAAAGAACAGTATGGGGACAATGTTCATTTTGCTGAAGGGGAAGGCCTTTATGACATAGTGACAATGAGGGAAAAGACATCACAGATACTGAGATCTTATTTCAACATCCAAGCAAAGGACGAAGAATCACAGAAACCGGCGATCATTGAAACAGCGGCACGACTCATTAAAAGTGATATCAAGTCTAATGTGCCATCCCTTACAGATCAGTATCCAAGTGCAAAGTCACTGAAGCTTGATTCTGCCCTTTCGTTTGTTCCCGACACTCTGCAGATGCTGTTGAATGGTCTTTTCGTGGGAAAGGAGACAAGACGAAAGGTTGCAGGAATAGGGCATGCAATTGTCCAGGCAGTTCGACCACGTGCTGTTGTAGCTCCCTTACAAGTTGGCCTTGCAGTGCAGGTACATCATATGTATCGGTCACAGTTCCTGGTGGATACCCTTCATGAAATGGGATTTAGTTCTTCTTATAAAGAAGTCATGCGTTTTGAAAAGAATGCAGCGGATTCAGTTGCTCCAGATTTGTTAGTGGATGACATTGCTTTGCTAGACATGACATTTCTTTTCGCCTGGGATAATGTTGACCACAATATCCTTGCTATTGATGGCAGGGGGACCTTCCACGGAATGGGGATCATAGCAGCACTCACCCCAGGGCGAAAGAAGGATCATGTCATTCCAAGGAGAAACGTTGCCAACCTTGATTTTTCAGTGAAAAGTAAAATTCCAATCATTGAACATCGCTTCGCTAAACATGTGCGCCAAACCATCATGTTTGAACAACTCCCGGCATTGGTCAGCAGTGATAAGACAATTGATGTACTGTGGGAGCTTTCACTAAACTTCAAGCAGGAAACCCCTGGGTGGCAGGGAATGATGCATATCATTCATCAAGGATTAGAGCACCCAGGCCAATCATCAATTGCATTTTTGCCTATGATTGACTTGTACACCCGCCCGATCATCAGCTTCAATGCAAAAACTGAGTTTGTTGGAAGAAAGGATGATTTCCTTTCCAGATCTTGCAACAGACAAGGACTTATTGATCTTGTAACTGAGGAACTACAGAAGAAGGGCTGCACTGTTATCAATGCATTAGGGGATGCAGACATGGACATTGTCAAGGCTGCAATCAAGGCGTCACAACATTAGCTCACGACCTTGATAGGGGAGGATACAGACCTGCTCATTCTTCTCCTCTACTATGCTGAAGCAAACAATAGGGGCCTCTATTTTCGTTCGGACAAGTCCACAGTTCCTAAGGTGTACAACATCAGTGAGATGAAACAAGTCCTGGGTAGTGACATGTGTTATCAGTTGCTGTTTATCCACGCTTTCACAGGATGTGACACACCTTCCCGCATTTTCAGTGTTGGTAAAAAGTCAGCGTTCCAGAAACTTGTGAATGGTGAATTGACCATTCAGACCTGTGCGAATGCGTTTCTGCTCCAAATCAAGCAAACAGTGTCAAAGAGGACCTTGGGAGCAAGGCGATGGCAGTTCTGTTTGGTGGCAAGAGTACCGATTCATTTGCCTCTTTGCGCTACAACCTTTTGATCAAGAAAATTGTCTCCGTCAAGTCATTTGTTACCCCAGAACGTCTCCCTCCTACCAAGTCCTCGACTAAATATCATAGCTTTAGAGTGTATTACCAGATCATGGTGTGGACTGGAAAAGAGAGTGACATGAATGCAGTGGATTGGGGATGGAAACTGGAGGACAATCAGTTTGTGCCAGTTATGAGCAAGAAAACTGCTGTGCCAGAAAGCCTCCTGCAGATGGTCCACTGTAATTGCACAACTGCCTGCCGAACATGTTGTAGTTGCAGAGTATACGGACTACCATGCACACCCGCTTGTGGACCATGTCAAATTGAAAACTGTGAGAATCCACATAATCAACCTTTACAGGAGGAAGAGTGTGACTATGACTATTTGTAAACCTGGTTCAGATCAAAGGCATTTTTCAGAAATATATATTAGGGGATTTGTTATAACTTTTTACCAGTAATCACTACTTTATGTTAAATATGCTAATTGGTTTCCTAGATGCCCAAAACAAGGGGTCAGGCACCAGAATTACCTGTCTAGGATGAATAATGATGGAGTCATTGGCATTTTCATAGTTTGGTGGCCATATTTATCCGCCATCTTGGATTTTGTAATTCTGTAATCACTTCACTATTACTTTAAATATGCTAACTGGATTCCTAGATCCCCAAAACATGGGGTTAGACAACGAAATTACTTGTCTAAGATGAATTAGAAAGAGTAATGAGCATCTTCATAGTTTGGCGGCCATCTTGGTCCTCCATCTTAAATTATGTAATTATGTAATGACTTCACTATAATTTGGATATGCTAATTGGATTCCTAGATCCCCAAAGCATGGGGTTAGGCACCAAAATTACTTGTCTAGGATGAATAATGAAGGAGTAACGGGCATTTTAAGGATCTGGTGGTTAACTTCGACGCCATCTTGAAAATTAGACATTTCTCGTGGTCAGACTGTGGTAGACTTTTGATATGTTATTAAGCACACCGGATACTACAATAAACAGTTGAGAAACCTTTTGTAGGGAATTTTTTTGGGGTCAAACCACATTTAGCCGACTAAAAACTCTAAGTGTGTTTATAAGTCTATAAGTGTGTTTATAAAACTCTACGTGTATTTATAAGTCTACACGTATGTTTATAAGTCTATAAGTGTATTTATAAGTTTATAAGTGTATTTATAAGTTTATAAGTGTATTTATTTGTCCATAAGTGTGTTTATAAGTCGATAGGTATGTTAAGAAGTAAATCTATAAGTGTGTTTATAAGTTTATAAGTGTCTTTATACGTCTATAAGTGCGTTTCTAAATGTTTAAGTGTATTTATAACTCTATAAGTGCGTTTATAAGTTTATTAGTGTGTTTATAAGTCTATCAATGTATGTATTTGTCTATAAGTGTGTTTATAAGATTATAGGTATGTTTATAAGTAAGTCTATAAATATGTTTATAAGTGTGTTTATAAGTCTATAAATGTGTTTATAAGTAAGTCTATAAGTGCGTTTATAGGTATAAGTGTGTTTTATGAGTTTATAAGTGTGTTTGAATGTTTATAAGAGTGTTTATAAGTCTATAAGTGCGTTTATAAGTATCTAAATGTGTTTATAAGTCTATAAGTGTGTTTATAAGTGAGTCTATAAGTGCATTTATAAGTATAAGTGTGTTTTATAAGTTTATAAGTGTGTTTATACGTCTATAAGTGTGTTTATGAGCTCATAAGTGTGTTTGTACTGTTATAAGTGTGTTTATAAGTCTATAAGTGTGTTTATAAGACTGTCTATAAATGTGTTTATAATAAGTCTATAAGTGCGTTTATAAGTATGTTTATAAGTGTGTTTGAAAGTTTATAAGTGTGTTTTTAAGTCTATAAGTGTTTATAAGTCTATAAGTGTGTTTATAAGTTTATATTCGTGTTTATAAGTGTTTTTATAGATGTGAAAGTGTCCTTTTAAGCAAGTCTATGAGAGGGTTTACAGTTAAGTCTACCAGTGCGTTATAAGTCTTTATAAGTGTTTATAAGTAAGTTTGTAAGTGCGTTTATAATTCTATAAGTGTGTGGGGACTATTGTTATACTCTAGTGTGGGGACTACTGTTATACTCTAGTGTGGGGACTACTGTTATACTCTAGTGCGGGGACTAATGTTATACTATAGTGTGGGGATTATTGTTATACTCTAGTGTGGGGATTATTGTTATACTCTAGTGTGGGGACTACTGTTATACTCTAGTGTGGGCACTACTGTTATACTCTAGTGTAGGGACTACTGTCATACTCTAGTGTGGGGATTATTGTTATACTCTAGTGTGGGGACTACTGTCATACTCTAGTGTGGGGACTACTGTTATACTCTAGTGTGGGGACTACTGTTATACTCTAGTGTGGGGACTACTGTTATACTCTAGTGTGAGGACTACTGTTATATTCTAGTGTGGGGACTGTCAATGTACTCCAGTGTGGGGACTACTGTTATACTCTTGTAACAGCACAATTTGTATTATATAAATATTTACATAATTGTATATTACCTATTTATTCACCAAGTCATTCACCGATGTATATGCATGAATTGGTGAGTTGACATCTCCTCCATTGAGATATCTAGGTCAAGCTGGGTCAGCGCCTTTCAGCAACAACAAATCTGACGTGCTTCCTTCGAGGCCTGCTTGACCTCCGTCTCTCCCTGGTGTGAGAGAGAGACAAACATATCACCTGTTACCCAGTGAACACCTCTCTTAAGTGTTCTATAGTTGCAATGACACTTCCCTTAGTATAGAAGAGAAGGTACAATATACTCTCAACTGAACTGAGTCCCTGTGAAACTATATTTTTCTACAATAAAACAAAACCAACAACGTTTTTACTTCAGCCCTGCCACTTATCAAATCAAGAACTAATATATATATATATATATATATATATATATATATATATATATATATATATATATATATATATATATATATATATATATATATATATATATGCAAGTAAATCACTGGTGAGGTGCGCGTGATCTAGGTATATGCTGATAACCACAAGGAAAGAAGAAAACACGAAGTTCCCAAGCGCTTCATCTTTGATGAGTTAGATGAAGTCGTCTTTCGAGACGGGCAATGAAATATTATCCAGGGAAACTATGAGGAACTCTAGTAAATCATCAACTGGGACCTTTGTAAAGAGTGATGTTACATCAAAACTGACCAGTTTAAAATCGTAGGAAGGAGAGGTGGCGGTGTAGCAGTGTATATCAGGGTGTCATTAAAACGCTGCAATAAATCAAACATTAAAACAAATAGCGACAATGAAAGTATTTGGGTAGAGATTGGTGAGGGCAGTGATTCCGTAGTTATTGGTGTTATATATAGACCACCTAATTTGAGTAGGAACGATGGTAAATTGCTATGGGAGGAAATAAAGAAGGCATCTGATAGAAACAATGTATGTATTCTAGGCGATTTCAACTTTTCAGGCATAGATTGGAAAAATCAACTTAGCGATAATGAATCTGAAGATTTTCTAGAAGTAGTACAAGATAGTTTTTTATATCAATTCATAAACTCGCCCACTAGAGGAAATAATATCCTCGATTTAGTTCTCAGTAATAATGAAAATCTAGTAAAAGATGTTGGGATTGGAGACGAACTAGGAAACAGTGATCATAAAGCCATATATTTTAACATAATATGGGATGGCAGGAAGAAGGAAAATTCGGCCTTGATCCCGGATTTTAGGAAGGCTAATTACGGTAGCTTAAGGAGAGACCTAAGGGATGACCCTATGGTCAAAAGATTAATCCCCCCCACACCTCCGGAAACTGTCAACTTAGGACGGGATAACCCCGAATTTAATTTAGCAGCTACTTATGAACAATTTATTGCGACAATCAATAATGCCCAAAATAAACACATCCTAAAAGAAAATTCAGATCGATACGGAACCAACCAAAATGGATGAATAATAGACTCTTAAGATCTTCTAGGGAAAAAAGAAAGGAGTATATAGAAAAGTTAAGAAAGGCGAAAATCACTTACTTGGTTACTATCAGAACCTAACAAGACAGGTAAAAACAGAAATTAGGAAAGCAAAGAGAAATTATGAAATCAAGGTAGCAAACGAATCGAAAAATACCCCAAAGCTTTTTATCAACTGTATAAATCAAAGGTTAGAGATACAATAGGTCCCCTTAAAACTACGACAGGAGAAATGACTGATGATGAGTTAGAAATGTGTAGTACGTTAAATAGTCATTTTCTCTCCGTATTCACAAATGAAAACCTAGCACAGTTTCCAGAAGTTCATAAGGTATATAACGACAGTATAGAAAATATGTTGATGAATATCAATATTACTAGTAATGATGTGCTTAAAGTAATTAACAAACTGAAGCCTCATAAATCGCCTGGTCCAGACGAGGTATATGCTAGAATATTAAAAGAATGTAGAGATGAGTTGAGTAATCCATTAGCAGTTTTATTTAATAAGTCATTAGAATCCGGAGCTAGTGCCAGAAGCTTGAAACTTACAAATGTAGTTCCGATTTTCAAAAAGGGTGATAAATCAGTAGCATCCTTACATCTGATAGTCTCCGTCCAATCATAGGCAAGTTGCTAGAGTCAATTATTATACAAAAATCAGAAGGCCACCTTGAAACATTCAACTTAATTCATTCTTCTCCTTGGAGTTCACCCAGGGGCCGTTCTTGTCTCACAAATTTGCTTAGCTTTTTCTCAGAAGTATTTGAAGCGGTAGATAATGATAAGTCATATGATATAATTTATTTAGATTTCAGTAAAGCATTCGATAGAGTCCCTCATGAGAGATTGATAAGGAAGGTAAAAGCACATGGAATAGGTGGATCAGTATTAAAATGGATTAGGTCATGGTTAACTGGTAGGAAACAAAGAGTCAGCATAAATGTATTAAAGTCAGACTGGGGTGCGGTCAAAAGCGGAGTTCCCCAGGGATCTGTATTAGGCCCTCTGCTGTTTGTTATATTCATTAATGATCTTGATTTAGGCATAACTAGTAGGATTAGTAAATTTGCAGATGATACCAAAATGGGGAGAGTGATAAATTCAGACAGTGACTTTGAACACCTTCAAAGAGATCTAGATACCTTACATGAGTGGTCAGTAGACTGGCAAATGAATTTTAATAGTGATAAATGCAAGGTGCTACAGATAGGGAAGACGAATACAAACGTTAAGTATAAACTAGGTAACACGGAAATAGAAAACTCAGTTTGTGAAAAAAATCAAGGTGTATTTGTTAGCAACGACTTGAAACCTAGAAAACAATGTATTAGCGTTCGCAACAACGCAAACAGGATTCTTGGGTTCATATCTAGGTCTGTGAGTAACAGAACTGCTGACGTTATCTTGAAACTTTACCTAGCATTAGTGAGGCCACACATGGATTATGCGGTTCAGTTCTGGTCGTCCTTATTATAGAATGGACATAGATTCTTTGGAGAGAGTACAAGAAAGAATGACAAAAATGATCCATAATATTAGAAACCTTCCATATGAAGAAAGACTGAAAAACCAGGCTTACATTCATTAGAGGCGTAGAGTTAGGAGATATGATAGAGGTGTACAAGTGGGTAAGTGGGATTAACAAGGAGTAAATGGAAGATGTTCTGAAGCTCAGTAATAACGAAATAACTGAAACAAATGGCTTTTAAATTAGATAAATTCCGATTCAGAAGGATATAGGCAAGCACTGGTTTTGGTAATAGAGTTGTGGATATGTGGAATAGGCTACCGAGTGCTATAGTAGGATCGGGGACGCTAGGGAGCTTCAAGACGAAGTTGGATAGGCACATGGAAGTGCTGGGATGGGTGTGAAAGGGATCTGCCCTGTTTGGGCCAGTCGGCCTCCTGCAGTATCCCACTTTCTTATGTTCTTATGTTCTTAATGTCTAAGTTATTGGTTGCGTTTATAAAGTTCCTTGCAAGGAATGTAATATGTTTTATTTAGGCCAGACAGATAAGATCTTGTAACTAGACTTAAACAACATAAATATAATGTTAGGGGAGGCCAGGAATCCAATGCCCGGTTTGTTCATTTGAGGGATAACAAGCATTGCATTGACTGGGATAATGCCTCCTCAATATTACCTTGTAATTCAATTGATAGTAGGAACATCATAGAATCTAGTCTCATTAAACATACCGAAGCATTCAACATGAATTTGAGTAATGGCATGTACAAACTGGACAATTTTGTAATTAAGAAGATTTGTAACCAGGTGAGAAAGTTGGGTCACCTTACCCTCTGACCTGACTACCGACCGTTGCGGTGCTTTATAAAGATTAGTAGGGTCATTACCTAATACATGACCATTGTGGACCTGATCTCACCCTCCTCTGTATATATACACCTTGTTTTGTACTTCTCCTTAGTCTGTACTCACCCCTGAAGATGTGAATTACACGAAAGCGTTTGGGAACTTCGTATTTTCTTCGTTCCTTGTGGTTAGCAGCATATATATATATATATATATATATATATATATATATATATATATATATATATATATATATATATATATATATATATATATATATATATCGAGAATGTGGTGATTGTGTATTCTTGGGGAGTTCTTGATTAACATTTGTTTAACAGTGCATGAGTTTTTTAAATGCCACATTGACGTTCCAGGTTTTTAGTTGTGAAGGAATGTGTGAGAAAGTTTTATGAAATGGTAATATTAAGATATTCTTATGGTCATGGGTGGGCTTGGGATCAGTTCTATAAAAAGTTTTCTTAGTAATGTTTAGGCATTTGTCTATGAAAGATCTAGGGTATTTAAGGTTTGAGCCAATATTATATATATATTTGTATTCCTCATCAATGAATTCCGGACTGCAAATTCTCAAAGCATGTAAAAACATTGTTGAAAATACTGACTGTTTGACTTTATTATGGTGGGCAGAATAATAATGAATGTATGAACACACATTAGTTGGTTTTCTATAAATACTGAACTTAAAAGTGTTACCTATTCTGTGTATCAGACAGTCTAGGAATGGCAATTTACAGTCATGCTCTAATTCCACAGTGAATTTGATCGAGGGGGCTAAGTTGTTAAGTTGTGGCAGGAAAGCTTTTAGGTTGTGTTCTGACCTCACTAGGGGAAAGGTCACGGCAGGGTTAGCTCCAGAGGGATAATTATCAGATATGGCCAGTGATATGTGCGGTCTTGGGTATGAGAGTTTGTTGACCAAACTGGAGTGGTCCACTGAAGAATTGGCGAGGGCCAAGTTAGAAATTGAGAGGGCCACGTTGGAGAACCTGAAATTAAGGAAAGAGCTGGCGAAGTTAAAAAGAGAGGCTGGACGAGTAAAGCCAGTGTCTGACGAAAAATCAAACGAGTGGAAAGTCGTGAGTAGTGGGAGGACCAAGCTAGTGGTCAAGAAGCACTCAAAGGATACGACAACAACGACAACAACAGCTAAGTCTACCAACCCGTTCAGTCCCTTGATAGACGAATTGGACGTTAGTACAGTCAGGGGCAGGGATGACAAGGAAGGTATAAAAACTTTAATTGTTGGTGACTCACAGGTAAGGTACATGGACAGGGCCTTTTGTGGTAAAAACAAAAATAGGATGAGGGTGTGTTTGCCAGGAGCTGGGGTGGGGGATATAGTTGACAGGATGGACAATATCTAGTCTGGTAATGGGAACAAACCCATTATCTGCCTCAGTGCAGGAGGCAATGATATTGGCCGGTGTAGGAGCGAGGAACTTCTTGATAAGTTCAAGGCAGCCATAGATCGTATTAGGACTAAGGGAGGGATCCCTATCATATGCTGTGTCCTGCCTAGAAGGAGAGTTGGCAGTGAATGGTTTTCAAGGGCAGTTGGTGTTAACGACCGTCTTGACAAATATTGCAAGTCAATATCAGTCCCATTCATTGACAACTGGGACAACTTCTATGGCAGAAGGGACCTTTATGCTAGGGATGGGGTGCACCTGTCTAGGGATGGAGTAGCAACCCTGGCTGGGGCTCTAGAGGGGGCAGTTCAAAAGATATCGAAGTCTTTAAACTGCTAAGAGAACATGGGAGCACGGGGGTGGAGGAGACTGCAGTGGGAGCGGGTAAACAAGGCGAAAGATTACAGGGAAATAGTGTTAGGAATGATGACAAATCTAAATTAGACAGGGAGTTTAAAATTAAACGCGGTAAGGGAAGGACTCAGAACACGACTAACTTAAATGTATACTACGCGAACAGTAGAAGTATGAGAAACAAATGGATGATATTAAGGCCTTGGTATGTACCGAAGAAATCTATATAATTGCATTCACTGAAACATGGATCAACATAGACACACGTGAATTACCAGTCGAATACCAAATTGCGGGTTACAAACTGTTCCATACCGATAGGCAGACCAGGAAAGGAGGCGGAGTAGCAATCTATGTTAGGGATAATCTGAAGTGTGAAATAAATAAAGAAATAAAAACTGAGAGGAATACAGAAACAATTTGGATAGAATTAAGCGACGGTCGGGAAAAATTAATCACAGGGGTAATATATAGACCCCCCAATCTCGATAGCGTCAATGAGCGACTTATCTGGGATGAAATGCGCAGGGCTTCCATACACAACAAAGTCTGTATAGTAGGCGACTTTAACTTTGGCCAAATAGATTGGACTGTCCTTACGGGTAACTCAGAATCAGAGGATTTTCTCGAGACGATCCAGGACTGTTTCCTAAGTCAACATATAACCGAACCCACACGGGGTAATAATATACTGGATTTAGTTCTGACGAACAGAGAAAACCTCATTAGCAATGTCGAGGTAGGGAACGAACTTGCAAACAGCGATCACAAAGAAATTCGATTTCAGTTAGATTTTCAGGGCAGACGTAAGGAAAATTCCACAAAAGTACCAGATTTCAGAAGGGCAAACTTTGACAGTTTAAAGAGGCAGCTGAGAGAGGGGGTGTCGCGCTTGGCCGTGAACCTGACAGATGACACCGACCTGATAACGAGATCTGAGATTGCTGAGTTCCACGATAATTTAAATAGTGAGTTACTTAATGCACAAAGGCAGAACATACCATACAAAAAACTCAGATCAGACAACAATGACCCTAAATGGATAAATAATTATTTAAAGAACATCATTGGCCAAAGGAAGGCTATAGGTAGAAGGATAAATCGTGGCGAAATTCACCTCCGGGACTATTATAGGGTATTGGCGAGTAGAGTTAAAACCGAGATAAGGAAAGCAAAGAGGAATAATGAGGTAAGGATAGCAAGGGAGGCGAAGACAAACCCCAAAGGATTCTACCAAATGTATCAAACTAAAACACGAGAAAAGATTGGACCAATACGGTCAGACTCCAGCGAGCTCACTGATAACAGCCAGTGTTGGTTACCTAGAACTAGCGAGGTCATCCTAAAACTGTATCTTACTCTTGGCCAGAGACCACACCTGGATTACGCAGTTCAGTTCTGGTCACCATATTACAGAATGGATATAGAATCCTTGGAAAGAATTCAGAGGAGAATGACAAGACTAATCCCGGGCATTAGGCACCTTGAGTATAGAGACAGGTTAAAACATCTTAATTTGCACTCCCTCGAGAGACGTAGAGCGAGGGGCGACCTGATAGAGGTGTATAAGTGGAAGACAGGGCTAAACAAAGGGGACATTACAAAGGTACTCAAATTATCCAACCAGGAGCGAACTCGTAACAATGGTTTTAAATTAGACAAATTTAGATTTAGGCGTAAAATAGGTAAACACTGGTTTGGAAACAGAGTAGTGGATGAATGGAACAAGTTACCAAATATCATCATTAACTCGAATACGCTGAATTGCTTCAAACATAGGTTGGATGCTCATATGAGCAATAGGGGTTGGGTGTAAACGGGACTGCCCAGTATGGGCCAATAGGCCCGCTGCAGTTTCCTTCATTCTTATGTTCTTATGTTCTTATGTTAGGTCCTCATTACATGGCCAGAGACATAATACATCATCAACATATCTAAACCAGACTGCTGAGGGTGGTAAAATATTACTTAATAGTTTCTTTTCAAAGAATTCCATATATAGGTTGCTTAATACAGGTGAGAGTGGATTACCCATTGCCATACCAAATTTTTGAGCATAATATTCCCCATTGAATTCGAATTTGCAATCCTTAATACATAGTTTGATGAGTTCGATGAAGTCGTCTTTCGAGACGGGCAGTGAAATGTTATCCAGGGAATCTATGAGGAACTCTAGTAAATCATCAACTGGGACCTTTGTAAAGAGTGACGTTACATCAAAGCTGACCAGTTTAAAATCGTGATTAATGTGTAAGTTATTGAGTTTATCAACCAGATCCATATTATTCTTGATATTGGAGTTAGAAATGTTGCCAACTAGGGGATTTAGTAAAGAAACTAACCATTTAGATAGTTTATAAGAGATTGATCAAGAACTCCCCCAACAACACAATTGGTTGCATTTATAAAGTTCCTTGCAAGGAATGTAATATGTTTTACTTAGGCCAGACAGGTAAAGATCTTGCAACTAGAATTAAACAACACAAATACAATGTTAGGACAGGCCAGGAATCCAATGCTCTGTTTGTTCATTTGAGGGATAACAAGCATTGCATTGGCTGGGATAATGCCTCCTCAATATTACCATGTAATTCAATTGATAGTAGGAACATCATAGAATCTAGTCTTATTAAACATACCGAAGCATTCAACATGAATTTGAGTAACGGCATGTACAAGCTGGACAATTTTGTAATTAAGAAGATTTGTGATCATGTGAGAAGGCCGGGTCACTTGACCATCTGACCTGACCACCAACCGTTGTGTGCTATTTAAAGATTAGTAGGGTCATTACCTAATACCTGACCAATGTGGACCTGGTCTCACCCTCCTCTGTATATATACACCTTGATTTGTATTTCTCTCTCTAGTCTGTACTCACCCCTGAAGATGTGAATTACTGTACACGAAAGCGCTTGGGAACTTCGTGTTTTCTTCTTTCCTTGTGGTTATCAGCATATATATATATATATATATATATATATATATATATATATATATATATATATATATATATATATATATATATATATATATATATATATATATATATATATATATATATATATATATATATTAACAAATAACACACTGGTGGCAGCAGTGGGATGGATTAGAAAAGTCTGTAAACACTCAGAAACAAACATTACTTCAAGT
>NW_024730668.1:13741984-13763502 GCF_018991925.1 Homarus americanus | reverse complement strand
CTGATCGAGTTTAACAAAGTCCCCTTATCGAGTACAATAAAGCCCCTGATCGAGTATAACAAAGTCCCCTGATCGAGTATAACAAATTCCCATTATCGAGTATAACAAAGGCCCCTCATCGAGTATAACAAAGTCCCCTGATCGTGTATACTAAAGTCCCCTGACCGAGTATAACAAAGTCCGCTGATCGAGTATAACAAAGCCCGTGATCGAGTATAACAAATTCCCCTGGTCGAGTAAAACAAAGTCCCCTGGCCGAGTATAACAAAGGCCCCTGGTCGAGTATAACAAAGTCCTTTGGTCGAGTATATCAAAGTCCCATAATCGAGTATAACAAAGGCCTCTTTTCGAATATAACAAAGGCCCCTGGTCGATTATAACAAGTTCCCCTAATCGAGTATAACTAAGTGCCCTAATCGAGTATAACAAAGGACCCTAATGGAGTATAACAAAGTCCCAAGATCGAGTATAACAAAGTCAAAAGATCGAGCATAACAAAGTCCCCTGATCGAGTATAACAAAGCCCCTTGATCGAGTATAACAAAGTCCCCTGATCGAGTATAACAAAGTCCCCTGATCGAGAATATCAAAGTCCCTTGATCGAGTATAACAAAGGACCCTAATGGAGTATAACAAAGTCCCAAGATCGAGTATAACAAAGTCCCGATCAGTCAAAGATCGAGTATAACAAAGACCCCTGATCGAGTATAAGAAAGGCACCTGATCGAATATAACAATGTCCGTAGTCGAGTATATACAAAGTCCCCTGATCGAGTATAACAGAGCCCCCTCATCGAGTACAAAAAAGCCCCCTGGTCGAGTATAACAAAGTCCCTTATCGAGTATAACAAAGCCCTCTGATCGAGTATAACAAAGCCCCCTCATCGAGTATACAAAAGCCCCATGGTCGAATATAACAAAGTCCCCTGGCCAAGTATAACAAAGTCCCCTGATCGAGTATAACAAAGCCCACTCATCGAGTTTATCAAAACCCCCTGATCGAGTATGTAAAAGCCCCCTGGTCGAGTATTACAAAGTCCCCTGATCGAGTATACTAAAGTCCCCTGATCGAGTATAACAAAGTCACAAGATCGAGTATAACAAAGCCCCCCGATCGAGTATAACAAAGTCCGCTGATCGAGTATAACAAAGTCCCCTGATCGAGTATAACAAAGTCCCCTGATCGAGTATAACATAGCCCCCTGATCGAGTTTAAGAAAACACCCTGATCGAGTATATAAAAGCCCCCTGGTCGAGTATAACAAAGTCCCCTGGTCGAGTATAACAAAGTCCCATGATCGAGTTTAACAAAGGCCCCTTATCGAGTGTAACAATGGCCTCTGGTCGAGTTTAACAAAATCCCGTGATCGAGTATAACAAAGTCCCCTGATCGAGTAAAACAAACACCCCTGATTGAGTTTAACAAAACCCCTTGATCGAGTAAAAAAAGGCCCCTAGTCGAGTATAACAAAGTCGCCTGGTCGAGTATAACAAAGTCCTCTGATCAAGTACAACAAAGCCCCCTCATCGAGTTTAAAAAAAACCCTGATCGAGTATAAAAAGTCCCCTGGTCGAGTATAACAATGTCCCAGGTCGAGTATAACACAGCCCTCATCAAGAAACCCCCTGATCGAGTATATAAAGCCCCTGGTCTGGTCGAGTATATAACAGTCCGTATGATCGAAAGTATAACAAATTCTGTTCGAGTATAACAAAATCCCCTGGATCGAGTATAACAAATCCCCTGATCGAGTATAACAAAGTCCCCTGGTCGAGTATAACAAAGTCCCCTGGTCGAGTATAAGAAAGTCCCTGATCGAGTATAACAAAGTCCCTGATCGAAAGTAAAACAAAACACTTTGATCGAGTTTATCAAAGTCCCCTTATTTGAGTACACAAAGCCCTGATCGAAAGTATAACAAAGTCCCCTGATCGAGTATAACAAAGTCCCATTATCGAGTATAACAATAAAGGCCCCTAATCGAGTATAAATTAAAGTCCTGATCGAGTATACTAAAGTCCCCTAATCGAGTATAACAAAGTCCGCTGATCGAGTATAACAAATCCCCCTGATCGAGTATAACAAAGTCCCCTGGTCGAATAAAACAAAGTCCCCTGGCCGAGTATACTAAAGTCCCCTGATCGAGTATAACAAAGTCCTTTGGTCGAGTATATCAAAGTCCCATAATCGAGTATAACAAAGGCCCCTTTTCGAATATAACAGAGGCCCCTGGTCGAGTATAACAAAGTCCCCTGATCGAGTATAACAAAGCCCCCTCATCGAGTTTAACAAAACCCCTTGATCGAGTATAAATAAGGCCCCTGGTCGAGTATAACAAAGTCCCATGATCGAGTATAACAAAGTCCCATAATCGAGTATAACAAAGGCCCCTTATTGAATATAACAAAGGCCCTTCGTCTAGTATAACAAAATCCCTTGATCAAGTATAACAAATTCCTCTCATCGAGTTTAACAAAACCCCCTGATCGAGTATGAAAAAGCCCCCTGGTCGAGTATAGCAAAGCCCCCTGATCGGAAAGTAAGTAACAAAGTCCCCTGATCGAATATTACAAAGGACCCTAATGGAGTATAACAAAGTCCCCTGGTCGAGTATAACAAACTCCCCTGGTCAAGTATAACAAAGTCCCGTCATCGAGTATAACAAAGCCCCCTGATCGAGTATAAGAAAGGCACCTGATCGAATATAACAATGTTCCTAGTCGAGTATATACAAAGTCCCCTGATCGAGTATAACAAAGACCCCAGATCGAGTATAACAAAGTCCCCTCATCGAGTATAACAATGCCCCCTCATCGAGTATAAAAAAGCCCCCTGGTCGAGTAAAACAAAGTCCCTGATCATGTATAACAAAGCCCTCTGACCGAGTAGAACAAAGCCCCCTCATCGAGTATAAAAAAGCCCCCTGGTCGAGTATAACAAAATCCCCTGGTCGAGTATAACAAAGTCCCATGATCGAGTATAACAAAGTCCCATGATCGAGTATTTCAAAGGCCCCGAATCGAGTATAACAAAGGCCTCTGGTCGAAAATAACAATGTCCCCTGATCGAGTATAATAAAGTCCCCTGATCGAGTATAACAAAGTCCCAAGATCGAGTATAACAAAGCCCCCAGATCGAGTATAACAAAGTCCGCTGATCGATTACAACAAAGTCACCTGATCGGTTATGACAAAGTCCCCTGGTCGTCTATAACAAAGTCCCATGATTGAGTATAAGAAAGCCCCCCTGATCGAGTTTAACAAAACCCCCTAATCGAGTATAAAAAAGCCCCCTGGTCGAGTATAACAAAGTCCCCTGGTCGAGTATAACAACGTCCTATGATCGAGTATAACAAAGGCCCCTTATCGAGTATAACATAGGCCCCTGGTCGAGTATAACAAAATCTCCTAAGCGAGTATAACAAAGTCCCCTGATCGCTTATAGCAAAGTCCCCTGATCGAGTATAAGAAAGGACCCTGATCGAGAAAATCAAAGTCCCCTGATCGAGTATAACAAAATCCCGTGATCGAGTATAACAAAGTCCCCTGATCGAGTAAAACAAAGACCCCTGATCGAGTTTAACAAAACCCCCTGATCGAGTAAAAAAAGGCCCCTGGTCGAGTATAACAAAGTCCTTTGGTCGAGTATAACAAAGTCCCATGATCGAGTATAAAAAAGGCCCCATATCGAGTATAACAAAGGCCCCTGGTCGAGTATAACAGGATCCCCTGATCGATTATAACAAATTCCCCTGATCGAGTATAACAAAGTCACCTGATCGCTTATAACTAAGTCCCCTGATCGAGTATAACAAAGGACCCTAATGGCGTATAACAAATTCCCAAGATCGAGTATACCAAAGTACCTTATTCTTGTATAACAAAGTCCCCTGATCGAGTATAACAAAGTCCCCTGGTCGGGTATAACAAAGTCCCCTAATCGAGCATAACTATATCCCCTGATCGAGTATAACAAAGGACCCTAATGGAGTATAACAAAGTCCCCTGGTCGAGTATAACAAAGTCCCCTGGTCGAGTATAACAAAGTCCTCTAATCTAGTATAACAAAGTCCCATGATCGAGTATAACAAAGTCCCGTCATCGAGCATAACAAAGCCCCCTGATCGAGTATAAGAAATGCACCTGATCGAATATAACAATGTCCCTAGTCGAGTATATACAAAGTCCCCTGATCGAGTATAACAAGGTCCCCAGATCGAGTATAACAAAGTCCCTTGATCGAGTATAACAAAGTCCCCTGATCGAGTATAACAAAGTCCCCGGATCGAGAATATCAAAGTCCCCTGATCGAGTATAACAAAGTCCTCTGATCTCGTATAAGAAAGGCACCTGATCGAATATATCAATGTCCCTAATCGAGTAAATACAAAGTCCCCTGATCAAGTATAACAAAGTCCCCAGATCGAGTATAACAAAGTCCCCTGATCGAGTATAACAAAGTACCCTGATCGAGTATAACTAAGTGCCCTAATGGAGTATAACAAAGGACCCTAATGGCGTATAACAAAGTCAAAAGATCGAGTATAACAATGTCCCCTGATCGAGTATAACAAAGTCCCTTGATCGAGTATAACAAAGTCCCCTGATCGAGAATATCAATTTCCCCTGATCGAGTATAACAAAGGACCCTAATGGAGTATAACAAAGTCCAATGATCGAGTATATCAAAGTCCTCTGATCGAGTATAACTAAGTCCCCTGATTGAGTATAACAAAGGACCCTAATGGAGTATAACAAAGTCCCAAGATCGAGTATAACAAAGTCCTCTGATCGAGTATAACAACGTCACCTGATCGAGTATAACAAAGTCCCGTCATCGAGTATAACAAAGACCCTGATCGAGTATAAGAAAGTCACCTGATCGAATATAACAATGTCCGTAGTCGAGTATATACACAGTACCCTCATCGAGTATAACAAAGCCCCCTCATCGAGTACAAAAAAGCCCCCTGGTCGAGTATAACAAAGTCCCTTATCGAGTATAACAAAGCCCTCTGATCGAGTATAACAAAGCCCCCTCATCGAGTATAAAAAAGCCCCCTGGTCGAATATAACAAATTCCCCTGGCCAAGTATAACAAAGTCCCCGGATCGAGTATAACAAAGCCCACTCATCGAGTTTAACAAAACCCACTGATCGAGTATGTAAAAGCCCCCTGGTCGAGTAAAACAAAGTCCCCTGATCGAGTATACTAAAGCCCCCTGATTGAGTATAACAAAGTCACAAGATTGGGTATAACAAAGCCCCCCGATCGAGTATAACAAATCCCGCTGATCGAGTATAACAAAGCCCCCTCATCGAGTATAACAAAGTCCCCTGGTCGAGTAAAACAAAGTCCCGTGGCCGAGTATAACAAAGTCCCCTGATCGAGTATAACCAAATTTGGATCGAGTATAACAAAGCCCCGCTCATCGGTTTAACAAAACCCCCTGATCGGTATGTAAAGCCCTGATTAAGGTATAACAAAAGTCCCTGATCGAGTATACTAAAGCCCCCTGATTGAGTATAACAAAGTCACAAGATCGAGTATAACAAAGCCCCCCGATCGAGTATAACAAAGTCCCCTGGTCGAGTATAACAAAGTCCCATGATCGAGTATAAACAAGGCCCCTTATCGAGTATAACAATGGTCCCTGGTCGAGTTTAACAAAACCCCCTGATCGAGTGTAACAAAATCCCGTGATCGAGTATAAGAAAGTCCCCTGATCGAGTAAAACAAACACCCCTGATCGAGTTTAACAAAACCCCCAGATCGATTAAAAAAGGCCCCTGGTCGAGTATAACAAAGTCCTTTGGTCGAGTATAATAAAATCCCATGATCGGGTATAAAAAAGGCCCCTTATCGAGTATAACAAAGGCCCCTCGTCGAGTATAACAGGATCCCCTGATCGAGTATAACATATTCCCCTGATCGAGTATAACAAAGTCTCCTGATCGAGTATAACAAAGCCCCCTGATCGAGTATAACAAAGTCCCCTGGTCGAGTATAACAAAGTCCCCTTGTCGAGTATAACAAAGTCCCCTGATCGAGTATAACAAAGCCCCCTCATCGAGTTTAACAAAACCCCCTGATTGAGTATAAAAAAGCCCCTTGGGCGAGTATAACAATGTCCCCTGATCGAGTATAACAAAGGACCCTAATGGAGTATAACAAAGTCCCAAGATCGAGTATAACAAAGTCCTCTGATCTCGTATAAGAAAGGCACCTGATCGAATATATCAATGTCCCTAATCGAGAAAATACAAAGTCCCCAGATCGAATATAACAAAGTCCCCTGATCGAGTATAAGAAAGCCCCCTCATCGAGTATAAAAAAGCCCCCTGGTCGAGTATAACAAAGTCTCTGATCGAGTACAACAAAGCACTTTGATCGAGTATACAAAAGCCCCATCATCGAGTATAAAAAAGCCCCATGGTCGAGTATAACACAGTCCCCTGATCGAGTATAACAAAGCCCCCTCATCGAGTTTAAGAAAACCCCCTGATTGAGTATATAAAAGCCCCCTGGTCGAGTATAACAAAGTCCCCTGGTCGAGTATAACAAAGTCCCATGATCGAGTATAACAAAGGACCCTTATCGAGTATAACAATGGCCCCTGGTCGAGTTTAACAAAAACCCCTGATCGAGTATAACAAAATCTCGTGATCGAGTATAACAAAGTCCCCTGATCGAGTATAACTAACACCCCTGATCGAGTTTAACAAAACCCCCTGATCGAGTAAAAAAAAGGCCCCTGGTCGAGTAAAACAAAGTCCTTTGGTCGAGTATAATAAAATCCCATGATCGAGTATAAAAAGGCCCCTTATCGAGTATAACAAAGGCCCCTAGTCGAGTATAACAGGATCCCCTGATCGAGTATAACAAATTTCCCTCATCGAGTATAACAAAGTCCCCTGATCGAGTATAACAAAGCCCCCTAATCGACTATAACAAAGTCCCCTGGTCGAGTATAACAAAGTCCCCTGGTCGAGTATAACAAAGTCCCCTGATCGAGTATAACAAAGCCCCCTCATCGAGTTTAACAAAACCCCCTGATTGAGTATAAAAAAGCCCCCTGGGCGAGTATAACAATGTCCCCTGATCGAGTATAACAAAGGACCCTAATGGATTATAACAAAGTCCCAAGATCGAGTATAACAAAGTCCTCTGATCTCGTATAAGAAAGGCACCTGATCGAATATATCAATGTCCCTAATCGAGTAAATACAAAGTCCCCTAATCGAGTATAACAAAGTCCCCAGATCGAGTATAACAAAGTCCCCTGATCGAGTATAACAAAGCCCCCTCATCGAGTATAAAAAAGCCCCCTGGTCGAGTATAACAAAGTCTCTGATCGAGTACAACAAAGAACTTTGATCGAGTATAACAAAGCCCCCATCATCGGTATAAAAACCCTTGTCGGGTATAACACTTAGTCCCTGGCCAAGAGTATAACAAAAGTCCCCTGATCGAGTATAACAAAGCCCCCTCATCGAGTTTAACAAAACCCCCTCATCGAGTATAACAAAACCCCCTGATCGAGTATAAAAAAGCCCCCTGGTCGAGTATAACAAAGGCCCCTGGTCGAAAATAACAAAGTCCCCTGATCGAGTATACTAAAGTCCCCTGATCGAGTATAACAAAATCACAAGATCGATTATAACAAAGCCCCCCGATCGAGTATAACAAAGTCCGCTGATCGAGTATAACAAAGCCCCCTGATTGAGAATAACAAAGTCCCCTGGTCGAGTAAAACAAACACCCTTGATCGAGTTTAACAAAACCCCCTGATCGAGTATAAAGAACATAAGAACATAAGAACATAAGAATGGAGGAAACTGCAGCGGGCCTATTGGCCCATACTGGGCAGTCCCGTTTACAACCAACCCCTATTGCTCATATGAGCATCCAACCTATGTTTGAAGCAATTCAGCGTATTCGAGTTAATGATGATATTTGGTAACTTGTTCCATTCATCCACTACTCTGTTTCCAAACCAGTGTTTACCTATTTCACGCCTAAATCTAAATTTGTCTAATTTAAAACCATTGCTACGAGTTCGCTCCTGGTTGGATAATTTGAGTACCTTTGTAATGTCCCCTTTGTTTAGCCCTGTCTTCCACTTATACACCTCTATCAGGTCGCCCCTCGCTCTACGTCTCTCGAGGGAGTGCAAATTAAGATGCTTTAACCTGTCTCTATACTCAAGGTTCCTAATGCCCAGGATTAGTCTTGTCATTCTCCTCTGAATTCTTTCCAAGGATTCTATATCCATTCTGTAATACGGTGACCAGAACTGAACTGCGTAATCCAGGTGTGGTCTCACAGAGCAAGATACAGTTTTAGGATGACCTCGCTAGTCTTGTAACTAACACTCCTTTGTATGAACCCAAGTACTTTATTAGCCGCATTGCAAAAACACATTGTTTTAGCGGCTTGAGTTCTACTTATCATTACTCCTAAATCTCTCTCGCAGTCCCAAGTTTCTCTAACATCTCGTTGTTCATCTGAGTATCTGGTTTCCTGTTTACATCTCTATACTGGAGTACTTTACGTTTATGGGCATTGAATTTCATCTTACTTCATTTTCCAGACCATTCGAAAAATTTGTTTAGATCTTCCTGTAGTTTTTGCCGAGTCCTCGTCGAATTTAATAACTTACGTCTATTTGTGTCATGTAAATTTACTTGTATTTGCTGTCTATGCCGATATCTATGTCGTTTATGTATATAATAAGGCTTAATAATGGTCCGTACTTTGAGCGGGAACTCCGCGGCGACGTTGCTCCCAATGGGACTAATTGCCGTTAATGCTTCTTCGCTGTTCCTGTCTGCTTAACCACGCCTAATCCATTTAAGGATGTTACCTTTGATGCCATGAGCTTCTGCCTTTCTAATTAGTCTTTCATGGGGGACTCTGTCGAAGGCTTTGCTAAAGTCGAGATATACCACATCATAATTGTGCCCCTCGTCCACCGATTCGAAAACTGATGAAAAGAATGTTAATAGATTAGTTAGACAAGAACGTCCGCTTGTGAAGCCATGCTGGGAATCATTGATCAATAGGTGCTTCTCCAGGTGATTTCGAATAGAGTTTGAAATGATTGCTTCCAGTAATTTGCCTACTATTGATGTTAGACTGATTGGGCGGTAGTTAGAGGATAATGATCTATCCCCCTTCTTGAAAATCGGTATTACATTCGCTATCCTCCAGGATTCTGGTACTACACCTGTTTTCAAGGACATGTTAAACAACTTTGCTAAGGGCATACTAAGCTCTTCCTTACATTCCTTTAATACTCTGGCAAATATCTCATCGGGACCAGGTGACTTATTAGGCTTTAGTTTGTCTATTTGCTTACTAACATCGTTACTAGTCACTACTATCTCACTTAATTTGTTTTCTTCACTATCTCTGAATAGAGTCGGTGCCTCAGGTATCATGTTTAGATTTTCGGTGGTGAAAACTGTTGAAAAATATTTATTCAAATTATTGCTCATTTCTCCGTCGTTATCAGTGAGCTCGCCGGAGTCTGACCGTATTGGTCCAATCTTTTCTCGTGTTTTAGTTTGATACATTTGGTAGAATCCTTTGGGGTTTGTCTTTGCCTCCCTTGCTATCCTTACCTCATTATTCCTCTTGGCTTTCCTTATCTCGGTTTTAACTCTACTCGCCAATACCTTATAATAATCCCGGAGGTAAATTTCGCCACGATTTATCCTTCTACCTTTAGCCTTCCTTTGGCCAATGATGTTCTTTAAATAATTATTTATCCATTTAGGGTCATTGTTGTCTGATCTGAGTTTTTGTATGGTATGTTCTGCCTTTGTGCATTAAGTAACTCATTATTTAAATTGTCGTGGAACTCGGCAATCTCAGATCTCATTATCAGGTCGGTGTCATCTGTCAGGTTCACTGCCAAGCGCGACACCCCCTCTCTCAGCTGCCTCTTTAAACTGTCAAAGTTTGCCCTTCTGAAATCTGGTACTTTAGTGGAATTTTCCTTACGTCTGCCCTGAAAATCTAACTGGAATCGAATTTCTTTATGATCGCTGTTTGCAAGTTCGTTCCCTACCTCGACATTGCTAATTAGGATTTCTCTGTTCTACAGAACTGTGTCCAGTATATTATTACCCCGTGTGGGTTCGGTTATATGTTGACTTAGGAAACAGTCCTGGATCGTCTCGAGAAAATCCTCTGATTCTGAGTTACCCTTAAGGTCAGTCCACTCTATTTGGCCAAGGTTAAAGTCGCCTACTATACAGACTTTGTTGTGTATGGAAGCCCTGCACATTTCATCCCAGATAAGTCTCTCATTGACACTATCAAGATTGGGGGGTCTATATATTACTCCTGTGATTAATTTTTCCCGACCGTCGCTAAATCTATCCAAATTGTTTCTGTATTCCTCTCAGTTTTTATTTCCTTATTTATTTCACACTTCAGATTATCCCTAACATAGATTGCTACTCCGCCTCCTTTTCTGGTCTGCCTATCTGTATGGAACAGTTTGTAACCCGCAATTTGGTATTCGACTGGTAACTCACGTGTGTCTAGGTTGATCCATGTTTCAGTGAATGCAATTATATCGATTTTTTCGGTACATACCAAGGCCCTAATATCATCCATTTTGTTTCTCATACTTCTACTGTTTGTGTAGTATACATTTAAGTTAGTCGTGTTCTGAGTCCTCCCCTTACCGCGTTTAGTTTTAAACTCCCTGTCTAATTTAGTTTTGTCATCATTCCTAACACTATTTACCTGTAGTCTTTCACTTTGTTTACCTGCTCCCACTGCAGTCTCCTCCACCCCCGTGCCCATATGTTCCCTTAGCAGTTTAAAGACTTCGATATCTTTTGAACTGCCCCTACTGTTTGTATAGTATACATTTAAACCTACTCTTCCCTGGTCCTGTTTTACCCCTTGTCCTGAGCAACTAATTTTACTTCCCAGGACCTGCTTGTTTTTTGACTCCCACTTTCCCCGACCCCTCTCTACTGGCGAAACCCCCTCTTCTGAGTGACAATTTCACGCTCCAGGGATGCAGACAACGTCTTTACCCCCTCACGAGACAAGTGTACTCCGTCGCGACAGTACAGGTAGTCGTTGCCATAGAATCGTTGCCAGCTATCAATGAATGTCCAACCATTGTTTGCACAATGTTTTCCCAGTCGGCAATTTATAGCAATTGCCCTGGACAGCCATTCACGACCAACCCCTCTTCTAGGCAAGACACTGTTGATCTTTTTTATTATTTTTTATTTATTCATGGTTCTTTATTATTATTATTATTATTATTATTATTATTATTATTATTATTATTATTATTATTATTATTATTATTATTATTATTATTATTATTCTTATTATTATAATTATTATTATATCTTCGCCCCCCAGGCCCTGATGTGGGTCACTGACTTGTGCCCTGGTGAGCTAATCCCGTAAAAAAAAGTTATCCTGTTAACCTCCCTTTCATCTCTCTCCTCAGTCCTGTGATCACCCAATATATTTCTCTCTGGATCCTGTAGATAACCTCAAGCTTACCCTATTACCATAACCCTATTTTTTTTCTTTTTTTTTTAACGGGGATTAGCCCACCCAGGCACAGGTCACTGACCCACATCGGGGCCTGGCGGGCGAAAATGTAATAATAATAATAATAATAATAATAATAATAATAATAATAATAATAATAATAATAATAACAATAATAATAATAATAATAATTTATAGTAAATACAATTTATAATACAGAATACAAAATTTAAAACAAAATATTAAAATATTAATGCTAATATTGTAATAATAATAGCAACACTGTTTTAATAATAATAATAATAATAATAATAATAATAATAATAATAATAATAATAATAATAAAAATAATAATAATAATAATAAATATAATAATAAAGAAATAAAAAAATGAAAGAAAAGATCAAAAGTGAGAAACAATATATGTTTATTGTGTTGTCAATATTAAGAGAAACAATTGAGACACTGCAACTCTGTGTAAATGAGGCAGAAAGTCAGATGAGCAACCTGGGACTTGGTCACAATTTTCGTGATGCCATATGGCAGCAGGGTCTACTATTAGACAACACATTATGCTTCCAATATCTTCTCAGACGGTAGTACCTCTCTGCTTGGTAGCTGCCTATCGTATTTCCATAGCCCTAAGCTTACCGTATTACTGTAACAGCACAATTTGTATTATATAAATATTTACCCAAATGTATATTACCCATATATTCACCAAGTCATTCACCGATGTGTATGCGTGAATGGGTGAGTTGACATTTCCTCTGGCCAGCGAGCGAGGTCAAGTTGGGTCAGCGCCTCTCAACAACAGTGCCGGTAATGTTTCTATGGGAAACACTAGCCATAGTGGAAACACCAATTCCATGGACCCTATCACCCTGCCCTCTGCCAAACAAACAAGTAAGCTGAATCTCCACTTCCCCAAGGACTCTCTGAAAACTGTAGAGGAACGCTTTAATTGGATGAAGAAGTACTGCAGACAGCACGGTTTCAGCATTGAATTCCGACAAGGTAAGAACCGGAACTTTATCAAGTGTCAGACTTCTGAGGTCTATGAAACACTTAGTACTGTTGGCTTTGACGGGGTCGTCCTGGTGCCCCCCCCTCCCCCCACCCCCCGCAATAGACGCGGATGAATGTTGCCACATCCTAGTGAAACGTTTCCCTTTATACGCTGACATCGAAGATGCGCGTGACTTTAACTCTACCCTGTAGTATACTGAGTATACGTCGCCATTACCGGGGAAGAGTTCCACAACCCACTGTCATTGTCAAGTGGAAGGGAAGGGAGTGCCCAACCACTGTGGATGCCCACCCACTCTTACCCCCAATGTATGCAGAAGCCTATCATCCTGAGCCTGCATTTTGTATTTTCTGTTCTTATTGGGGTCATAACTTCACTGTCTGCTGTCGACGTGATCGTCCTAGATGTCGCTTCTGTTCACGTAACCACAACTCCGCCGCCTGTGCCCAGAAAATCAAAGACCACCTTAATAGTGGTGGGGTGGGCTATGTAATTAATCCCAGATGTTGTAACTGTGGCGGCCGGCACAATGCTGACTCACGGCAATGCCCCAATCGCCCGTCTGTCCCAGGGGAAAAGCCTCCCCGAAGGCCAAGTCTACCACAACGCCCCCCCCAGTCTTCCGGGCCACACCCCCCTGTGTACCCTGTGTCTCCAGCAATGCCTTCTTCAACAACACCTGCCTCTGCCTGGCCTCATCTGGCTACAACACAGCAGTCCCGGCCGTCTCCTAACTCAACTACTACTGGGCCTCCTCCTCGTCTCTACTCTGAGGCTGTCAGGCCTTGCGCTCCCACCGGTGCCCCCCCACAACCCCCCGCCAGTGACATGACACAGATCATATCCCTCTTCCAAGAATTTACCAACCGTATTGAAAAACTCTTCGCTACACTCTGTACCACCATCTCCCACCTACTCCTGCCCTCTGTTGCCACCCAGTCACTCCTCTCTCTTCTGGTTTGACACAAGCTGGTAGTCCCCCTGTGAGCCCCCCTGCTCACGGCCTACTCCACCGCCGGCGGCCTTCACTACTGGTGTAGTGCCTACCGGGCCTGCCCTGGTGTGTCCTGCTGCCCCCGAAGCGAAGTCCTGCCCCATCTTCACGACACTTGGTGCCTCAACCTGTCCTCCACCCACCGCAAGCCGCGCCCACTCCTGTGTCTGAGCTGTCTCCACCAGGGCTAACCTGGACCTGAGGACACCACCCCCGGCTACCTGTACCCCACCGACATGTCGACGCACACACCATCACAATTACACTAAAAGGTCTGTCCCTCAATGTTGTCAATGCCTTTGTGCCTCCCTCAACCCCTACTGTACCTGCCCCACCACACCATATCACCTCCACCACCCCCACTGTACTTCGCCACGCCTAGTACATTGGCATCCCTGAGCCTGGCAACACTGTTTGTAAACTTTGTGGTCAACCGACTCTCACACCCTCTTTCACCACATCCTCATTTGCCCTATGACCTCCTCCTACAGGTCCCCAGCCGCTACCAACACCTTTTCCCTCCCTGACCAGTTATCCCTCCTCCTAGTGACAGGCCTGGCACTTGACATTATTAGGGACCTGCCACACTTTGCCATAAACAGATAAATTGTACCGGGAATTTTCTCACCTACACACTCATCATTCTGTCACTTTATGTAACTTGCTGACAAAACCCATGACCCTTCAGGCCTTTACGCCCTTAATGCATGAGTCATAAAGGCAAGCATGAACTCCGCATGCTTCCCAGTTGGGCACTGTAAACGCTTCTGCGCTTCACCTTGCACAGGACGTAAGGGGTGGTACCAATAAGCTAACCCCGCTGGGCAATCTGTAAAAATCTGTAAATCAACAACCTGACATTGTATCCTGTAAGGCCGCCTGACCAGGATGCGTGAAGGGCTACTTTCATATCACCTGTTACCCAGTGAACATCTCATAGGGTGCTCTCTTATAAAAGTGTACAAGACATTTCCTTAGCAGAGAAGGGTACAAAATACGCTCAACTGAACTCAGTACCTGTGAAACTATATTTTCTACACTAAAACAAAACCAACAAAGTGTCAAAGTGTTTACTTCGGCCTGCCACTTATCAATCAAGAACTAATACATACTCTCTCTCTCTCTCTCTCTCTCTCTCTCTCTCTCTCTCTCTCTCTCTCTCTCTCTCTCTCTCTATATATATATATATATATATATATATATATATATATATATATATATATATATATATATATATATATATATATATTGTGTGACCAACACACTGGTGGCAGCAGTGGGATGGATTAGAAGAAGAATCTGTCAAACACTCAGAAACAAACATTACTTCAAGTGATTCTAGTGACTTAAGTGGCAAACAAGCAATTACAAGAAATTTAATTGGACAGTGGCTATAAACACTTGCAAAACGTATATATATATATATATAGAGAGAGAGAAAGAGACAGAGGTAACAAAAACATTATATAAGATTGCAAACTTAGCAGTCAATCCCTCAGTGACACACCCCACTGAAGGTTACCCCCGACCGGAGCCGAGAGCAGCCGAGCCTACCCGAGTGTGGGCTGAGATTACTACCAGCTAACACTACATCACAGGAGTTTAGGAAGGTTGTCAAAGTGGTTCCAGACAAGCAAACAATCTCTTGCTTAAACAATCAAGACTCGTCGGTGTGCAACAGAGGACAGCCCCAGATCAGCCCCCAGGCTGATCGCACCAACCAAGAGTTCAGCCCCAGATCAGCGCCCAGGCTGATCTCTCCAACCCAGAGGTCAGCCCCAGATCAGCCCCGAGCTGACCGCCGCAAGACCCAGGTGGATTGCAGTAAGACGTGACGTCATCCCTCCCTGAGAAGGATGTCATCAACTCCTGACGTCATAGCCAGAGCGAGGTTCTACGCACTCTCTACTCAGGTAGTTCACAAACAATCATTATTTTATAAACTACACAAACACAAGTGAACTTCAAGAAGTCTTCACATGTAGTCAATATAAAGATATATAGATAAACACATTTAAGAAGTACGTCCTCTACTTACAAAAAGTATATATATATATATATATATATATATATATATATATATATATATATATATATATATATATATATATATATATATATATATATATAGAGATATAATCACAGTGAGTAAAGAAAACACGAAGTTCGTGTTTTCTTTCTTTCCTTGTGGTTATCAGCATATACCCAGATCACGCGCAATCTACAGTGATTTACTTGTATATATATATATATATATATATATATATATATATATATATATATATATATATATATATATATATATATATATATATATATATATATATATATATATATACATACTTTTATATATACATACATACTTTTAGTACTTTTTAATACTTTTAATAACTAAAATATATTTTCTCTTCATTTCCATAGCTCATTATAAATATTTTTTGCATTACTCTATGAGTGGGCAACGTAGTGAGTCTTTATACAGGGAGTGAAGTGATAAATTGTCCTATACTACATGGACCCTCTTCCAAAATTTTAAAGTATCAAACAGGAAATTAGTGACTCAGACTCTGATAGCCAGTCATCTAAAAATTCACAGGACCTAGTGGCAGCTGATAATGAGAAAGAATTACCACAAATCAGCCAAATAGACTTAACACTTAACGACTCCTTAGCTAACTGTGAAAATTTCATTGATTCTCAGTTTGAGGATTTACACAGTAGACAATTAAGTTCAGGTAACATTTACCCATTGCCTTCACCTGTTACTAACGCGAGTGCTTTAACTAACACAACAAAAATGGCAACAGGTGGTTCTACTAACCCACTGCCTACAACGGCCGGTAAACCGGTAAGGCTACTTCTAAATAACATTAAAGTACAAGTGTTTACCGGTGAAGATTCTGATTATACTAGTTTAGCATTTTTGCGTAAATGCGAAGATGTAATAAGAAATAACGATGTAACCAATGACGTAGATCAAATTTCATACGTCCGAAGCCTTATCAAAACCTGTAGTCTGGCAGCTAGAGATATCTATGCTTCAGCCATTGACGAAGAAACGGATGATTATCCTACATTTAGGGAGCAATTCATTTCCTTTTTTGGATCGGGCTCCAAAGGAGGTCTACTTACTTTGATTTTTAAGATGGCAGAGAGGACAGGTGACACTCTGCTTGCACATGAAGCTCAAGAAGCCCAAATTTGTGCGGGTCTCACTAAGATAGATGTCAGATCTTACATGGATTCCTCAGATGAAAATGGCAACATGTCTAAGGTCATCAAATGAACCATTACGCAAGAAAGCCCAAAAGAAAGAATTTATAACAGGGACCAAGCTTATACATTATGTAGAAGCAATTGCGGAACCCAAGGAAAATGTTCCTCGGGCGTTGTCAGTGGCACCAGTCACCAGCTTTAAGGAACAACCACAGTCTGTCACGGGAACCAAACACAAAAAAATACCTTTTTGCAAAGTCTGCAAACGTAAGGGACATACCACAGAAAAATGCTGGTTTGCAGGACAAGCAGATAAGTCCCCAGCCAGCCAGAGGCAGGATCGAAGGAAAGAATCCTGGCAGGACCTAAGGATTTCAGATAGCCCTGCTAAACCAAAATCTACAAAGGGACATCACACATTTAGTAAAATGTCTCCAAACACTACAGGTACTCCGAATAATTGGTGTATAGTACATCAGTCTCCATACCACAACACAAAAGATTGTAGAAATGTACAGCATAAGGGGCAAGAAGTGGAAAATCGAAGGGAGACAACTATACAGCCTTCGGGGGAACAGAAGCGCGTCCAGCAACACGATCTAGGATAGCATCAACGGTTCAAGAAAACAACGCTTCCATCACCGGTTCATTAATCGCCGCGTTAAACAAGTGGAAGTGCTGACTGTACCAGCTAGGACAGGTAACAATCAGTTATCCCTAGATATAGATACGGAGGCCTGTGCCAATGTTATCTCATTAAAGTCGTTCAGTGAACTCCAGCGGCGATATCCTCCAAATAAGTGGCCAATAAGACCTACAGACATTCCTCTGTCCGGTGTGTCGGGAATCCAATTAGACAGCGGGGGTGATAACACTACCACTCCTTTTATCTAGGTCCAGGAAAGCGTTTTTGGCGGATTTCTACATAGTTAAGGCATTTTCTTTGCCAGCGGACGGGTTACTTGGTCTGACCACTCTAAGGCAGAACAACATTAACGTTCAGCCACGAGATCAAACAATCACGCATAATTGTAAAACATATTACGCAATGCAAACTTCACATCCATTGCTTACTTCGTGTGTTCGTGTAATAACTGCCTCGACAGGCGCGGGAGAGTCATTGACACAGCAGCAATTAGTTACGGAGTCACTCTCTGAAACTCCACCTAGTGCCTAAAAGGACATTTCGGATGAAAGTGGCCAAAACTGGACTCTAACGCCTGCTATGTTAACTGGTGTACAATGGTTACATACCCAGAAACTAACTAGAGTCACAGTACGTTTGCCAAATGTGAG
The DNA here is from genome assembly GCF_018991925.1 of Homarus americanus. Taxonomy (NCBI): domain Eukaryota; kingdom Metazoa; phylum Arthropoda; class Malacostraca; order Decapoda; family Nephropidae; genus Homarus; species Homarus americanus. The sequence continues at coordinate 13,745,427 of NW_024730668.1, read as the reverse complement.
TGAAGGAACAGATGTTGTGTGTCTGAGTGAAAGCTCACGGGTGAAAGGTTTGTCACTTGAGTCTACCTTAAGCACTGTTAGAATAGGTAATCTCAATAGAACTGTGGGACCCATAACCTTAAGAAAAGGGTGTTGTTTAGTTAATTTCCTTGTTTATGAAAAAGTGGTGGTCGAAGAGCCATTAGAATTACCAATAGGTAGTGTAACACAGGGTAAATCGGACGAAAAATCACATATTGTAAATAATGTAGCGTTGATAGAGCCACACGCGAAAGTAGTCGATCATCCTCGAGGCAAAGGGGATCTTTTAGAATTACTCACCGAATTCAAGGAAATCATAGCATTACCCGGAGAACCCCTAGGTAAAACAACGTTGACAAATCATCATATTCCACTCAAACCGGAAGCTAACCCAATCTACATTCCAGCATATAGGCTACCCCACAGCAGAAGAGCGGTAGTCCAGCAAATAGTACAAGACATGGTGGACCAAAAGGTGTTCCAACCTTACTCATCACCATGGAACTCACCTTTATTTTTAGTTCCCAAGAAAGATGGAGGATGGAGACCAATCATAGATTTTCGACGAGTCAACCAGGTAACTGTACCAGACAGGTTCCCAATGCCTGTCCTAACTGACTTACTACAGTCACTAGGAAAAGACAACGCAGTCCTCAGCAACTTAGATTTACTTAGCGGGTACTGGCAAATTCCCTTACATGAAGATTCCCACGAAATAACTGCGTTCAGCACACCTATGGGACATTTCGAATTCTTAAGAATGCCATTTGGTCTAAGAAATGCGCCGGTAACATTCCAAAGAATGATAAACACCTTGTTTGCTGGAATGATAGGTAACACAGTCTATGACTATCTAGATGATCTTATCATAGTAAGCAAAGATTTACAAAGTCACCTAAAGAAGCTACGAGAAATTTTCACAAAGCTACATCTAGCTGGATTGAAAGTGAAACTTTCCAAATGTGATTTTCTCAAATACAGAATTCAATTTCTTGGTTACGTAGTGGATGGCAATGGTATACACACAATAGATTGCAAGGTAAAGGCGGTGAAACAATTCCCTTGTTCCAAGAACGTAGATCAACTTCGTAGTTTCCTAGGATTATCAGGATACTACCGTTCTTTCATTGAAGGTTATGCCAAGTTAGCATCACCACTCACTAAACTCCTCAAAAAGGATGTGGAATTTACATGGAATAAGGAACAAGAGGGCATTTTTATTACCCTCAAGAGCGCCTTAACAAAAGATCCAGTGTTAGCCTTTCCGGACTACACAAAACCATTTACCATGTGTACTGATGCCTCGGGCCTAGGTTTAGGGGCGGCGCTCATGCAAACTGATTATCGAGGAAAATGGCGGGTAGTAGCATACGCCAGTCGCACCTCAACGATGCAGAAACACGTTATTCAGGAACTCACTTAGAAGCATTAGCTGTAGTGTGGGCTCTCAAGCATTTTCGGGATCTCATTTTGGGATATCCGATCACAGTCCACACAGATCATGTTGCCGTGACAGAACTATTTAATGGGAAGAACTTATCGGGGCGTTTAGCGTGGTGGGATCTGACCATTCAGGAGTTCGCACCCGACTTCAAGTATTTGCCGGGCCGTGCGAACGTGGTAGCTGATTCGCTATCTAGACACATAGCTCCTGTCACGCCACTACATACGTTCACCCTGTCACAATTAAGGACGGAACAGTTACAGGATCCATTATGGTCCAAGGTTATATATGGCTTAGAATCGGGAGATGAGGTAAATTTGCCCAAATTACCTCTACCACTCTCACAGTTTGAGCTGTGGCATGACATATTATATCGCTCAGTGAAAACACAACAAGATGCAATCTCTCAAATGGTTATTCCTACATCAATAAAAGAAAACATTCTCACCCTCTTCCATGATGCACCCCAAGATGGGCATCCAGGGCGAGATAGACGTCTAACAAAAATTAGACAAAAATATTATTGGAAATCTGTGAGGATCGACATGGAGCATCACATTGCAAAAAGTTTATCTTGTGCAAAACACAAGGGAGCAGCGATGGATCCCGCTCCAATCTTAGAATACCCGACGCCGGAACATCCATAGGATACAGTTGCGATCGATTTATTGCAACTACCAAAAAGCCATCAAGGCTCTAGTTACGTACTTGTCTGCGTTGACCATTTTTCCAGAATTGTGGTACTCGCATCATTGCAGAACAAGTCCGCCGAATCAGTGGCTCATGTACTAGTCACTCATCTAATCTGTCCTTTCTATACATCTAGGGTGATACTCTCGGATAACGGGGCAGAATTTAAGAATAAATTCTTAGCTGCTATATGTCAAAAATATACATTACACAAACTTTCACAACTGCCTACTATCCATCTTCAAATGGGTTGGTCGAGCGTGCGAATAAAAAATTCTTGAGATTCTCCGACATGTGGGGAATCCAATGCATAGTTCGTGTGAGGACTGGCTTCCACAGGTTGCAGCATCCATCACTGGAGCTATAAATAGCTTTACAGGCAAATCGCCATACTACATAATTTACGGTACCGATAAATGCTTACCATATGATTTACTAACAGGAATTCCAAAACCTGTGTACAACATGGATGACTATGCCAAGAAACAAATCAATGGTTTCACGAGCATCCATGGAAAAGTACGAAAACACTAGCAGCCTCACGTGCTGAAATGATGTGCAAGCAACATAAAAAAGCTAAGCCTATAAAATTAGAAATAGGTGACAAAGTAATGATAAAAGCGCCTAAATTCACATGCCAGTACGTGATTAGAGCGAAAGAACATGGAAACAAATTCCTAGTTGTTGAGCCAACGTCAAATGTTACAGATATAGTACATGTAGATAGGATGCAAAAAGTCAGCAGAGACTTAGTAGGGACTCCTAATGTCAGTCAAGTACAGCCTACTTCAACTACAACAGTTGCTCCACAAAATATAACGATAGACAATATATATCGTCAAAAACTACGATCAGCAACGACTAATCGTTAATTATCCTCGCCTATTTCAGACATGGCTTGGATATCACTACTACTGTTGGTCTGGAGTGTGGTGACAACAGCCGCCTCCCCAGCAGACGTCGTCAAACCCGGAGGCAGAGTTGCTCCACTAGGCAAAGTATTGGTAGTACAAGACGTTGTCACTATCAAATACGAGCTCCATGACTTAAAGCGCATGGCAGTGCATCTGAGGGCGGTAGCTGTCCTCATTGGAACAGCTATGCAAACCTTGCAAGATCTCGAACAACAATCTACATTCTCTTCAACAATCCGTAGAACAGTTTACTCAAACAAGTAACCCATTTCGAGGGAAAGCTCCCAGTATCTCCTGAAGACATCGGGAACAATGTACATTCTAAGCGACGTCAAAAACGTGGTCTGTTTAATTTTGTAGGTTTAATAAGGAAC
>NW_024730668.1:13704293-13741885 GCF_018991925.1 Homarus americanus | reverse complement strand
ACACTAGAGTATAACAATAGTCCCCACACTAAAGTATAACAAAAGTCCCCACACTAGAGTATAACAATAATCCGAACACTAGAGTATAACAATAGTCCCCTCACTAGAGTGTAACAATAACCCGAGCACTAGAGTATAACAGTAGTGCCCACGCTAGCGTATAACAGTAGTCCCCACACTAGAGTATAACAATAATCCGAACACTAGAGTATAACAATAGTCCCCACACTAGAGTGTAACAATAACCCGAGCACTAGAGTATAACAGTAGTGCCCACGCTAGCGTATAACAGTAGTCCCCACACTAGAGTATAACAATAATCCGAACACTAGAGTGTAACAATAGTCCCCTCACTAGAGTGTAACAATAACCCGAGCACTAGAGTATAACAGTAGTGCCCACGCTAGCGTATAACAGTAGTCCCCACACTAGAGTATAACAATAATCCGAACACTAGAGTATAACAATAGTCCCCTCACTAGAGTGTAACAATAACCCGAGCACTAGAGTATAACAGTAGTGCCCACGCTAGCGTATAACAGTAGTCCCCACACTAGAGTATAACAATAATCCGAACACTTGAGTATAACAATAGTCCCCACACTAGAGTAAAACAATAATCCGAACACTAGAGTATAACAATAGTCCCCACACTAGAGTATAACAATAATCCGAACACTAGAGTATAACAATAGTCCCCTCATTAGAGTGTAACAATAACCCGAGCACTAGAGTATAACAGTAGTGCCCACGCTAGCGTATAACAGTAGTCCCCACACTAGAGTATAACAATAATCCGAACACTTGAGTATAACAATAGTCCCCACACTAGAGTAAAACAATAATCCGAACACTAGAGTATAACAATAGTCCCCACACTAGAGTATAACAATAGTCCGAACACTAGAGTATAAGAATAGTCCCCACACTAGAGTATAACAATAATCCAAACACTAGAGTATAACAATAGTCCCCACACTAGAGTATAACAATAGTCCTCACACTAGAGTATAACAATAATCCGAACACTAGAGTATAACAATAGTCCTCACACTAGAGTATAACAATAGGTCCCACAATAGAGTATAGCAATAGTCCCCACACTAGAGTCTAAAAGTAGTCCCCACACTTGATTATAACAGTAGTCCCACACTAGCGTATAACAGTAGTCCCCACACTAGAGTATAGCAGTAGTCGCAACACTAGAGTATAACAATAGCCCCAACACTAGAGCATAACAATAGTCCCCACACTAGAGTATAAGAATAGTCCGCACACTGGAGTATAACAATAATCCGAACACTAGACTATAACAATAGTCCCCACACTATAGTATAACAATAACCCGAACACTAGAGTATAACAGTAGTCCCCACACTAGAATATAACATTAATCCGAATACTAGAGTGTAACAGTAGTCCCCACACTAGAGTATAACAATTATTTGAACACTAGAGTATTAAAATAGTCCCCACACTAGAGTATAACAATAACCCGAACACTAGAGTATAACAATAGTCCCCACACTAGAGTATAACAATAGTCCCCACACTGGAGTATAACTATAACCCGAACACTAAAGTATAATAGTAGTCCCCACACTAGCATATAAAAGTAGTCTCCACACTAGAGTATAGCAATAGTCGCAACACTAGAGTATGACAATAGTTCCAACACTAGAGCATAACAATAGTCCCCACACTAGAGTATAACAATAGTCCTCACACTAGAGTATATCAATAGTCCCCACACTGGAGTGCAACAATAATCCGAACACTAGAGTATAACAATAGTCCCCACACTTGAGTATAAGAATAGTCCCAAAACTATATTATAAGAATAGTTCCCACGCAAGAGTATAACAATAGTCCCCACACTAGAGTATAACAATAGTCCCCACACTAGAGTATAACTATATTCCCAACTCCCAAAACAAGATAATAACAGTAGTTCCCAAACTAGAGTATAACAATAGTCCCCACACTAGAGTATAACAATAATCCACACACTAGAGTTTAACAATAACCAGAACACTAGAGTATACCAATAGTCGCCACACTAAAGAATAACAATAATCCGAACACTAGAGTATAACAATAGTCCCCACACTAGAGTATCACAATAATCCCCACACTAGAGTTTAACAATAACCCGAACACTAGAGTATAAAAATAGTCCCCACACTAGAGTATAACAATAGTCCCCACACTAGAGTATAAGAATAGTCCCCACACTGGAGTATAACAATAATCCGAACACTAGACTATAACAATAGTCCCCACACTACAGTATAACAATAACCCGAACACTAGAGTATAACAGTAGTCCCCACACTAGAATATAACATTAATCCGAATACTAGAGTGTAACAGTAGTCCCCACACAAGAGTATAACAATAATCCGAACAATAGAGTATAAAAATAGTCCCCACACTAGAGTATAACAATAACCCGAACACTAGAGTATAACAATAGTCCCCACACTAGAGTATAACAAAAGTCCCCACACTGGAGTATAACTATAACCCGAACACTAAAGTATAACAGTAGTCCCCACACTAGCATATAAAAGTAGTCTCCACACTAGAGTATAGCAATAGTCGCAACACTAGAGTATAACAATAGTTCCAACACTAGAGCATAACAATAGTCCCCACACTAGAGCATAACAATAGTCCCCATACTAGAGTATAACAATAGTCCCCACACTGGAATATAACAAAAATCCGAACACTAGAGTATAACAATAGTCCCCACACTAGAGTATAACAATAATCCGAACACTAGAGTATAACAATAGTCCCCACACTTGAGTATAAGAATAGTCCCAAAACAAGATTATAAGAATAGTGCCCACACAAGAGTATAACAATAGTCCCCACACTAGAGTATAACAATAGTCCCCACACTAGAGTATAACTATAGTCCCAACTCCCAAAACTAGAGAATAACAGTAGTTCCCACACTAGAATATAACAATTGTCCACACACTAGAGTATAACAATAATCCCCACACTAGAGTTTAACAATAACCAGAACACTAGAGTATACCAATAGTCACCACACTAAAGAATAACAATAATCCGAACACTAGAGTATAACAATTGTCCCACACTAGAGTATAACAATAATCCCCACACTAGAGTTTAACAATAACCCGAACACTAGAGTATAACAATAGTCCCCACACTACAGTATAACAATAATCCGAACACTAGAGTATAAGAATAATCCCTACACTAGAGTATAACAATAACCCGAACACTAGAGTATAACAGTAGTCCCCACACTCGAGTATAACAATAATCCGAACACTAGAGTATAACAATAGTCCCCACACTAGAGTATAACAATAATCCGAACACTAGAGTATAACAATAGTCCCCACACTAGAGTATAACAATAGTCCCCACACTAAAGTATAACAATAGTCCCTAGACTAGAGTATAACAATAATCCGAACACTAGAGTATAACAATAGTCCCCACACTTGAGTATAAGAATAGTCCCAACACTAGATTATAAGAATAGTTCCCACACAAGAGTATAACAATAGTCCCCACACTAGAGTATAACAATAGTCCACACACTAGAGTATAACTATAGTCCCAACTCCCAAAACTATAGAATAACAGTAGTTCCCACACTAGAGTATAACAATAGTCCCCACACTAGAGTATAAAAATAGTAGCAACACTAGAGTATAACAATAGTCCCCACACTAGAGTATAACAATAACCCGAACATTAGAGTATAACAATAGTCCCCACACTAGAGTATAACAATAATCCCCACACTAGAGTTTAACAATAACCAGAACACTAGAGTATACCAATAGTCGCCACACTAGAGAATAACAATAATCCGAACACTAGAGTATAACAATAGTCCCCACATAGAGTATAACAATAACCCCACACTAGAGCTTAACAATAACCCGAACACTAGAGTATAACAATAGTCCCCACACTAGAGTATAACAATAATCCGAACACTAGAGTATAACAATAGTCCCCACACTAGAGTATAACAATAATTCCCACACTAGAGGTTAACAATAACCCGAACACTAAAGTATAACAATAGTCCCTACACTACAGTATAACAATAATCCGAACACTAGGGTATAACAATAATCCCTACACTAGAGTATAACAATAACCCGAACACTAGAGTATAGCAATAGTCCCCACACTAGAGTATAACAATAATCCAAACACTAGAGAATAACAGTAGTCCTCACACTCGAGTATAACAATAATCCGAACACTAATGGTATAACAATAGTCCCCACACTAGAGTATAACAATAATCCTAACACTAGAGGGTAACAATAGTCCCGACACTAGTGTATAACATTAGTCCCCACACTAAAGTATAACAATAGTCCCCACACTAGAGTATAACAATAACCCGAACACCAGAGTATAACAGTAGTCCCCACACTAGAGTATAACAATAGACCCCACACTAGACTATAGGAATAATCCCCACACTGGAGTATAACAATAATCCGAACATTAGACTATAACAATAGTCCTCACACTACCGTATAACAATAACCTGAACACTAGAGTATGACAGTAGTCCCCACACTAGAATAAAACGTTAATCCGAATACTAGAGTGTAACAGTAGTCCCCACACTGGAGTATAACTATAAAACGAACACTAAAGTATAACAGTAGTCCCCACACTAGCATATAAAAGTGGTCTCCACACTAGAGTATAGCAATAGTCGCAACACTAGAGTATAACAAGAGTTCCAACACTAGAGCATAACAATAGTCCCCACAGTAGAGTATAACAATACTCCCCACACTAGAGTATAACACTAGTCCCCACACTGGAGTATAACAAAAATCCGAAAACTAGAGTATAACAATAGTCCCCACACTAGAGTATAACAATAATCCGAACACTAGAGTATAACAATAGTCCCCACACTTGAGTATAAGAATAGTCCCAAAACTAGATTATAAGAATAGTTCCCACAAAAGAGTATAACAATAGTCACCCACACTAGAGTATAACAATAGTCCCCACACTAGAGTATAACTATAGTCCCAACTCCCAAAACTAGAGAATAACAGTAGTTCCCACACTAGAGTATAACAATTGTCCACACACTAGAGTATATCAATAATCCCCACACTAGAGTTTAACAATAACCAGAACACTAGAGTATACCAATAGTCGCCACACTAAAGAATAACAATAATCCGAACACTAGAGTATAACAATAGTCCCCACACTAGAGTATAACAATAATCCCCACACTAGAGTTTAACAATAACCCGAACATTAGAGTATAAGAATAGTCCCCACACTAGAGTATAACAATAATCCGAACACTAGAGTATAACAATTGTCCCCACACTAGAGTATAACAATAATCCACACACTAGAGTTTAACAATAACCCGAACACTAGAGTATAACAATAGTCCCCACACTACAGTATAACAATAATCCGAACACTAGAGTATAAGAATAATCCCTACACTAGAGTATAACAATAACCCGAACACTAGAGTATAACAATAGTCCCCACACTAGAGTATAACAATAATCCAAACACTAGAGAATAACAGTAGTCCCCACACTCGAGTATAACAATAATCCGAACACTAGAGTATAACAATAGTTCCCACACTAGAGTATAACAATAATCCGAACACCAGAGTATAACAATAGTCCCCACACTAGAGTATAACAATAGTCCCCACACTAAAGTATAACAAAAGTCCCCACACTAGAGCATAACAATAATCCGAACACTAGAGTATAACAATAGTCCCCTCACTAGAGTGTAACAATAACCCGAGCACTAGAGTATAACAGTAGTGCCCACACTAGCGTATAACAGTAGTCCCCACACTAGAGTATAACAAGTCCCCACTGCACAGGAGTATAACAAATAAATCGAACTATGCAATTATAACCGTGAAGATCCCCACACTAGAGTATAACAATAGTCCTCACATAGGTATAACAATAATCCGAGACACTAGAGTACAACAATAGTCCCGCAAATTATAACAATAGGTCCCCACACTACACTTAAGCAATAGTCCCCACACTAGAGTCTAAGGCGGTCTTTACATTCTAGAAACATAACAGTAGATCACACACACTATGTAACATTGAGTCACCCCACACACTAGAGTATAGCAGTGGTAGCAGCACTGGTATAATGGCAGGTGACATAGAGCACGCATTTGTCCCACACTGAGTGTATAACATTCGTCACTGGAGTATAAAAAATAGTAGCAACACTGAGTATAACATACAATAGTCCCCACATACTAAATTAACAATAAACTTGAACCACTAGAGGTATGACGATAGTCCTCACACACAAGGGAGTATAACAATAATCCCACACTAGGTTTAGCAAACTAACCCGAACACTGAGTATAACAACTAGTCCCAAGCTAGGTAACAATAATCCGAACACTAGGATATAACGTAGTCCTGCTACAGTGTAAGCAATAGTCAAACACTTTAGAGTATAGCAATGTAATCCCTACATAGAGTATAAACAATAGCCTGACACTGAAATTATAACAATAGTCCCCACATACGAAAGATATAACAATAAATCCAAACACTAAAGATAACAGTAGTCCCCACATAAATTATGTAATAATCCGAACTGAGGTATATCAATGGTCCCCACACCTAGGTATATCAATAAACCAAACGCACAGGTATAACAATAGTCCACATAGAGTATAAAGTAACCCACAACACTAGGTATAACAATGGTCCACACGCTAGAGTATAACAATAATCCGAACTTACGAGAGTTTAACAATGAGTCTATGAAGGTATGATCAAATCGAACATATGTAGTGGGTCTTTACACTATAGGTATAACAATGGCTTGAACACTAGAGGTATAACAATGGTTCCCCACACTTAGAGTATAACAATAATCCGAACTTCGGTATATTAAATCACATAGGTATAGCAATATCCGAACACTAGGTATAAAAATGAGTCCCCACACTGGGTACCTTATAGCAATAAGACATGGAACATAACAATAGTCCATAAACCGTGATCCCCAGACGATTATGGCAAATTAGCGCTGGGCCTGTGGTCCCCACACTGGGGTATAACGAATAAATCGGGCGCTTAAGTTTAACAATAAGTCTCCCGCACAAATTATAACTAACCCGAACACTGAAGGTATAACGATAATTCTTTAGTATAGGTATAACGTAATCCGAACACTGAAATTATATAACAATAATCCCCACTAGGTATATAACCCAAATAGCACGACTAGGAATTTATAACAATGGTCCCCACACAGAGTGTCAACAATAATCAGGCACCACGGTATAACAATAATCCCACGCCCGGTATTTCGTAAGCCCAAACGCTAAGAGTATAACAATAGTCCACACTAGAGTATAAATAATATCCGGACATAATTATAACAACCAATTACACACTAAACGTATTTGCAATAGTGTAACACTGAGATATAACAATGATTACACTGGGGTATAACAATAACCCGAACACTGAGTGTAACAACAGTCGCGCATTTAGGTATAACAATAATCCGAACACTGGAATTATATACGGGTAAATTACACGCAATAGTCAGACGCTGGAAGTCGCTAACCGTAATTCACACGCGCAGGTAAAAAGCAATTTATCCGGGTAACCTGTGGTCCACTGGGGCATAACAATGGTCCCCACGCAGGTATAACAATGCTCCAGGCACTGGAGTGTATAACAATAGTCCGCACATAACAGAATTAACAATATGGGAACATTATAACACTAGTCCCCACACTGAGTATAAACAATAGCGAACACACAGGTATAACAATAGTGCCACACTAAGGTATAAAGTAGTCCTCTTTTCATAAACACTTAATTAGTCCCCACATAGAGTATAACAGTAGTCCCTCAATGGTGTATTATTCGCAACACTAGAGGTATAACAATAGTCCCAATAACAGAGCACAACAACAGTTACACTAAATTGGCAACAAGTAATCCCACTCTAAGAAGGTATAACAGTAGTCTAACGGCACTGGGGTATGGCAGTGATCCCTCACTAGTGTATATGTCTGCGCGCCAGGGAGTATATAACTTTAAATAGTCCCAACACTAGAGTATAACAATAATCCAAACACTAGGGTATAGCTTCAATGAAATCCACACTAGAGTATAGCAATATTCGGAACACTACAGTATGAGAATGATCCCCCACTAGGGTATAAGCAGTCCCCACATGGTATAAAAATATAGTCCCACACTGGGGTATGTATAAATAGACATGAGTATAGCAATAGTCCCCGAACTGAGTATGTAATAACTGAACAATGAGAGTGACATCAGTCCACACTGAAGTATAAAGATAGTCCAACACAATAAGGTATACTTAATAACCCAAATACTAGAGTATAACAATGAATTTGTTAGGAACACTTCTAACAGAAGAAACAGCTTCTGCTAGAGTGAAAATAAAAAGTCCACTCTGAAATTATATAGAAGACTAAGTATAATGGCAGATCTGCTAGGAAGTAAAACAATAATCCGAACACTACGAACAACAATGAGTCCCCACTAGAGTATAATGGTCCCCACACTAAAAATTATAACAATGGCCACCCCACACTGAGAGTATAAATAATAATCCAGGCACTGGGAATTATAACAATAGTCCGTGCTAGAGTATAACAATAACCAGTACTTCTGGTATATAATAGTCCCCCACTGGAGTATAAGAATGATCACAACACTATAGAGTATAAGAATAGTCCCCACAATAGAATATAACAAATAGTCCACCCAACACTAAGTATAACAATAGTCCGCGCACTTAATTATAACAATGGTCCCAACACTAGAGTCTAAGAATAGTCCCACACAAAGGTATATATGTAATAATGGTCCCAACACTAGAGGTATAACAACGTCCCACTACCGGGTATAAAAATAGTCCAACACTAGAGTATAAGAGAATGAATTACACACTTGGTATAAGCAATAGTCACGCTCTAAGTATATAAATAGTCCACACTAGAGTATAAAAATAGTCCCGCTACAGGTATAATAATAGCCCCACACTAGAGTATAACAACAGCCCGACACTGGAGTATAACAAATGGTTCACACTCTAGAGGTATAACAATAATCTGTTCAGGTACAACAATGGTCCCCACACTCAAGACATATAACAATAATCTGAACAATGAAATTATAACAAATAGACCCCACACTAAATTCTTAATATCCAGAACTGAAATTATAACAATGAATTTACGGTAGAGAATAAAATAATCCGGAACGCTTTCAAGATACATAACAATGATCCCCATAGAGAGTATATATGTAAATGAACACTTTAGGAGTATAACAGTAGTCCCCACACAAGGTATAAACAATAGTCACGTCACACTAAGGTATAGCAATATTTCAAACACTGAGTATAACAATAGTCCCCACACTAGAAATTATAACATTAGTCCCACACTAGAGTAAAGCACTAGTCCCCACACTAAATTATAACAATAGTCCCCACACTAAGGTATTTCACTTATATCCAAACACTAGTGTGTATAACAATAATCCCCACACTAGAGTAACAATAGTCCCCACACTAGAGTATAGCAATAGTCCCCGCTTACTAGAGTATAAACGTGATCCCCCGCACAGAATTATAACAATAATCCAGTCAGGGGTACAGCAAATACTCCTAGGTATAACTGTATTACCATAAAACTGAAATTATAACAATAATTAAGCCACACTAGAATAACAATAATCAGAACACTAGAGGTATAACAATAATCCAGACACTAGAGTATAATGGGCTATACTAGAGTGTAACAATAATCGAACAATAGCATTATAACAATAAGATCCCCAAACTAGGAGTATAACATCTGAACACTAAATCTCAACAAAAGTCCCCACATAAGTATATATAATAGTCACTCACACTGAAATTATAATAATAATCGAACACTAAGTATAACAATAGTCCTCACACTGGGGAAATGACTACAATAAGTCCCCACACTAGAGTATAGCGATAGTCCCTACAGTAGAGGAGTCTAAAGTAGTCCCCACACTGAAGAGTATAACAGTAGATCCCCACACTGGCGTTTAACAGTAGTCCCCACACTGGTATAGCAATGAGTCAAAGGCAGGTACGCAATAGTCCCAACAGTGCGTACGCCAGTAGTCCCCACACTGGGGAATAGCAATCCCCACTACAGGTATAATAATAGCAGACACTAAATTATACCAATATTACCACACACAAATTATAACAATAATCCGAACATGGAATATAACAATAATCCCATAAGGTATAACAATATACTTGACATGAGTATAACAATAGTCCACACTAAAGTATAGCAATAATCGAACACTAAGGTACTAACAATAGTCCCCACACTAGAGGTAACAATAGTCCCCCACTGGGTATATGGCAACAGTCCCGACACTAGGTCTAAAACTAAGGTCACACACTAGGTACATAACAATATGATGGGAACACTAGGTATTTAAAAATGGCCGCCACACTAGAGGCCTCAACGTAGCGAACACTAGAGTATAACAATAGTCCCCTATAGGTATAACGTGCATCCTATATAACAACGGTAATCCCCACACTAGAGTATGGCAATGGCGCATAACTGAGTATAACAATGAGTCCAAAACTGAGCATTACAGTAGTCCCACACTAAGAGTATAACAATGATACATTACCGTATATTAATAGCAAAATTGCAAAGTATAACAATAGTCCTCACACTAGAGTATAATAATAATCCGAACACTAGAGTATAACAATAGTCCTCACACTAGAGTATTACAATAGTCCCCACACTAGAGTATAGCAATAGTCCCTACAGTAGAGTCTAAAAGTAGTCCCCACACTAGAGTATAACAGTAGTCCCCACACTAGCGTTTAACAGTAATCCCCACACTAGAGTATAGCAATAGTCCAAAACTAGAGTATAACAATAGTCCCAACAGTAGAGCATAACAGTAGTCCCCACACTAGAGAATAACAATAATCCCCACACTAGAGTATAATAATAACCCGAACACTAGAGTATACCAATATTCCCCACACTAGAGTATAACAATAATCCGAACACTGGAATATAACAATAATCCCCACACTAGAGTATAACAATAACCCGAACACTAGAGTATAACAATAGTCCCCACACTAAAGTATAACAATAATCCGAACACTAGAGTATAACAATAGTCCCCACACTAGAGTATAACAATAGTCCCCACACTAGAGTATAGCAACAGTCCCGACACTAGAGTCTAAAACTAGTCCCCACACTAGAGTATAACAATAATCAGAACACTAGAGTATTAAAATAATGCCCACACTAGAGTATAACAATAACCCGAACACTAGAGTATAACAATAGTCCCCACACTAGAGTATAACAGTAATCCCCATACTAGCGTATAACAGTAATCCCCACACTAGAGTATAGCAATAGTCGCATAACTAGAGTATAACAATAGTCCCAACACTAGAGCATTACAATAGTCCCCACACTAGAGTATAACAATAATCCCCACATTATAGTATATTAATAACCCGAACACAAGAGTATACCAATAATCCCCACACTAGAGTATAACAATAATCCGAACACTAGAGTATAACAATAGTCCCCACACTAGAGTATTACAATAGTCCCCACACTAGAGTATAGCAATAGTCCCTACAGTAGAGTCTAAAAGTAGTCCTCACACTAGATTATAACAGTAGTCCCCACACTAGCGTTTAAAAGTAATCCCCACACTAGAGTATAGCAATAGTAGCAAAACTAGAGTATAACAATAGTCCCAACACTAGAGCATAACAATAGTCCCCACACTAGAGTATAACAATAATCCCCACACTAGAGTATAACAATAACCCGAACACTAGAGTATACCAATATTCCCCACACTAGAGTATAACAATAATCCGCACACTACAGTATAACAATAATCCCCACACTAGAGTATAACAATATCCCGAACACTAGAGTATAAAAATAGTCCCCACACTAGAGTATAACAATAATCCGAACTCTAGAGTATAACAATATTCCCAACACTAGAGTGTAACAATAGTCCCCACACTTGAGTATAACAATAGTCCCAACACTAGAGTATAAGAATAGTCCCCACACTAGAGTATAACAATAGGCCCCACACTAGAGTATAACAATAGTCCCAACTACCAACACTAGAGAATAACTGTAGTTCCCACACTAGAGTATAGCAGTAGTCCCCACACTAGAGTATAGCAGTAGTCCCTACACTAGAGTATAAAAGTAGTCCCCACACTAGAGTATAACAGTAGTCCCCACACTAGCGTATAACACTAGTCCTCACACTAGAGTATAGGAATAGTCGCAACTCTATGTATAACAATAGTCCCCACACTAGAGAATAAAAATTGTCCCCAAACTAGAGTATAACAATAGTCCCAACACTAGAGTATAACAATAGTCCCCACACTTGAGTATAACAATAGTCCCAACACTAGAGTATAAGAATAGTCCCCACACTAGAGTATAACAATAGTCCCCACACTAGAGTATAACAATAGTCACCACACTAGAGTATAACATTAGTCCCAACTCCCAACACTAGAGAATAACAGTAGTTCTCAAACTAGAGTTTTTTCAGTAGTCCCCACACTAGAGTTTTTTCAGTAGTCCCCACACTAGAGTATAGCAATAGTCCCTACACATGAGTATAAAAGTAGTCCCCACACTAGAGTATTACAATAGTCCCAACTCCCAACACTAGAGAATAACAGTAGTTCCCACACTAGAGTATAGCAGTAGGGCCCACACTAGAGTATGGCAGAAGTCCCTACACTAGAGTGTAAAAGTAGTCCCCACACTAGAGTACAATAGTAGTCCCCATACTAGCGTATAACAGTAATCCTCAAACTAGTGTATAGCAATAGTCGCAACTCTAGAGTATAACAATAGTCCCCACACTAGAGTATAAAAATAGTCCCCACACTAGAGTAAAACAATAGTCCCAACTCCCAACACTAGAAAATAACAGTAGTTCCCACACAAGAGTATAGCAGTAATGCCCACACTAGAGTATAGCAGTAGTCCCTACACTAGCGAATAAAATAGTCCCCACACTTGAGTATAACAATAGTCCCAACACTAGAGTATAACAGTAGTCCCCACACTAGAGTATAACAATAATCCAAACACTAAAGTATTACAACAGTCCCCACACTAGAGTATAACAATAATCCAAACACTAGAGTATAACAATAGTCCCCACACTAGAGTATAACAATAATCCGACAACTATAGTATAACAATAGCCCCCACACTAGAGTATAACAATAACCCGAACACTAGAGTATAACAATAGTCCCCACACTAGAGTATAACACTAATCCGACCACTAGAGTATAACAATAGCCCCCACACTAGAGTATAACAATTACCCGAACACTAGAGTATAACAATAGTTCCCACTCTAGAGTATAACAATAATACTAACACTAGAGTATAACAATAGTCCCCACACTAAAGTATAACAATAATCCGAACAATAGAGTATAACAATAGTCCCCACACTAGAGTATGACAATAGTCCCCACACTAGAGTATAACAATAATCCGAACACTAGAGTATAACAATAATACCCACACTAGAGTATAACAATAACCCGAACACTAGAGTATAACAATATTCCCCACACTAGCGAATAGCAATAGTCGCAACACTAGAGTATAACAATAGTCCCCACACTAGAGTATAACAATAACCCTAACACTAGAGTATAACTATAGTACCCACACTAGCGTATAGGAATAGTCGCAACACTAGAGTATAACAATAGTCCCCACACTTGAGTATAACAATAGTCCCAACTACCAACACTAGAGAATAACTGTAGTTCCCACACTAGAGTATAGCAGTAGTCCCCACACTAGAGTATAGCAGTAGTCCCTACACTAGAGTATAAAAGTAGTCCCCACACTAGAGTATAACAGTAGTCCCCACACTAGCGTATAACACTAGTCCTCACACTAGAGTATAGGAATAGTCGCAACTCTATGTATAACAATAGTCCCCACACTAGAGAATAAAAATAGTCCCCACACTACAGTATAACAATAGTCCCCACACTTGAGTATAACAATAGTCCCAACACTAGAGTATAAGAATAGTCCCCACACTAGAGTATAACAATAGTCCCCACACTAGAGTATAACAATAGTCACCACACTAGAGTATAACATTAGTCCC
This sequence comes from Homarus americanus, assembly GCF_018991925.1. Classification (NCBI taxonomy): domain Eukaryota; kingdom Metazoa; phylum Arthropoda; class Malacostraca; order Decapoda; family Nephropidae; genus Homarus; species Homarus americanus. Next base: position 13,727,585 of record NW_024730668.1, on the reverse strand, counting down.
AACTCCCAACACTAGAGAATAACAGTAGTTCTCAAACTAGAGTTTTTGCAGTAGTCCCCCACTAGAGTATAGCAATAGTCCCTACACATGAGTATAAAAGTAGTCCCCACACTAGAGTATAACAGTAGTCCCCACACTAGGGTATAACAGTAGTCCCCACACTAGAGTAATGCAATAGTAGCAACACTAGAGTATAACAATAGTACCAACACTAGAGCATAACAATAGTCCCCACACAAAAGGATAACAATAGTCCTCACACTAGAGTATAACAATAATCCGAACACTAGAGTATAACAATAGTCCCTACACTAGAGTATGACAATAGTCCCCACACTAGAATATAGCAATAGTCCCCACCCTAGAGTATAAAATAGTCCCCACACTAGAGTATAACAGTAGTCTCCACACTAGGGTATAACAGTAGTCCCCACACAAGAGTATAGCAATAGTTGCAACACTAGAGTATAACAATAGTACCAAAACTAGAGCATAACAATAGTCCCCACACTAGAGTATAACAATAATCCCCACACTAGAGTATAACAATAGTCGCAACACTAGAGTTTAACAATAGTTCCCACACTAGAGTATAACAATCATCCGAACACTCGCGTTTAACAATAGTCCACACAATAGAGTATAACAATAACCCGAGCACTAGAGAATAACAATAGTCCCCACACTAGAGTATAACAATAAACCCCACACTAGAGTATAACAATAACCCGAACACTAGAGTATAACAATAGTCCCCACACTAGCATATAGCAATAGTTGCAACACTAGAGCATAACAATAGTCCCCACACTAGAGTATAACAATAACCCGAACACTAGAGTATAACAATAGTTCACACACTAGAATATAACAATAATCCGAACACTAGAGTATAAAAATAGTCCCCACACTAGAGTATAACAATAGTCCCAACTCCCAACACTAGAGAATAACAGTAGTTCCCACACTAGAGTATAGCAGTAGGGCCCACACTAGAGTATGGCAGAAGTCCCTACACTAGAGTGTAAAAGTAGTCCCCACACTAGAGTACAATAGTCGCAACTCTAGAGTATAACAATAGTCCCCACACTAGAGTATAAAAATAGTCCCCACACTAGAGTATAACAATAGTCCGAACTCCCAACACTAGAAAATAACAGTAGTCCCCACACTTGAGTATAACAATAGTCCCAACACTAGAGTATAACAGTAGTCCCCACACTAGAGTATAACAATAATCCGAACACTAGAGTATTACAACAGTCCCCACACTAGAGTATAACAATAATCCAAACACTAGAGTATAACAATAGTCCCCACACTAGAGTATAACAATAGTCCCCACACTAGAGTATAACAATAATCCAAACACTAGAGTATAACAATAATCCCCACACTAGAGTATAATAATAACCCGAACACTAGAGTATAACAATATTCCCCACACTAGCGTATAGCAATAGTCGCAACACTAGATTATAACAATAGTCCCCACACTAGAGTATAACAATAACCCGAACACTAGAGTATAACAATAGTCCCCACACTAGCGTATAGGAAGAGTCGCAACACAAGAGTATAACAATAGTCCCCACACTTGAGTATAATAGTCCTAACACTAGAGTATAAGAATAGTCCCCACACAAGAGTTAAGCAATAGTCCCAACACTAGAGTATATCAACAGTCCCCACACAAGAGTTAAGCAACAGTCCCAACACTAGAGTATATCAAGAGTCCCCACACTAGAGTATAACAATAGTCCCCACACTAAAGTATAACAATAATCCGAACAATAGAGTATAACAATAGTCCCCACACTAGAGTATAACAATAGACCCCACACTAGAGTATAACCATAATCCGAACAATAGTGTATAACAATAATCCCCACACTAGAGTATAACAATAACCCGAACACTAGAGTATAACAATAGTTCTCACACGAGTATATAACAACAATTCGAACACTAGAGTATAACAATAGTCCCCACACTAGAGTATAGCAGTAGTCCCCACACTAGAGTATAACAATAATCCCCACACTAGAGTATAACAATAGTCGCAACACTAGAGTTTAACAATAGTTCCCACACTAGAGTATAACAATCATCCGAACACTCGTGTTTAACAATAGTCCACACACTAGAGTATAACAATAACCCGAGCACTAGAGTATAACAATAGTCCCCACACTAGAGTATAACAATAAACCCCACACTAGAGTATAACAATAACCCGAACACTAGAGTATAACAATAGTCCCCACACTAGCATATAGCAATAGTTGCAACACTAGAGCATAACAATAGTCCCCACACTAGAGTATAACAATAACCCGAACACTAGAGTATAACAATAGTTCACACACTAGAATATAACAATAATCCGAACACTAGAGTATAAAAATAGTCCCCACACTAGAGTATTACAATAGTCCCAACTCCCAACACTAGAGAATAACAGTAGTTCCCACACTAGAGTATAGCAGTAGGGCCCACACTAGAGTATGGCAGAAGTCCCTACACTAGAGTGTAAAAGTAGTCCCCACACTAGAGTACAATAGTAGTCCCCACACTAGCGTATAACAGTAATCCTGAAACTAGTGTATAGCAATAGTCGCAACTCTAGAGTATATCAATAGTCCCCACACTAGAGTATAAAAATAGTCCCCACACTAGAGTATAACAATAGTCCGAACTCCCAACACTAGAAAATAACAGTAGTTCCCACACTAGAGTATAGCAGTAATGCCCACACTAGAGTATAGCAGTAGTCCCTACACCAGCGAATAAAAATAGTCCCCACACTTGAGTATAACAATAATCCGAACACTAGAGTATTACAACAGTCCCCACACTAGAGTATAACAATAATCCAAACACTAGAGTATAACAATAGTCCCCACACTAGAGTATAACAATAATCTGACCACTATATTATAACAATAGCCCCCACACTAGAGTATAACAATAACCCGAACACTAGAGTATAACAATAGTCCCCACACTAGAGTATAACACTAATCCGACCACTAGAGTATAACAATAGCCCCCACACCAGAGTATAACAATTTCCCGAACACTAGAGTATAACAATAGTTCCCACTCTAGAGTATAACAATAATACTATCACTAGAGTATAACAATAGTCCCCACACTAAAGTATAACAATAATCCGAACAATAGAGTATAACAATAGTCCCCACACTAGAGTATAACAATAGTCCCCACACTAGAGTATAACAATAATCCGAACACTAGAGTATAACAATAATCCCCACACTAGAGTATAACAATAACCCGAACACTAGAGTATAACAATATTCCCCACACTAGCGCATAGCAATAGTCGCAACACTAGATTATAACAATAGTCCCCACACTAGAGTACAACAATAACCCGAACACTAGAGTATAACAATAGTCCCCACACTAGCGTATAGGAATAGTCCCAACACTAGAGTATAACAATAGTCCCCACACTTGAGTATAACAATAGTCCTAACACTAGAGTATAAGAATAGTCCCCACACAAGAGTTAAGCAATAGTCCCAACACTAGAGTATATCAACAGTCCCCACACAAGAGTTAAGCAATAGTCCCAACACTAGAGTATATCAAGAGTCCCCACACTAGAGTATAACAATAGTCCCCACACTAAAGTATAACAATAATCCGAACAATAGAGTATAACAATAGTCCCCACACTAGAGTATAACAATAGACCCCACACTAGAGTATAACCATAATCCGAACAATAGAGTATAACAATAATCCCCACACTAGAGTATAACAATAACCCGAACACTAGAGTATAACAATAGTTCTCACGCGAGAATATAACAACAATTCGAACACTAGAGTATAACAATAGTCCCCACACTAGAGTATAGCAGTAGTCCCCACACTAGAGTATAGCAGTAGTCCCTACACTAGCTTATAAAACTAGTCCCCACACTAGAGTATAACAGTAGTTCCCACTCTTGAGTATAACAGTAGTCCCCACACTAACTATAACAATAGTCCCCACACTTGAGTATAACAATAGTCCCAAAACTAGAGTATAACAGTAGTCCCCACACTAGAGTATAACAATAATCCGAACACTAGAGTATAACAATAGTCCCCACACTAGAGTATAACAATAATCCAAACACTAGAGTATAACAATAGTCCCCACACTAGAGTATAACAATAATCCGACCACTAGAGTATAACAATAGCCCCCACACAAGAGTATAACATTAACCCGAACACAAGAATATAACAATGTCCCCACACTAGAGTATAACAATAATCCGACCACTAGAGTATAACAATAGCCCCCACACTAGAGTATAACAATAACCCGAAGACTAGAGTATAACAATAGTCCCAACACTAGAGTATAAGAATAGTCATCACACTAGAGTATAACAATAGTCCCCACACAAAAGGATAACAATAGTCCTCACACAAGAGTATAACAATAATCCGATCACTAGAGTATAACAATTGTCCCCACACTAGAGTATAACAATAGTCCCCACACTAGAGTATAGCCATAGTCCCCACACTAGAGTATAAAAGTACTCCCCACACTAGAGTATAACAGTAGTCCTCACACTAGCGTATAACAGTAGTCCCCACACTAGAGTATAGCAATAGTCATAACACTAGAGTATAACAATCGTCCCTCTAGCGTATTGTCAGATACCCAAAGAATGTTCTATACTACTGAGGGTATACACAAACACTTGTTGTCTTTAAAAGTAGGTTCTATTCTCGTACAGGAGATATTTACAATAGGACGCAGAAGCCCGTGGTCACGCCACGAGGACTCTGTCTTCTCTCTTTACATCTATCTATGTATTACTACGCGCTGGCCTATACAGATGCCAGCATTCACAAGCTAAATACATAAAGTATAAATATGATAATTTATATACATAATATGGTGCACAATAAATAGAATATTACATAGAATTAATACATGTTCTGCAATACTTTATTATACATAATTAATAAGAGTAATATAAGAGTAATATAATAATATACTGCTTAAGGTACTACTTTGTGTCCATATATATCATACACCTCCCTCTCCCCTATACGCTCATAGTTTCATCTTGAGCGGACCTTTTGTTTCTGAGTCGCTCAGACCTGAGGAGTACTGGGGCAGAAACACAAGGTAGGGTTGGATTTACTTTAGAGACATCAACATTAGGGGACTCAACTGGGGAGGGGTCAACACTAGGCAGCTCCACAGGTCGGAGGAAACGACGGTTCCTCCACCATACTCTACCACTAGGAAGACGCACTTGGTAGTCCATGGACCGGCCAATACCCATAACAACCCCAACCTTGTCCCAGCGGTGAGATACCGGATCTTGAATCCTGATCTGCTAGCCGATACTCAACCTGGGAAGGGGGCGGGCATGACAGTCGTACCGAGCAGCGACATCTGCGGCTCGTTCTGCTGCACGGCGGTCACATTCCTCAGTCTTGGCCTGCCACTCTTGAGAAAAAGACTTCGGGTGGGCAGGAACACAAGACCTGAGATGATGTCCGTATAGAACCTGGGCTGGGGAGCGTCCGGTGAAGTTCGGGGTGTTGCGTAACTCCAACAAACCTCGATCGAAGTCCTCGCAGTCGATATTTCCTGAGGGTGACACCTTAAGGATCAGGTGTTTCACAGTCTTGACTGCGGCTTCAGCGTGTCCATTCGCCTGGGGGTAGTGGGGCGAGGTCACGACATGACGGACTCCCCAACGGTCCATGAAGTCCCGGAACTCGTGGCTGGTGAACTGGGGTCCTCCATCAGTCCTGAGGCGGAGGGGAACACCAACTTCTCTGAAGTAATGCCTGAAGTTCCGGATGGTAGCAGTAGCCGTTGTATCACTACCACAGGGGACGACAACAGGCCATCCAGACAGTCGGTCGGCAATGACGAGGAAGGACTTCCCTGCTACTGCAAAGAAATCGGCCGACACAGACTCGAAGGGTCTTGAAGGGTTATCGTCGCACATTAAAGGTTCCTGTTGCTGGCTAGGTTGCAGAATCTGGCACGGCTCACAGGCACGGACGGTACTTGCAATGTCCGCGTCGATTCCGGGCCAAAACACAGTCTGCTTCGCCCGTCGCTTGGTGGCCTCCACTCCTCGATGGCTGTCGTGAAGGCGGGTCAAGGTACGGCGGCGTAGGGCAGCAGGAATAACTACTCGTGGACCATACAAGACGAGGTCTCCATCACAATAGAGGTCCTCGCGTATCTTCCAGTACGGGAGTAGCGATTCATGAAGGTCGTATCGGTTAGATGGAAATCCCTGAGACACACAGTCGACGAGCCGGATGTAGGAAGGGTCGGCCCGGGCTGCAGTGCGGAGATCTTCAAGGGTCTTGTCTGCATCCGGTGCTGTAGACTCTTCTGATGTGAAGACGGCCTTCAATGAAACCACTGACTTGAGGGATGCAGCAGCTGTAGAACACAACATCTCGTCCTCTGGGGTGGCCTTTAAAATAATGGCCAACTCGTGACAATGGCCATATGATAAAAGCGGAGTCGGGATACCATTATGAACATCAATCCGGGCTGAGCAAGATTGCTTACCAAAGGTAAGGGTAGCCCAGAAAGATCCCAAAGCTGGAGCCATCTTGGAACCATCAGCTGTCAGTTTCGTTGTCTGAGGAGGGGGCTGTAGGTTGCTCCGGGGTATTCCCAAACTTGCTAAATGTTGTGGACCAATTACCGAGACGTCAGCACCGGTGTCAGGTAACATCTGAAGACTGGATAACGAGTTACCGTAAGAAATGACTACATTGATGTGCTGGGGCGTCGTGTCTGTGGAACTACGTACACGACGGCAGGAACGACTGGACACAGCGTCTTGATGCTTGCCAGAAGGAGGGGGCGCGCCAGCACTACCTGAGGATGACTTCTTGGATCCTAGGTGGCGTCGTTTCTGTGTCTTCTTACGACAACATTTGTCATAATGGCCCACACGACCACAAAGTCTGCACTGAACTTTGCTAGCAGGGCACTTGACTGTATAAGCCCAGTGACCCTGGCGGTCGCAACTTCTGCACACGCTTTGAGCAGCTGGGCACTGGGAGGCATTATGCTGTCTCGCACAGCTGTTACACAAAGCTGCTGCTGAAGGTGTAGCTGGAGGGTGAGGGGTGGGGTTACTTTGCTGCTTCTTACCCTTTCTGTAGGAAGACACTGCCCTCACCTGGTCAGGCTGTGAGCGTAAAGCTGAAGTCGCGCACCTGGCGGCCTCGTACGCTCGACATTTCGTAACAACATCTTGAAGGGAGGAAGTGGGGTCGAGGGAAATGAGACGCTGAACTAGCTCTTCATCTCGGACACCCGTTAAAATGATTGTCTTAAGTTGTGTCTCTTCACAGACTTGAGAATGTCCGGGACAAACATCAACTTCCTCTGAACACCTTTTGAGCCTTACAAAAAACGCGTCAAAAGATTCTCCATCAAGCTGTTTACATTGGAGGAGTTCTCTTCTCCTGAGTGCTTCGTTGCGCTGTCCCTTGACGTGTTCCTGCAACTTGTCGAGCACGGCCTCTACCGTCAGAGTTGTCGTAGGAGGCACTTGAAGTGTGTGCTCGAGAGTACGTTGTGTCTCTAAGGACAAGCACATACGAAGCTGTATCATTTGTTTCGGCTGTGATAAACTTGACAAGTCAACCATTGTTGCATAGTCTTGCCAACGTCGACGCCATTCCCGAAACATCTGATAAGAAGCGTCAGACATCAGAGAGGGAGGCGTCTGTACTGCAGCCTTTTGAGGTGTTGTTGATCCGACTCCGGGAAATGAGGTACCAGTACCTCTAGTCGCATCAACGTTAGTAGTAGCAGACGAATCTTGTACGGTAGATCGTAGTGGGGAGGCTAACAGAGAAATCAAAACTTCAAATCTGGCTTGATCCTCCTGTCTTCTAAGGTCATCCTCACGTCTACGTATGTCTTCGAGTTCTCTGCGTGTTTGTTCCTCATTGTGGCGTCGTCTTTCAGACTCTTTGTACCTAATTTCTTCCTCTTCTCTCCTTGCAATATCGTCCTGGCGTCGAGAAGTTTCCATCCACCTTATCAGTTGAAGGAGATCTGTGGACGCATGCATCGCAGGAGAGCTGGCTCGCGACGAGCGAGGAGATTCTGTGGGTGACTCGGCGTTGTCACTGTGGGGAGTGTGGGGCGTAAGCGTGGGTGGGGAGAGGTCTCCCACACTAAAACTCGTAACCCCATCGTCCAGGGTATCGCTTTGATCCCTGTGAGACATGCCGACAGCTTCTGTACTCTATCTGTGCAAAAGACCGGGTCAGCCCCTCGTAATCTATGCACAGAATTACAGAAGTAAGTCACAAGAAAATACTGTATAAGGTGAATGCTGTGTGTGTGTGTCTAGCGGGAGGGGAGAGACTTGGCGCGCTGCCAGACGTAGGAGCGGGTGGGCAGCGTCAACGCTGGTCCTCAGTCACCCTCAGACCAGAGACGGGAAAGCACGTACTGTCGGGCCGCTGCCTTAGTCATCTGACCGCAACTTGCACAGACAATTATGATTAAAATACACAGCACTTCACAAAACACTTCACTTCACAGCACAGCACTGTACACAGCATAGCACTTCACAACACTGTAAGTCTAGAGGCTTGTAGTAGTCTTGCTGTCTGAAGCTGAAGTCACTGAAGACGAGACGCCATTAACAGAGTCCGGGGGAAGGCTTGGTCCACTGTATCTCACTGAAAAATAATCACTGCCCCATCTAGCATATTGTCAGATACCCAAAGAATGTTCTATACTACTGAGGGTATACACAAACACTTGTTGTCTTTAAAGTAGGTTCTATTTTCGTACGGGAGATATTTACAATAGGACGCAGAAGCCCGTGGTCACGCCACGAGGACTCTGTCTTCTCTCTTTACATCTATCTATGTATTACTATGCGCTGGCCTATACAGATGCCAGCATTCACAAGCTAAATACATAAAGTATAAATATGATAATTTATATACATAATATGGTGCACAATAAATAGAATATTACATAGAATTTATACATGTTATGCAATACTTAACTATACATAATTAAAAAGAGTAATATAAGAGTAATATAATAATATACAGCTGAAGGTACTACTTTGTGTCCATATATATCATACAGTTCCAAGACTAGAGCATAACAATAGTCAACACACTAGAGTATAACAATAGTTTCCACACTAGAGTATAACAATAATCCGAACACTAGAATATAACAATAATCCCCACACTAGAGCATAACAATAACCCGAACACGAGAGTATAACAATAGTCCCCACACTAGAGTATAACAATAATCCGAACACTAGAGTATAACAATAGTCCCAACACTAGAGAATAAGAATAGTCCCCACACTAGATTATATCAATAGTCCCAACACTAGAGTATAAAAATAGTCCCCACACTTGAGTATAACAATAGTCCCAACACTAGAGTATAAGAATAGTCCCCACACTAGAGTATAATAATAGTCCCCACACTAGAGTATAACAATATGTCCCCACGCTAGAGTATAACAATAGTACCAACTCACAACACTAGAGAATAACAGTAGTTCCCACACAAGAGTATAGCAGTATTCCCCACACTAGAGTATAGCTTTAGTCCCGACACTAGAGTATAAAAGTAGTCCCCACACTAGAGTATAATCAGTAGTCCCCACACTAGCGTATAACAGTAGTCCTCACACTAGAGTATAGCAATAGTCACAACTCTAGAGTATAACAATAGTCCCCACACTAGAGTATAACAATAACCCGAAAACTAGAGTATAACAATAGTCCCCACACTAGAGTAATAGCAATAGTCGCAACACTAGAGTATAACAATAGTCAACAAACTAGAGTATAACAATAATCCGAACACTAGAGTATAACAATAATCCCCACACTAGAGTATAACAATAACCCGAACATTAGAGTATAACAATAGTCCCAACACTTGAGTATAACAATAGTCCCAAGACTAGAGTATAACAATAGTCCCCACACTAGAGTATAACAATAGTCCCCACACTAGAGTATAACAATAGTCCCCACACTAGAGTATAACAATAGTCCCAACTCCCAACACTAGAGAATAACAGTAGTTCCCACACTAGAGTATAGCAGTAGTCCCCACACTACAGTATAGCAGTAGTCCTTACACTAGAGTATAAAAGTAGTCCCCACACTTCAGTATAACAGTAGTCCCCACACTAGCGTATAACAGTAGTCCTCACACTAGAGTATAGTAATAGTCGCAACTCTAGAGTATAACAATAGTCCCCACACTAGAGTATAAAAATAGTCCCCACACTAGAGTATAACAATAATCCGAACACTAGAGTATAACAATAGTCCCCACACTGGAGTATTAAAATAATGCGAACACTAGAGTATAACAATAGTCCCCACACTAGAGTATAAGAATAACCCTAACACTAGAGTATAACAATAGTCCCTATGCTAGAGTATAACAATATCCCTAACATTAGAGTATAACAATAGTCCCCACACTAGAGTATAACAATAATACGAACACGAGAGTATAACAATAGTCCCCGCACTAGAGTATAACAATAACCCGAACACTAGAGTATAACAATAGTCCCCACACTAGAGTATAACAATAATCCGAACACTAGAGTATAACAATAGTCCCCACACAAAAGTATAACAATAGTCCTCACACAAGAGTATAACAATAATCCAAACACTAGAGTATAACAATTGTCCCCACACTACAGTATAACAATAGTCCCCACACTAGAGTATAGCCATAGTCCCCACACTAGAGTATAAATGCAGTCCCCACACTAGAGTATAACAGTAGTCATCACACTAGCTTATAACAGTAGTCCCCACACTAGAGTATAGCAATAGTCGCAACACTAGAGTATAACAATCGTCCCAAGACTAGAGCATAACAATAGTCAACACACTAGAGTATAACAATAATCCCCACACTAGAGTATAACAATTGTCGCAATACTAGAGTAAAAGAATAGTCCCCACACTTGAGTATAACAATAATCCGAACTCTCGAGTTTAACAATAGTCCCCACACTAGAGTATAACAATAACCCGAACACTAGAGTATAACAATAGTCCCCACACTAGAGTATAACAATAATCCGAACACTAGAGTATAACAATAATCCCCACACTAGAGTATAACAATAGTTCCCACACTAGATTATAACAATAATCCGAACACTAGAATATAACAATAATCCCCACACTAGAGTATAACAATAACCCAAACACGAGAGTATAACAATAGTCCCCACACTAGAGTATAACAATAATCCGAACACTAGAGTATAACAATAGTCCCAACACTAGAGCATAAGAATAGTCCCCACACTAGAGTATAACAATAGTCCCAACACTAGAGTATAAAAATAGTCCCCACACTTGAGTATAACAATAGTCCCAACACTAGAGTATAAGAATAGTCCCCACACTAGAGTATAACAATAGTCCCCACACTAGAGTATAAAAATAGTCCCCAGACTAGAGTATAACAATAGTCCCAACTCCCAACACTAGAGAATAACAATAGTTCCCACACTAGAGTATAGCAGTAGTCCCCAACCTAGAGTATAGCAGTAAACCCTACACTAGAGTATAAAAGTAGTCCCCACACTAGAGTATAACAGTAGTGCCCACACTAGCGTATAACAGTAGTCCTCACACTAGAGTATAGCAATAGTCGCAACTCTAGAGTATAACAATAGTCCCCACACTAGAGTATAACAATAACCCGAACACTAGAGTATAACAATAGTCCCCACACTAGAGTATAGCAATAGTCGCAACACTAGAGTATAACAATAGTCAACACACTAGAGTATAACAATAATCCGAACACTAGAGCATAACAATAATCCCCACACTAGAGTATAACAATAACCCGAACACTAGAGTATAACAATAGTCCCCACACTAGAGTATAACAATAATCCGAACACTAGCGTATAACAATAGTCCCAACACTAGAGTATAAGAATAGTCCCCACACTAGAGTATAAGAATAGTCCCAACACTAGAGTATAACAATAGTCCCCACACTAGAGTATAACAATAGTCCCAACTCCCAACACTAGAGAATAACAGTAGTTCCCACACTAGAGTATAGCAGTAGTCTCCACACTAGAGTTTAGCAGTAGTCCTTACACTAGAGTATAAAAGTAGTCCCCACACTTCAGTATAACAGTAGTCCCCACACTAGCGTATAAAAGTAGTCCTCACACTAGAGAATAGTAATAGCCGCAACTCTAGAGTATAACAATAGTCCCCACACTAGAGTATAACAATAGTCCCCACACTGGAGAATTATAATAATCCGAACACTAGAGTATAACAATAGTCCCCACACTAGAGTATAAGAATAACCATAACACTAGAGTATAACAATAGTCCCTATGCTAGAGTATAACAATATCCCTAACACTAGAGTATAACAATAGTCCCCACACTAGAGTATAACAATAATCCGAACACGAGAGTATAACCATAGTCCCCGCACTAGAGTATAACAATAGTCCCCACACTAGAGCATAATAATGGTCCCTACACTAGAGTATAACAATAGTGCCCACAATGGAGAATAAATATAATCCGAACACTAGAGTATAACAATAGTCCCCACACTAGAGTATAACAATAACCCGAACACTAGAGTATAACAATAGTCCCCACACTAGAAGATAACAATAGTCCCCACACTGGAGTATAACAATATTCCAAACACTACAGTATAACAATAGTCCCCACAATAGAGTATACCAATATTACCCACACTAGAGTATAACAATAATCCGAACACTAGAGTATAACAATTGTCCCCACACTAGAGTATAACAATAGTCCCCACACTAGAGTATAGCCATAGTCCCCACACTAGAGTATAAAAGTAGTCCCCACACTAGAGTATAACAGTATTCCTCACACTAGCGTATAACAGTAGTCCGCACACTAGAGTATAGCAATATTCGCAACACTAGAGTATAACAATCGTCCCAAGACTAGAGCATAATAATAGTCAACACACTAGAGTATAACAATAATCCCCACACTAGAGTATAACAATAGTCGCAATACTAGAGTATAAGAATAGTCCCCACACTAGAGTATAACAATAAGCCGAACTCTCGAGTTTAACAATAGTCCCCACACTAGAGTATAACAATAATCTGAACACTAGAATATAACAATAATCCCTACACTAGAGTATAACAATAACCCGAACACGAGAGTATAACAATAGTCCCCACACTAGAGTATAACAAAAATCCGAACACTAGAGTATAACAATAGTCCCAACACTAGAGTATAAGAATAGTCCCCACACTAGAGTATAACAATAGTCCCAATACTAAAGTATAAACATAGTCCCCACACTTGAGTATAACAATAGTCCCAACACTAGAGTATAAGAATAGTCCTCACACTAGAGTATGACAATAGTCCCCACACTAGAGTATAAAAATAGTCCCCACACTAGAGTATAACAATAGTTCCAACTCCCAAAACTAGAGAATAACAGTAGTTCCCACACTAGAGTATAGCAGTAGTCCCTACACTAGAGTATAGCAGTAGTCCCTACACTAGAGTATAAAAGTAGTCCCCACACTAGAGTATAACAGTAGTGCCCACACTAGCGTATAACAGTAGCCCTCACACTAGAGTATAGCTATAGTCGCGACTCTAGAGTATAACAATAGTCCCCACACTAGAGTATAACAATAACCCGAACACTAGAGTATAACAATAGTCCATACACTAGAGTATAGCAATAGTCGCAACACTAGAGTATAACAATAGTCAACACACTAGAGTATAACAATAATCCGAACACTAGAGTATAACAATAATCCCCACACTAGAGTATAACAATAACCCGAACACTAGAGTATAACAATAGTCCCCACACTAGAGTATAACAATAATCCGAAGACTAGAGTATAACAATAGTCCCCACACTTGAGTATAACAATAGTCCCAACACTAGAGTATAAGAATAGTCCCCACACTAGAGTATAACAATAGTCCCCACACTAGAGTATAACAATAGTTCCAACTCCCAACAATAGAGAATAACAGTAGTTCCCACACTAGAGTATAGCAGTAGTCCCTACACTAGAGTATGGCAGTAGTCCCTACACTAGAGTATAAAAGTAGTCCCCACACAAGAGTATAACAGTAGTGCCCACACTAGCGTATAACAGTAGCCCTCACACTAGAGTATAGCTATAGTCGCAACTCTAGAGTATAACAATAGTTCCCACACTTGAGTATAACAATAGTCCCAACACTAGAGTATAAGAATAGTCCCCACACTAGAGTATAACAATAGTCCCCACACTAGAGTATAAGAATAGTCCCCACACTAGAGTATAACAATAGTCCCCACACTTGAATATAACAATAGTCCCAACACTAGAGTATAAGTATAGTCCCCACACTAGAGTATAAGAATAGTCCCCACACTAGAGTAAAAGAATAGTCCCAACACTAGAGTATAACAATAGTCCCCACACTTGAGTATAACAATAGTCCCAACACTAGAGTATAAGAATAGTCCCCACACTAGAGTATAACAATAGTCCCCACACTAGAGTATAAGAATAGTCCCCACACTAGAGTATAACAATAGTCCCAACTCCCAACACTAGAGAATAACAGTAGTTCCCACACTAGAGTATAGCAGTAGTCCCCACACTAGAGTATAGCAGTAGTCCTTACACTAGAGTATAAAAGTAGTCCCCACACTTCAGTATAACAGTAGTCCCCACACTAGCGTATAACAGTAGTCCTCACACTAGAGTATAGTAATAGTCGCAACGCTAGAGTATAACAATAGTCCCCACACTAGAGTATAAAAATAGTCCCCACACTAGAGTATAACAATAATCCGAACACTAGAGTATAGCAATCGTCCCCACACTGGAGTATTAAAATAATCCTAACACTAGAGTATAACAATAGTCCCCACACTAGAGTATAAGAATAACCCTAACACTAGAGTATAACAATAGTCTCTATGCTAGAGTATAACAATATCCCTAACACTAGAGTATAACAATAGTCCCCACACTAGAGTATAACAATAATCCGAACACGAGAATATAACAATAGTCCCCGCACTAGAGTATAACAATAACCTGAACACTAGAGTATAACAATAGTCCCCACACTGGAGTATAGCACTAGTCCCCACACTAGAGCATAATAAAGGTCCCCACACTAGAGTATAACAATAGGGCCCACACTGGAGAATAAATATAATCCGAACACTAGAGTATTAGGGTGTGTCATACGGAGGCGAATTTTTTTTTTTTGAGTTTGAAAAATCGGCCCATGGTATTAATGATGTAGTTCTATGTGCAGAATCATGTGATATCTTCAGATTTGAAAAGTTTTCATTTTTTGCTAGGTAAATTTTAACTTGAAATCTTATGAAAATTCAGTATTCCCACCCTTTTACCAACACCACTAAATAGCTTATTTAAAGTAAAGTAAATGTATCAGGTTAATTTATTAGGATGAAAATGATCCAGAATAGTGAAACGAATGATCTTGACACATTTATTAAATTTAATATTCCTTTAGAAAACAAAATCATCAAATACAAAAACTGGTTTTACTACTACGACCCGGTGTTGCTGCACACCATAGAGAACATGTCTTAATTGCTTTTGTTTCTACTCATCACCTCCCTGCTGACCACCTGAGCTCGGATGTAGCCTTCCCTCCTCTCCTGGCTGTACATGTGACTGCTGTCCTCTCTCACTTGCTGTACACAACGCTCTATACTCTGGGTGTGCGAGGGCCAGGCAGGGACATGCATGGGGTTGTCCAGGAAAGCTGTGACTTGAACATTGGTGAGGCTGCAGGTAAGAGGGGGCTCACTGCCAGCCTGGATGTTATCCAGATCTATGAGATCAGTGAGGGTCTTGGCACCTAGATTGACTTCAGGAGTCTTCCTGACCCTGAAGGAATCGTCACCAACTGATTCGTCATGCCCAGATCCTCTCATAAGTCTCATATCCAAGATCTTTTTGACTGCCACTCTTCTCTCCTCCTCATCCTTACTGCAGAGCATTGTCTGCAGAACTGCCTCGGATGAGCATACCAGGAAGATCTCCTCACAGTCTGCTCCACAATCTGAACAACCTTCCTTGGCTGACTCCTCAGGAGCTCAAGCTGGAAGAGAACATGCCTCGGACCTTCGGAGAACGATGACTTGACCTTGGTGTTGAACCAATTTGGCAAGTAGACACTCACGATGAATTGGACAATAATTCTCAGGTTGTGAAGCTGGTTCCCTTTCAGTTTATGATGAGCGACCCAAATTCTGCAGAACCTGAGAGCCGTTGTGAGCCACCTAGAATGTGAGACTGGACCTATCTGCAGGTAAGCAAGTCTATCAGGCATGACCCCAGTTTTGATGGCACTGCAAATCATGTAACCATAGTACTGGTCAGTACTCAGGTCGTCAATGACAGTATGTGCAAGCTCAACGAGTGGAGGGCCAACTGTGATTTTTTCAAAGCTCGGATTTATTTCTAACTCAGTGGCAGAGTCCAGCATCTTGCCAAGAGGACCAGACCATCTGTTGTTTGAAAGAGTCTTGCCATCCAGCTCCTGGATCAGATGTCTGAGTGGCAACTCGTTGGTGTGGAGGTCACAAACAATCCAGACCAGCTTCCTCCCAATCTTCCGCTCTATCCACTGTATGACCCCCCCTTGCCACCCTGTGTTCGTGTTGGTGCTGTCCCCTCCAATGGCCTGCAGGGTCTGGTCTTTGTTCCTCTCTCTGAGCCAGTTCACAATGTTAGATAACTGGTCCAGTTGCTTGGCAAAGCTGTCCTTAACTGCAAGTTTTCCTCTCCCAAGAGAGATATCTCTTGCCTTTTCCCAACTGGCTAGCAGTCTCTCACTAATCTTCTTCTGACTTGTTATGAATGGAGGCTTGAACTGAGCGTTAGCCAGAGTGTACTGTGCCAAGACAGCTTTGGTCATATCACTGGCAATGTCTTTGTTTGTGTAAGTTCTTTGGTTCTTTTCACTGATTTGCCTGATTAAAACACCGTATCTCAAAGCATCTCTCAATGTAGGCAACTCCGACTTCAGGAGCTCTCTCCCAGACCCAAGATAGTGACTGAGATGGCTGGATTTTTGGTTCCTCGTCCTGACACAAGCAGCCATCGCAAATATTATCAACTTAAAAATGCATCAGAATCTGAAACAGAAAAAAATATTGTTAGTTGGGTTGTTATAGAATGAAGTCAGAAAGCAATGTTCACTATTTAATTGTAATGCACTAATGCAGCTGTACGTTAGATTTTTGATAAATTTCACGCTAAAATTTACCTAGCAAAAGGTTGCAAAATATTGAAACTGAAATTATTTTCTGTTTATATATACTAAAATCTACCAAAAAAGTGATGGGCCATTAGTTTTAGCTGATCTTCCCTCCTATGACACACCCTACTAGAGTATAACAATAGTCCCCACACTAGAGTATAACAATAACCCGAACACTAGAGTATAACAATAGTCCCCACACTAGAAGATAATAATAGTCCCCACACTGGAGTATAACAATATTCCAAACACTACAGTATAACAATAGTTCCCACACTATAGTATACCAATAGTAGCCACACTAGAGTATAACGATATTCCAAGCACTACAGTATACAATAGTCCCCACACTAGAGTATAACAATAGTAGCCACACTTGAGTATAACGATATTCCAAACACTAGAGTATAACAATAGTCCCCACACTATAGTATACCAATAGTAGCCACACTAGAGTATAACGATATTCCAAACACTAGAGTATAACAATAGTCCCCACACTAGAATATAATAATAGTCCCCACACTGGAGTATAACAATATTCCAAACACTAGAGTATAACAATAGTCCCCACACTAGAGTATAACAATAGTAGCCACACTAGAGTATAACGATATTCCAAACACTAGAGTATAACAATAGTCCCCACACTATAGTATACCAATAGTAGCCACACTAGAGTATAACGATATTCCAAACACTAGAGTATAACAATAGTCCCCACACTAGAAGATAATAATAGTCCCCACACTGGAGTATAACAATATTCCAAACACTAGAGTATAACAATAGTCCCCACACTAGAAGATAATAATAGTCCCCACACTGGAGTATAACAATATTCCAAACACTACAGTATAACAATAGTCCCCACACTAGAAGATAATAATAGTCCCCACACTGGAGTATAACAATATTCCAAACACTACAGTATAACAATAGTTCCCACACTATAGTATACCAATAGTAGCCACACTAGAGTATAACGATATTCCAAACACTACAGTATAACAATAGTTCCCACACTATAGTATACCAATAGTAGCCACACTAGAGTATAACGATATTCCAAACACTAGAGTATAACAATAGTCCCCACACTAGAAGATAATAATAGTCCCCACACTGGAGTATAACAATATTCCAAACACTACAGTATAACAATAGTTCCCACACTATAGTATACCAATAGTAGCCACACTGGAGTATAACAATATTCCAAACACCACAGTATAACAATAGTCCCCACACTAGAGTATAACGATAATCCGAACACTAGAGTATAACAATAGTCCCAACACTAGAGTATAACAATAGTCCCCACACTTGAGTATAACAATAGTCCCAACACTAGAGTATAAGAATAGTCCCCACACAAGAGTTAAGCAATAGTCCCAACACAAGAGTATATCAAGAGTCCCCACACTAGAGTATAACAATAGTCCCCACACTAGATTATGACAATAGTCCCCACACTTGAGTATATCAATAGTCCCAACCCTCAACACTAGAGAATAACAGTAGTTCCCACACTAGAGTATAACAATAGTCCCAACTCCCAACACTAGAGAATAACAGTAGTTCCCACACTAGAGTATAGCAGTAGTCCCCACACTAGAGTATAGCAGTAGTCCCTACACTAGAGTATAAAAGTAGTCCCCACACTAGAGTATAACAATAGTCGCAACTCCCAACACTAGAGAATAACAGTAGTTCCCACACTAGAGTATAACAATAGTCCCTACACTAGAGTAAACAATAGTCCCAACTCCCAACACTAGAGAATAACAGTAGTTCCCACACTAGAGTATAGCAGTAGTCCCCACACTAGAGTATAGCAGTAGTCCCTACACTAGAGTATAAAAGTAGTCCCCACACTAGAGTATAACAATAGTCGCAACTCCCAACACTAGAGAATAACAGTAGTTCCCACACTAGAGTATAACAATAGTCCCTACACTAGAGTATAACAATAGTCCCAACTCCCAACACTAGAGAATAACAGTAATTCCCACACTAGAGTATAGCAGTAGTCCCCACACTAGAGTATAGCAGTAGTCCCTACACTAGAGTATAAAAGTAGTCCCCACACAAGAGTATAACAGTAGTCCCCACACTTGCATATAACAGTAGTCCTCACACTAGTGTATAGCAATATTCGCAACTCTAGAGTATAACAATAGTCCCCACAGTAGAGTATAAAAATAGTCCCCACACTAGAGTATAACAATAGTCCCAACACAAGAGTATAACAATAGCCCCAACATTAGACTATAAGAATAGTCCCCACGTTTGAGCATAACAATAGTCCCAACACTAGTGTATAAGAATAGTCCCCACACTAGAGTATAACAATAGTCCCCACACTAGAGTATAGCAGTAGTCCCTACACATGAGTGTAAAAGTAGTCCCCATACTAGAATATAACAGTCGTCCCCACACTAGCGTATAACAGTAGTCCTCACACTAGAGTATAAAAATATTCCGAACACTAGAGTGTAACAATAGTCCCCACACAAAAGGATAACAATAGTCCCCACACAAAAGGATAAGAATAGTCCTCACACGAGAGTATAACAATAATCCGAACACTAGAGTATAACAAGAGTCCCCACACTAGAGTATAGCAATAGTCCCCACACTAGAGTATAGCAATAGTCCATACACTAGAGTATAAAATAGTCCCCACAGTAGAGTATAACAGTAGTCCCCACACTAGGGTATAACAGTAGTCCCCACACTAGAGTATAGCAATAGTCGCAACACTAGAGTATAACAATAGTACCAACACTAGAGCATAACAATAGTCCCCACACTAGAGTATAACAATAATCCCCACACTAGAGTATAACAATAGTCGCAACACTAGAGTATAAGAATAATCCAAACACTCGCGTTTAACAATAGTCCCCACACTAGAGTATAAAAATAACCCGAACACTAGAGTATAACAATAGTCCCCACATTATAGTATAACAATAATCCGAATACTAGAGTATAACAGTAGTCCCCACACTAGAGTATAACAATAATCCGAACACTAGAGTATAACAGTAGTCCCCACACTAGAGTATAACAATAATCCGAACACTAGAGTATAACAATAATCCCCACACTAGAGTATAACAATAACCCGAACACTAGAGTATAACAATAGTCCCCACACTAGCGTATAGGAATAGTCGCAACACTAGAGTATAACAATAGTCCCCACACTTGAGTATAACAATAACCCGAACACTAGAGTATAACAATATTCCCCACACTAGAGTATAACAATAATGCGAACAATAGAGTATAACAATAGTCCCCACACTAGAGTATAACAATAATCCGAACACTAGAGTATAACAATAGTCCCCACACTAGAGTATAATAATAATCCGAACACTAGAGTATAACAATATTCCCCACACTAGAGTATAACAATAGTCCTCACACTAGAGTATAACAATAATCCGAACACTAGAGTATAACAAGAGACCCCACACAAGAATATAACAATAGTCCCCACACTAGAGCATAGCAATAGTCCCCACACTAGAATACATAGGTAGTCTCCACACTAGAGTATAACAGTCGTCCCCACACTAGCATATAACAGTAGTTCCCACACTAGAGTATAGCAATAGTCGCAACACTAGAGTATAACAATAGTCCCAACACTAGAGCATAACAATAGTCCCCACACTAGAGTATAACAATAATCCGAACACTAGAGTATAACAATAGTCCCCACACTAAAGTATAACAATAATCCGAACACTAGACTATAACAATAGTCCCCACACTAGAGTATAACAATATTCCGAACACTAGAGTATAACAATAGTCCCCACACTAGAGTATAACAATAGTCACCACACTAGAGCAGGGGTTACCAAACTACGGCCCGCCGGCCGGATCCCAAGTCCTTCCCCTGCTCATGGTAGCTCCGCCTACGCTCTGACGTTACCAGAGCTTTCGTTTTGGCTTGCAAGTATTGAACAGAATGATTATGAGGCCCGCGCTCGTCATTGTTTCAGTTATCCGGCCCACTGTGAAAAACGTTTGGTGACCCCTGCACTAGAGTATAACAATAATCCGAACACTAGAGTATAACTGTGTGTCATGGGAGGAAGATCAGCTAAAACTAATGGCCCATCACTTTTTGGTAGATTTTTAGTGTATATAAACAAAAGCATTTCAGTTTCAATATTTTGCAACCTTTGCTAGGTAAATTTTAGCGTGAAATTTATCGAAAATCTAACGATACACAGCTGCATTAGTGCATTACAATTGTATAGTGAACATTGCTTTTCTGACTTCATTCTTTAACAACCCAACTAACAATATTTTTTCTGTTTCAGATTCTGATGCATTTATAAGTTGATAATATTTGCGATGGCTGCTTGTGTCGGGACGAACCAAAAATCAACCATCTCAGTCACTATCTTGGGTCTGGGAGAGAGCTCCTGAAGTCGAGTTGCCTACATTGAGGAGATGCTTTTGAGATACGGTGTTTTAATCAGGCAAATCGAGTGAAAAGAACCAAGAACTTACACAAACAAAAGACATTGCCAGTGATATGACCAAAGCTGTCTTGGCACAGTACACTCTGGCTAACGCTCAGTTCAAGCCTCCAGTCATAACAAGTCCAGAAGAAGATTGGTGAGGGAACTGCTAGACGGTTGGGGAAAGGCAGAGATATCTCTCTTGGGAGGAGAAAACTTACAGTTAAGGACAGCTTTGTAAACAACTGGTCAGTTATTTGACATAATTACTTGCAAGTGCCCAATTGTTCTCTGTCCTGAGTTTGGATGCGATCGTGACTGCTAAATCAAGGCCCACATCTCCTGTGTTACTGGCGTGAACTGAAGATTCCTGTGATCAGACTGGCATTTATTGAAAGCCTGAAGACTGGCAGTATAGGGGCTCTCATGATTTCTAGCCAAGATATTCCGGAGTCCAAGAGACAGAGGCTGCCACAGAGAGACAGAAGAAGGAGAAAGAGTTGCCGAGGAAAAAGGGCTTGAAGGCGCAGAATTGAGTAAAAAGGCCGACGATTGGAGTCAAGCTGATTCAGAGTTTTAATGACTTCCCCCATGGCTGATCCGAGTGCTGACCGGGAGAATGGTGACTGTCCCTAACCCAGAAAATAATGATCCCAAACCTTCCAGGCATAATATGTTGAAATAGGAAAGATATCGAGCATAGCTCTGGCCAGCATGCGACACCACACTGGTCTCGAAGCTGCAGAGATAGCAACAGCTGCCTGGATTGACCGGTGAACGATAACACCTGATGATGTTCACCTGGTGATAGATCATAACAAAGTAGAGAGGAAGCTCAGGAGAAACTTGTCAGTAACCCTAGAAGAGGAGTTTGATAAGGGGATAAGAAAATGGAATCAATTGTTTGTTCTTTGATGGGAAGGGATGACACTAAAGTGTTCATGAAGGACGGAAATTCTAACGGAGTTGTTCCCTGCCATGGTGAAGGAGGAACACTTCTCCTGCTGCAGTGAACCAGGAGGGAAGTATTTTGTGGCATTTCACTCCGAGAAAAGATGACATCGAAACCAGCTGAGATAGTGGCAGATAACATTGTGAACTGGCTTAGAGAGGAACGTAGACAAGACCCTACAGGCCGTGGAGGGGACAGCACCAGCACGAACACAGGGTGGCAAGGGGGGTCATACAGTGGATGGGAGCGGAAGATTGGAGGGAGAAGCTGGTCTGGATTGTTTGTGACCTCCCACCAACGAGTTGCCTCCAGACATCTGATCCAGGAGCTGGATGGCAAGACTCTTTCAAGCAACAGATGGTCTAGTCTCTTGGCAAGATGCTGGACTCTGCCACTGAGTTAGAAATAAATCCGAGCTTAGGCTGGGTGGAGGGGTTCGTAACAATAACAATAGTCCCC
>NW_024730668.1:13591780-13704193 GCF_018991925.1 Homarus americanus | reverse complement strand
ATTATTCTCTAGTGTTTGGATTATTGTTATACTCTAGTGTGGGGACTATTGTTATACTCTAGTGTTCATGCTATTGTTATACTCTAGTGTAGGGATTATTGTTATACTCTAGTGTTCGGATTATTGTTATACTGTAGTGTAGGGACTATTGTTATACTCTAGTGTTCGGGTTATTGTTAAACTCTAGTGTGGGGATTATTGTTATAGTCTAGTGTGGGGACTATTGTTATACTCTAGTGTTCGGATTATTGTTATACTCTAGTGTGGGGACTATTGTTATACTCTAGTGTTCGGGTTATTGTTATACTCTAGTGTGGGGATTATTGTTATACTCTAGTGTGGGGACTATTGTTATACTCTAGTGTTCGGATTATTGTTATTCTCTAGTGTGGCGACTATTGGTATACTCTAGTATTCTGGTTATTGTTAAACTCTAGTGTGGGAATTATTGATATACTCTAGTATGGGGACTATTGTTATACTCTAGTGTTCGGGTTATTGCTATACTCTAGTGTGGGGACTATTGTTATACTATAGTGTTGCTACTATTTTTATACTCTAGTATATGGATTAATGTTATACTCTAGTGTGGGGACTATTGTTATACTCTAGTGTTGCGACTACTGCTATACTCTAGTGTGGGGACTACTGTTATACTCTTGTGTGGGGACTACTGTTATACTCTAATGTGGGGACTTCTTTTAGACTCTTGTGTGGGGATTATTGTTATACTCTAGTGTGGGGACTATTTTTATACTCTAGTGTTCGGATTATTGTTATACTCTAGTGTGGGGACTACTGTTACACTCTAGAATTCGGATTAATGTTATATTCTAGTGTGGGGACTACTGTTATACTCTAGTGTTCGGGTAATTGTTATAATATAGTGTGGGGACTATTGTTTTACTCTAGTGTTCGGATTATTGTTATACTCCAGTGTGGGGACTATTCTTATACTCTACTGTGGGGACTATTGTTATACTCTAGTGTGGGGACTATGGTTATGCTCTAGTGTTGGAACTATTGTTATACTCTAGTGTTCCGGCTATTGGTATACTCTAGTGTGGGGACTACTGTTATACTCTGGTGTTCGGGTTATTGTTATACTCTAGTGTGGGGACTATTGTTACACTCTAGTGTTCGGATTATTGTTATACTTTAGTGTGGGGACTATTGTTATACTCTAGTGTTCGGATTATTGTTATACTCGAGTGTGGGGACTACTGTTATTCTCTAGTGTTTGGATTATTGTTATACTCTGGTGTGGGGACTATTGCTATACTCTAGTGTTCGGGTTATTGTTATACTCTAGTGTAGGGATTATTCTTATACTCTAGTGTTCGGATTATTGTTATACTGTAGTGTGGGGACTATTGTTATACTCTAGTGTTCGGGTTATTGTTAAACTCTAGTGTGGGGATTATTGTTATACTCTAGTGTGGGGACAATTGTTATACTCTAGTGTTCGGATTATTGTTATACTCTAGTGTGGGGATTATTGTTATACTCTAGTGTTCGGGTTATTGTTAAAATCTAGTGTGGGGATTATTGTTATACTCTAGTGTAAGGACTATTGTTATACTCTAGTGTTCGGGTTATTGTTATACTCTAGTGTGGGGACTATTTTAATACTCTAGTGTTCAAATAATTGTTATACTCTAGTGTGGGGACTACTGTTACACTCTAGTATTCGGATTAATGTTATATTCTAGTGTGGGGACTACTGTTATACTCTAGTGTTCGGGTTATTATTATACTATAGTGTGGGGACTATTGTTATAGTCTAGTGTTCGGATTATTGTTATACTCCAGTGTGCGGACTATTCTTATACTCTAGTGTGGGGACTATTGTTATGCTCTAGTGTTGGGGCTATTGTTATACTCTAGTGTTGCGACTACTGCTATACTCTAGTGTGGGGACTACTGTTATACGCTAGTGTGGGACTACTGTTATAATCAAGTGTGGGGACTACTTTTAGACTCTAGTGTGGGGACTATTGCTATACTCTATTGTGGGAACTATTGTTATACTCTAGTGTGAGGACTATTGTTATACTCTAGTGTTCGGATTATTGTTATACTCTAGTGTGAGGACTATTGTTATACTCTAGTGTGGGGACTATTGTTATACTCTAGTGTTTGGATTATTGTTATACTCTAGTGTGGGGACTATTCTTATACTCTAGTGTTCGGACTATTGTTATACTCTAGTGTGGGGACTATTGTTATACTCTAGTGTTCGGATTATTGTTTTACTCTAGTGTGGGGACTATTGTTATACTCTAGTGTTCGGATTATTGTTATACTCTAGTGTGGGGACTATTGTTATACTCTAGTGTTCGGATTATTTTTATACTCTAGTGTGGGGATTATTGTTATACTCTAGTGTGGGGACTATTGTTATACTCTAGTGTTCGGATTATTGTTATTCTCTAGTGTGGCGACTATTGGTATACTCTAGTGTTCTGGTTATTGTTAAACTCTAGTGTGGGAATTATTGATATACTCTAGTGTGGGGACTATTGTTATACTCTAGTGTGGGGACTATTTTTATACTCTAGTGTTCGGATTATTGTTATACTTAGTGTGGGGACTATTGTTATTCTCTAGTGTTTGGATTATTTTTATACTCTAGTGTGGGGACTATTGTTATACTCTAGTGTTTGGGATATTGTTATACTCTAGTGTAGGGACTATTGTTATACTCTAGTGTTTCGGATTATTGTTATACTCTAGTGTAGGGACTATTGTTATACTCTAGTGTTCGGGTTATTATTTAAACTCTAGTGTGGGGATTATTATTTATACTCTAGTGTGGGGACTATTGTTATACTCTAGTGTTCGGATTATTGTTATACTCTAGTGTAGGACTATTGTTATACTCTAGTGTTCGGTTATTGTTATACTCTAGTGTGGGGATTATTGTTATACTCTAGTGTGGGGACTATTTTTATACTCTAGTGTTCGGATTATTGTTATACTCTAGTGTGGGGACTATTGTTATACTCTAGTGTTCTGGTTATTGTTAAACTCTAGTGTAGGATTGCTCTCTAGTGTGGGGACTATTGTTATACTCTAGTGTTCGGGTTATTGTTATACTCTAGTGTGGGGACTACTGCTATACTCTAGTGTGGGAACTATTGTTTTTCTCCAGTGTTGGGGGTTGGGACTATTGTTATACTCTAGTGTGGGGACTATTTTTATACTCTAGTGCGGGGACTATTTTTATACTCTACTGTTGCGACTGTTGCTATAGTCTAGTGTGAGGACTACTATTATACGCTATTGTGGGGCCTACTGTTATACTCTAGTGTGGGGACTACTTTTATACTCTAGAGTAGGGACTACTGCTATACTCATGCGTGGGGACTACTGCTATACTCTAGTGTGGGAACTACTGTTATTCTCTAGTGTTGGGAGTTGGTACTATTGTTATACTCTAGTGTGGGGACTCTTCTTATACTCTAGTGTTGGGGCTATTGTTATACTCAAGTGTTGGGACTATTGTTGTACTCTAGTTTGGGGACTACTGCTATACTGTAGTGTGGGAACTATTTTTATACTCTAGTGTAGGGACTATTGTTATACTCTAGTGTTCGGATTATTGTTATTCTCCTGTGTGGGGACTATTGTTGTACTCTAGTGTGGGGACTACTGTTATACTCTAGTGTTCGGGTTATTTTACACTCTAGTGTGGGGACTATTGTTATTCTCTAGTGTGGGGACTACTGTTATACTCTAGTGTGGGGACTATTGTTATTCTCTAGTGTGGGGACTACTGTTATACTCTAGTGTTCGGATTATCGTTATACTCTAGTGTGGGGACTATTGTTATACTCTAGTGTTCGGATTATTTTTATACTATAGTGTGGGGACTATTGTTATACTCTAGTATGGGGACTATCCTTATACTCTAGCGTTCGGATTACTGTTATAATCTAGTATGGGGACTATTGTTATACTCTAGTGTGGGGACTATTGTTATACTCTAGTGTCGGGACTATTGTTATACTCTAGTGTGGCGACTATTGCTATACTCTAGTGTGAGTACTACTGTTATACGCTAGTGTGGGGAGTACTGTTATACTCTAGTGTGGGGACTACTGCTATACTCTAGTGTGGGAAATACTGTTATTCTCTAGTCTTAGGAGTTGGGACTATTGTTATACTCTAGTGTGGGGACTATTTTTATACTCAGGTGTGGGGACTATTGTTATACTCTAGTGTGGGGACTATTGTTATACTCTAGTGTGGGGACTATTGTTATACTCTAGTGTGAGGACTATTCTTATACGCTAGTGTAGGGACTACTGCTGTACTCGAGTGTGGGGACTATTGCTATACTGTAGTGTGGGAACTACTGTTATTCTCTAGTTTTGGGAGTTGGGACTATTGCTATTATCTATTTTGGGGACTATTGTTATACTCTAGTGTGGGGACTATTGTTATACTCTAGTGTTGCGACTATTGCTATACTCTAGTGTGAGGACTACTTTTGTACGCTAGTGTGGGGTCTACTGTTTTACTCTAGTGTTGGGAGTTGGGACTATTGTTATACTCTAGTGTGGGGACTATTTTTATTTTCTAGTGTGGGTACTAGTTTATACTCTAGTGTAGGGACTACTGCTATACTCTAGTGTGGGGACTACTGCTATACTCTAGTGTGGGAACTACTGTTATTCTCCCGTGTTGGGAGTTGGGACTATTGTTATACTCTAGTGTGGGGACTATTTTTATACTCAGGTGTGGGGACTATTGTTATACTTTTGTGTTGCGACTATTGCTATACTCTAGTGTGAGGACTACTCTTATACGCTAGTGTGGGGACTACTGTTATACTCTAGTGTGGGGACTAATTTTATATTCTAGTGTAGGGACTACTGCTGTACTCTAGTGTGGGGTCTACTGCTATACTCTAGTGTGGGAACTACTGTTATTCTCCCGTGTTGGGAGTTGGGACTATTGTTATACTCTAGTGTGGGGACTATTGTTATACTCTAGTGTGGGGACTTTTCTTATACTCTAGTGTTGGGACTATTGTTATACTCAAGTGTGGGGACTATTGTTATACTCTAGTGTTGCGACTATTGCTATACTCTAGTGTGAGGACTACTTTTGTACGCTAGTGTGGGGTCTACTGTTTTACTCTAGTGTTGGGAGTTGGGACTATTGTTATACTCTAGTGTGGGGACTATTTTTATTTTCTAGTGTGGGTACTAGTTTTATACTCTAGTGTAGGGACTACTGCTATACTCTAGTGTGGGGACTACTGCTATACTCTAGTGTGGGAACTACTGTTATTCTCCCGTGTTGGGAGTTGGGACTATTGTTATACTCTAGTGTGGGGACTATTTTTATACTCAGGTGTGGGGACTATTGTTATACTTTTGTGTTGCGACTATTGCTATACTCTAGTGTGAGGACTACTCTTATACGCTAGTGTGGGGACTACTGTTATACTTTAGTGTGGGGACTAATTTTATACTCTAGTGTAGGGACTACTGCTGTACTCTAGTGTGGGGTCTACTGCTATACTCTAGTGTGGGAACTACTGTTATTCTCCCGTGTTGGGAGTTGGGACTATTGTTATACTCTAGTGTGGGGACTATTGTTATACTCTAGTGTGGGGACTTTTCTTATACTCTAGTGTTGGGACTATTGTTATACTCAAGTGTGGGGACTATTGTTATACTCTAGTGTTGGGACTATTGTTATACTCTAGTGTGGGGACTATTCTTATACTGTAGTGTTGGGACTATTGCTATACTCAAGTGTGGGGACTATTATCATACTCTAGTGTTGGGACTGTTGTTGTACTCGAGTGTGGGGACTACTGCTATACTGTAGTGAGGGGACTATTGTTATACTCTAGTGTGGGGACTATTGTTATACTCAAGTGTTTGGATTATTGTTATACTCCCGTGTGGGGACTATTGTTATATTCTAGTGTGGGGACTACTGTTATACTCTAGTGTTCGGATTATTGTTATACTCAAGTGTGGGGACTTCTGTTATACTCTAGTGTTCGGTGTTTTTGTTATACTCTAGTGTGGGGACTTTTGTTATGCTCTAGTGTTCGGATTATTGTTATACTCCAGTGTGTGGACTAATGTTATACTCTATTGTGGGGAGTATTGTTATACTCTAGTGTGGGGACTATTGTTATACTCTAGTGTTCGGGTTATTGTTATACTCTAGTGCGGGGACTATTGTTATACTCTAGTGTTCGGATTATTGTTATACTCTAGTGTGGGGACTATTGTTATACTTTAGTGTGGGGACTATTGTTATACTCTAGTGTTCGGATTATTGTTATACTGTATTGTGGGGACTATTGTTATACCCTAGTGTGGGGACTACTGTTATTCTCTAGTGTGGGGACTACTTTTATACTCTAGTGTAGGGACTACTGTTATACTCTAGTGTGGGGACTACTGTTATACTCTAGTGTGGGGACTATTGTTATACTCCACTGTGCGGACTATTGTTATACTCTAGTGTTACGACTATTGATTTACTCTAGTGTGGGGACTTTTGTTATACTCTAGTGTGGGGACTATTGTTATATTCTAGTGTGGGGACTACTGTTATACTCTAGTGTGGAGACTATTGTTATACGCTAGTGTGGGGACTACTGTTATACTCTAGTGTGTGGTGGGACCGAGATTGTGGCTGTTGTTTAAGTCCAGAGACAAAGTTTTCCAACATTTCTCAGCCTCTGGGCAGCTGGAGCTAAAAACTAACCAACTGCAGTCAGGTCTGGTTTGACAACTTCAACATTTCTGCCGAATTCCAACAAAATGTCTTTACGTGGTTTCTCGGTTGACGCGACGCATCAAATAATTTCTGAGAATCGAACTGAATCCTAACAAACCTTTTGCTTATTGTTTTATTTCTTATGCAATCTTCTTCAGCGTCGAGTGTTTGAATGCGAGACATGATGACTCTTGAGCTCGTGTCATTTTACTGTATGTGTATTGCGAAAAATTACCTTTATAGTGTGGCTCAGGTAGGGTTGGCATATATAGTGTGGCTCAGGTAGGTGTGGCACATATAGTGTGGCTCAGGTAGGTGTGGTTCATATAGTGTGACTTAAGTTGGTATGGTATAGTGTAATTCGGGTGGGTGTGGCTCATATACTGTAGTGTGGTTCACATAATGTGGCTCAGGTAGGTATGGTACATATAGTGTAATTCAGGTAGGTGTGGCTCATATATTGTAGTGTGGTTCACATAGTGTGGCTCAGGTAGGTGCGGTTCATATAGTGTGACTCAGGTAGGTATGGTACATATAGTGTAATTCAGGTAGGTGTGGCTCACTTAGTGTGGCTCAGGTAGGTATGGTTCATATAGTGTAGCTCAGAGGGTTAAACCATAGTCCTTAGAGGGTTAAACCATAGTCCTCAGAGGGCTAAACCATCGTACTCTGAGGGCTAAACCACCGTACTCTGAGGGTTTAAATCGTACCCCTAGGGTTAAACCATCGTATTCAGAGGTTTAAATCATCATACTCAGAGGGTTAAACCATTCTATTCATGGGGTTAAACCAACGTACTCAGAGGGTTAAACCAATGTCTTCAAAATATAAACTAATTGAGGACGACAGCATAACCCTTTCAATACAATACCATAGTTCATCCCCTTTAAATAGTTAAGCAATAGTGTTCAAATGTTTAACTTATACTATTATAGCATATTGTTATAGTCATACGCGATTTGTTAATCACAAACTGCTTTCGATCGTTCAAATATTTGGTACTCTTAGATCCCTCCCGACCAACACCACGACTCACAGAATGAAACTCAACTAACTTGTTTGTGCCATTATTATTATTAGTAGTAGTAGATAGTATTAGTATTAGTAGTATTAGTGGTAGTATTACCACATAATAGCTCAGAACGCAACAGGGGAGATGGATACCAGTGAAGTAAACAAGATTCGAAGGTCCATTACGACAGAACGACAGCACGGCCAAAGTGATAAGTTGCAGCAACTGTTGCTGCAAGAACCAGAGAATTTGAAAAAAAAGTAGCTATAGCGCAGGAGGTGGGCGCCTCGAACTGTTTAACTACGTTACCGATAAGGGCAAATGGTTTCAGTCTCAATAAACAAGAATTTATCGATGCCAATGCTCTAATGTACGGTAGGCCAGTAGAAGGTTTGCACTTCCAATGCGTGTGTAGCTCTTCCTATGACGTCGATCACTCCATGGTGTGCAAGAAAGGGGGCTTCATATGCATGAGGCATGACGAAGTAAGGGGTCTCACAGCAAATAAGTTGAAGGAAATCTGCGGTGATGTCATGGTAGAACCGACCCTCCTTCCATTGGACGGTGAGATGTTCCAACATAGGACTTCAAACACATCCAACGAAGCCTGTGTTGACGTCAGTGCCCGAGGATTCTGGACGCGGGGACAGCGAGCCTTCTTCGACATCATGATTTTTGATCCCATGGCCGCATGCCACCGTAACTTGGCTCTCGATGCTGCACACAGGAGGAACGAGAACGACAAGATAAGGGCATATGGGGAGAGAATTCAGAATGTTGATCAAGGCAGCTTCACTCCTCTAGTGTTCACAACCTCTGGTGGGATGGGAGCAAGTGCAAGATGTTTCTACGCCAGACTCGCGGAGGTGATCTTCGAACAGAAGCAGCAGCCTAGAAGTTATGTTACAGCCTGGATGAGATGTTGACTGCCCTTCTCTCTCCTTCGGTCGGCTTTGCTCTGCCTCAGGGGAACGAGAGCTTCGGACCCAAAGCCGACAATAGCTGCAGATATTGACTATGAGGATACAGTCACTGAATGCAGCATAGATCTGCGGCTCAACTAATTCAACACAGATAGGATAGCTACTTATGTATTAGGATATTTAATACTAAGGTAATAAAATGGCGGCAAAGGTGTGGCTATTGGGGGAGGCTGGAGGCCACGATTAAAAAAAAAAATAGTAGTATTAGTAGTAGCAACAAGTGCGCTTGATTTTCAAACTGAGTGTCTATGTTTAGATGTGTTAAAGTGTCGACTTGTGTGTGGGTCGGTGGATTCAACATGGCGAATAATATGGTAAACTCCCTTTACACGTTTTAATATTGTGAAGCTAGCTAGGAGTGTTTGTTACTGCTTTGAAATGTAATTGTCAATCCTAATAGAAAGTAAATACAGTACCCATTAAGAAGTGTCATAATTCATCCCTCCCCTTACTGAGATAAATTTATTTATATGAAGTAAGTGAAAATACTCTATTGAGTGATGAATAACCAAGGGAAGATTGAGAAACGAGTATGAACCTGACGATTTAAAAACCGTATTATAAATGCTTACATGTTACGTAGTAGGTAGTGAGTGTAGGCCTCCTCCATACACGTCTGCACCTCCGTCTCCACCTCCGTCTCCACCTCACTTCTCTCTCTCTCTCTCTCTCTCTCTCTCTCTCTCTCTCTCTCTCTCTCTCTCTCTCTCTCTCTCTGCTAAAAGAACGAAGAAAGGAAGAGCAAGAGTAATAAGTAAAGAATAAAGCAGAGATACAAATCGTAAAAAGAAATAGAGTAATGAAATAATAGAAAATAAAAGGAAATATACCTCATTTGTTAAATGGGTGGAGGCCACGTACTACAAAAAATAGTAGAAGTAGTAGTCTCCGAAGATCTCCGCGAGAACTGGGAGTCATCCCAGCACAAAATTTCACACCTACTGAATGAACATTTTCAACTTACTGAATTCAAGTTTTACAGTGTTCAACGTGTCAGGAAATTCAACTCCTCTCGCTCCCACGACATCTTAACAAATTTCACTTCTCCCTCTGACCGTGACAAAGTGTTTTATCAGCGCAATAAGCTGAAAGACACTACTCTCATCGTCAACGAGGACCTATGCCCACTTACGACTAAGGCCCGCCAACTGCAAATCAAATAATTTAAAAAAGCCAGGAAACACGGGAAACACGTGATTTCAGGCATAAAACACTTGTTGTGAGGGACTCTCGGGTAAGTGGACACCCAGCCTCCCCAAGCCCCTCGAGAGCCCCCTCCCTACAAAGGGAGAACCAGTGATTGCCAAGTATGCTTGCCATCACCTTTGGAGTCCCGTCGGCCAACTCGGGCAGCAGCTGCACACCCTGACCAGCAGAATCAGGCAAAAGATAGAACGACCAGAGCAAGAACTCCTTCAAAGACCCCCACCAGATAACGACAACAACCATACATGGTTCCCAAAAAGTTACCAAATCTCAAAAGGTCCATTACCACCCCTGATCTACACGGCCAGGCAATAGACAACCTCCCAAGACCAGCATCCGCCAGTAGGGTCGGCGGAATATGAAATAAGGCCTTCAAAACACCCATATATGGGACAGGGTAGGATGTCTAGTGCCTGTACCGACAGACAATAACTAACCCATGACACAACCCTAACACACTATTAGCTTAACTAGGCGGTCAGCCCGCCCTCTCTTACCTCATCCTAAATTACTTCAATTTTCGAACTATAATTTACTTCCCCTACCTCTAATCTTCTTTCACTCTCTCCTTTATCTACAAAAAAAAAATTCATATCCACCCTCTGCGGTGAGAATCGGCAACCCCCAGAACCAAGTGACAGGCGCACCTCCCACTCAATCTGGGAACCACCCTCAACAGTACCAGTCATCTTAATTCTGTTAGTTGTAACACTTGTGAGTACGATACCGCCCCCCCCCCCACTATTATAACTTTCTTTGACCTTCTTTTTTCACACCTTAGTGAGCAGAGTTTTTGCTGTTCTTTAATCAAAACCAATATTCCTACACTGATGATGCTAGTGTCGCTCCCTTAGATGTATTGGACCATATGTGTTTCACCCCCTTCACCCATGGTGTCGACACAATACTCCCCCTTATTGACCCTGCGAGTCCAAACTCATTAACGATATTGAACATTTGTATAACTTTCCTATTTATAATATACACTGCGTCAACACGTCACGACACATTGGTGGTGTCGCACTATATGTTGATATTAAGTATAACGCTTCCGTAAGAGATGATTTAACGGTAGAGGAGGAGTTCATCGAGAGTGTTTTCACTGAATTACGTAACACACGAAATATCCTAGGAGTAGTAATCTACAGAAGACCCCACACTAATGTAAGGAACTTTCTTGATAAATTTTCGGAGCTAATCTCCATCATAAATTCAGAGAGGAAATTTTGCTACATTACAGGAGATTTTAACCTTGATGTATTAAAATCAGAAACCTACACCTCAGTATTACTGTAGACATTGTTACCTGTCATTCTAAACTCTTCTTCAACACTATAACCAAACTCACTAGAGTAACTGCCACCTCTGCCACTGTGCTAAATCATATTTGGACTAACAACACTCTTAACAAACTTGCAATTGGAATTATTTATAACAATATCTCAGATCACTTTCCAGTTTTTACCATGTCACAAGATCCAAAAGGTCTAGTAGAGTCCTACTAAGATACAGAGACTACTGTGCCTACAACATGCTCCTTTTTTAAAACAACTTAATGAATACTAAGTGGTATCTTGTCTATGCCTCCGATAACCCTAATGTGAGCTGCCTCATCTTCTCTTGCATCATCAATGATAGTTTTGATTAATGCTTCCCGCTCAAGACAAAGTCAGTAAAAGCTGTATATGTCTCCAAATCCTATATTACAAGTGAAATCAAGGCAATGATAAAAGAGAAACACGATCATCAAAGGAAATTTGCAAAAAGACCCATAACTTTCGGTGATGCTTACCGAAGTATGAGAAACAGAGTAACTCAAGCAGTTAGAAATGCCAGGCGTAGCTATTATACAAATAAGCTCCAGTCAGCATTGGGCAACAGTAAAAAAGAAAACCTGGAATATCATATATTCTATTCAGAACAAAAACACTCAACCTTCGACACCCACTTAACTTTTATGATAAAGGATTTAGTTGTAACGTAACCCTCCCTCATTACCAACCAATTATATGACTATTTTATCCACGTTGGCAAAAATCTTGCACAGAGCATCCTTAATCACCATGAGGAATTTAGAGCCTACCTGCAAAACAGACACCAAAGGAGCTGTTCTAATCATTTGTCACAGCAGATGAATTATTGACCATCATAAAAGTGTCCAAAGATGCAGCAACAGGCGACTTCAATATATCAATGAGCATCCTTGAGAAAGTGGCCCACTTTTTACCGCCTGTTCTCTTACACATTTGTAACTCCTCCTTCACAAGTGGTGTCCTTCCGGATAAATTGAAAATTGCTAAAGTTCACCCAGCATATAAAAAATCTGGGGATAAAGGCCTTTTCAAGAATTACCGTAGCTACCAAAGAGGGAGGTACTACCCCTTGGGAAGATATTGGAAGCATAATGCATTGTCCTATGGTAGACCCTGCTGCCATATGGCATCACAAAAATTGTGACCAAGTCCCAGGAGGCTGATCTGACTTTCCGCCTGATTTACACACAATTGCAGGGTCTCAATTGTTTCTCTTACTACTGACAACACAACATACAAATTGTATGTCGTTTCTTACTCTCGATTTATTTTTAATGTTTGTATTTATTATTATTTCATTATTATTATTATTATTATTATTATTATTATTATTATTATTATTATTATTATTATTATTATTATTATTATTATTATTATTATTATTATTATTATTATTATTATTATTATTATTATTATTATTATTATTATTATTATATTTTTGCCCCGAGGCCCGGGTGGGCTAATTTCCGTAAGAAAAGGAAAGAAAAAAAAATCGGTCCTCCCAGCTATAAGAACGATACTGGAGAAGTTAGCATGTAGTAGATTAATTACTTCTGCAGTGTCAATAACACCCTTACAGACTCCCAGTTTAGATTTAGAGCTGGAAGGTCAACAGAGAATGCTCTGCTTTCCTTTACTAATGACATCGACCAGTTCACAGTCGGTATCCTCCTTTCAACGCTTGAATATTACGGCGTTAGGGGCTTATCCCACAATAGGTTTACCTCATATCTATCTAATAGGAAGCAGTATATCTGCTACAATAATCAGCAATCTTAATCCTCACCAATTTTGTATGGCGTCGCTTAAGGCTCCATTCTCGGTCCTGTACTGTTTTTGTTGTACATAAAAGGTATAGTTCACTCCAGCATACTTATAAAATACAACTTTTTTGCTGACGATAGTAACATCTATGCCAACAGCAAAGACCTCCATTCCTTGATGAGAACTATGCACACTGAATTGACTGAAGTCAGGACCTGGGTAATACGTAATAAACTGACCTTAAAACTCGAAAAAAAACACTACACAATCTTTCACAAAGAAAAACTTACCCCCAAATTTGGACCCCCCTGTACCTTGGTAAAATGCGAAAAAAATACTAAATTCCTTGGGGTTATTGATGATGAGAAACTTAGCTGGATAAACCACGTACTAGCCATTCACAGTAAAGTCAATAAATACTGCAGTATCATGTATCACACTCGTTTGTCATTCCCTCTTACAGCAATGAAAGAAATCTATTATGATCTTGTTTACCAACACTTGATACACTGGCTCTTCAAAACATAACCCCTGATTACTGCAAAAAAGAGAGTTGTGCGGACAATGAGGTACTTGAAAAAATGATCACACTAACGAACAATTTGGTAAATTGAAAATGTTAAAATTCGAGGATAATAA
This sequence comes from Homarus americanus, assembly GCF_018991925.1. Taxonomy (NCBI): domain Eukaryota; kingdom Metazoa; phylum Arthropoda; class Malacostraca; order Decapoda; family Nephropidae; genus Homarus; species Homarus americanus. The sequence continues at coordinate 13,690,520 of NW_024730668.1, read as the reverse complement.
CACCTACTGCTGTGCCCTATTTGTTTACAAATCTGTCAATTACTTGCTTGACAATAATTATTTCCAGTTCCGGAATAATCAGAGATACTACTTAACGTACCCAGAGCTATGAAGACCACCCCCATGGTCTCCTCTCACTCCCAGACCTCCATGAAATATCAGGGTGTGAAGGTGTGGAACAACTTACCCCCACCCATCAGAACAAAGACTACGCTCCCTTCCTTCAAATCATCTCTTAAAAAATCTCTCTTCAAGTATTAATATTTTTTTGTAATACCTACTTTATATTCCTGCTTTTATCGTACCACCAAAACTGTTTTATCAGAAATTTTCATGCAGACAGATAGAAATTACCATAGCAATAAATATATTTGCCAATTAGACATGATACAACCTTAATACAACCCATGTTATACTATGTAAAAGGCCTGGGAATTAGGGATAAAAATCCCTTACCAGGCTAATCAGGTTCTTAATAAAGGAAAGTCAAGGACCATGGTTTTCTGAGGAATAGCAAACAACCTTTTGAGATTGACATCTCTTTACTAAAAAATATAACACAAAACTCTGACACCACTCAACAAACATCAAATAATTACGGAGTCAAACAATTAATGCAGTCAATAGTTAATGGAGTTAATCAATTAAGGGAAGCAAACAATTAATGGATTCATAGAATTAATTGGAGTCAACAATTGATAGAATCGAACAATAAAGAGGAGTCAGCAATTAATGGAATCAAACAACCATAGAATCAAACAATGAACAGACATTTCCTACTGCAGTGGCCCTGGGGGAAGGTTCTGGAACAAGGTGATGCACACTCAGGGTAGGGAAGCGTCCATTCAACTCCACACTCGAGCGACAGCGGCGGATTGTCTTGAAATGGCAGGAGAACACCTGGGCACAGACGGAATGAGATGAACTGATGGTCGTGGTATGTGGTAGTGGTAGATGACCAGAGAATTGACAGTCGACAGGTGAAGGTCTGGGGACACAGCCCACGAGTCCAGGACCTATGATGAGATCACAGCCAGAATTTGACGAACAGTGGAGTAGCTAGATAGTGACTGTATGGCGGCTGGGGTGAATCTGCAAACAAGCGAGTAAGCAGCGCGAACGAGCAGGAAGATAGTTTCCTCCCATACACACTACTTCTCTCCCTTATCATATTTATATATATCAACTCCACTGTAAAGTATGTATATACTTATAATGTAAAAAAAAATAAATATAAATAAAATAAAATAAATAAAATAAATAAGTATCGAAGTGATAACTGTGGTAACATTCTGATATGTTCTTACTACCACCATGCTATGTGTACGATTCCAGATGATACTAAATGTTACTTAATACAGTACTTCCTTGAGATAAATGTACAATATATATCAGGTGCCTACAAGAGAGCTCAGCTCTCACTGGCTCAACCGTTTTTTTTCGACTCTATATCTTTGTTCTTCTGGCTAAATAAACCGTTTCAATATCAATATCAATATCAATTTTAAGCCAGGATACCACTACTGGGCTAGAGAGGTGTTCCATGGCAAAATACACCTAATGTAGGAGCGGAAATTGGCACGAATGCTTTCAAGAACAATTACTAAGGGGAAAGGAAAATTAGTTGGTGAAGGAAATCCAAGGTCCAAGATCTGGCTGATATTGGCAAAACTGAGCCACGAGCGGCGTTTGCGGCATTCACCCATGGAGTCGAGCATCGCTGGAATTACCTGATGCGCACTATCCCCGATATCGAACCTCTGCTCCACTCTCTGGAAGAAGCCATCAGGGTCAATTTTATTCCAACACTAGTGAAAAGCCTTCATTGAACCCAAGCAGAACGGTCACTCCTTGCACTACCACTGAGACCGGGAGGAATGGGAATTACTTATCCAGAAGAGCTTGCTGTAACTGAACATTAGAACTTTGTCAGGCTCACAAAAGAAAGCACATAATAGTTCAGAATGCAGTAAGTGAAGTGGATACCAAAGACTGAATCAAGATTAGACGTTCCACTACGATAGAACGGCATTGTCAGCGAACTTGTGAAAAAGGGAGCTATAGCGCAGGAGGTGTGCGCTAAATTTTATTTTTGTGAGCAAAGGTTCAAATTGTCACATTATTCAGATTTATTTTGATAAATGCGATTTAGTAGAGTATGTGTATCACCGCTCATTCCTCTAACAATGGCCATCGCTAAAAATACACTGATAACTAACGTGCCTAACCCCTCGTGTCTGCCACACAACAACTTTAATTGAATGGTTCATTGTGGATGTTATTTTCTAAAGAAAGCCTGGATGGTGGCAGCTCTAAGATGTAAGTACAGTAATGACACGAGTGTGTAAGAATAGAGAAGAACGTGGTTATCCCAGGTAAATCCCCCAAACAGAATATAACTAAGTAAACCTGAGGAAAAAGTAAGAAGAAATAAACAATTAAGTAAGAGTACTGAAAAAAAAAATAAATACTTTGAGAAAATTAATTAGAAAATTAAGAATACAAAAGAGATATAACAAAGAAGGATACAAAAAAAATTAAAGTGGCAATCCCCAACATTAAAAAGTTAGCTACTTTTGCATTAGGATATTTATTATAAGGGAATTAAAATGGTAGCGAAGGTGTGGCTATTGGGGGAGCCTGGAGGCCACTAAGAAAAAAGTAGTAGTACTAGTAATAGGGTACCACCCAAATGCCAGCAAGTCCTTCCTCATTGTGAAGACAGAACATTATGAACGGGCAATGGAGGTGCTCGATGGAAGTGAGTTCAAAATAACAAAGGATGGCCAAGAACACCTAGGCCCAGTAATCGGCACGACGTTCTTCAAGGCCGAGTACGTAATGGAAAAGGTGAATGAGTGGGTTTTGGTGGCGCCGATGGTAGAACGGTACCGCTCTTGCCTCGCAAGCGAGATGTCACGGGTTCGATTCCCGGGTCGGTGGAAAAGTTTTTGGACATACTTCCTAGCCCTCATTGGTCCCTCTTCACCTAGCAGTAAAGTAGGTACCTGTTGTAAATCGAAAGTTGCGAAGTCATATTCAGGGAAAGTTGTTGCAGCTTCCAATAACTTGATGACATAAAACCATTGACTCTTCAGGCTTCTACACCCTTAACTCATGAGACATAAAGGCAAGCATTAGCTTAGCATGCTACCCTGTTGGGCACTGTAAACGCTTCTGCGCTTCACCTTACACAGGATTTAGGGGTGTGCCCAATATAAAAAAAAAAAAATAAGTGGGTTAGGGAAATCCAAGCTCTGTCTGATATTGCTAACACAGAGCCACATGCGGCTTTTGCGGCATTCACCCATGGAGTCAAGAAGCATCGCTGGAACAACCTGATGGGCACTATCCCTGACATCGAACCCCTCCTCCACCCTCTGGAAGAAGCTATCAGCATCAATTTTATTCCCAAATTAGTGAAACACCTTCACTTAACCCCAGCAGAAAGATCACTCCTTGCACTACCACCGAGACTGGGAGGAATGGGATTGACCAATCCAGAGGAGATTGATGCCACCGAACATCAAAACTCAGTTAAGCTCACGGCAGCCCTCACTGACCACATAATAGCTCAAAAGGCAAAAGTTGAGGTGGATACCAGTGAAGTAAACAAGATTCGAAGGTCCATTACGACAGAATGACAGCACGGCCAAAGTGATAAGTTGCAGCAACTGATGCTGCAAGTACCAGAAAAAAAAGTAGCTATAGCACAGAAGGTGCGCACCTCGAACTGGTTACCTACGTTACCGATATGGACAAATGGTTTCAGTCTCAATAAACAAGAATTTACAGATGCCATTGCTCTAAGGTATGGTAGGCCAGTAGAAGGTTTGCCCTCCCAATGCGTGTGTGGCTCTTCCTGTGACGGTGATCACGCCATGGTGTGCAAGAAAGGGGGCTTCATATGTGTATAATATGGACATGAAGTAGTACCTTAAGCTGTGTATTATTATATTACTGTATTAATTATGTACAGTAAAGTATTACAGAACATGTATTAATTCTATGTAATATTTCCATTTATTATGCACCATGTTATGTATATGAATTATCATATTTACATTTTATGTATTCAGCTTGTGAGTGCTGGCATCTGTACATGTCAGCGCGCAGTGATACATGGAGCGGAGACCACCAATCCTTCAAGTGTGGAAGTGCTCTGTCTCATTATTCCATCTGTATATATCTCCCGTACGAGTATAAGAACCTATTTTTAAGATAACAAGTGTTTGTGTATACCCTCAGTAGTGTAGAACATTTTGGGGGTACCAAAGACAAACATAGAATATGCATGAGGCATGACGAAGTAAGGGATCTCACAGCAAATATGTTGAAGGAAATCCGTCGTGATATCAGGGTAGAACCGACCCTCCTTCCACTGGACGGTGAAAATTTCCAACATAGGACTGCAAACACATCCAACGAAGCCCGTGTTGATGTCAGTGTTCTTGGATTCTGGACGCTGGGACAGCGAGCCTTCTTCGGCATCAGGATTTTTGATCCCATGGCAGCATGTCACCGTAACTTAGCTCTCGATGCTGCACACAGGAGAAATGAGAACGACAAGATAGGGGAATATGGGGAGAGAATTCAGAATGTTGATCAAGGCAGCTTCACTCCTCTAGTGTTCACAACCTCTGGTGGGATGGGACCAAGTGCAAGATGTTTCTACGCCAGACTCGCGGAGGTGATCTTCGAACAGAAGCAGCAGCCTAGAAGTTATGTTACAGCCTGGATGAGATGTCGACTGTCCTTCTCTCTCCTTAGGTCTGCTTTGCTCTGCCTCAAGGGAACGAGAGCATCGGCCCCAAAGCCGACGACAACAGTTGCAGATATTGACTACGAAGCAACAGTCACTGAATGCCACATAGATCTCCGGCTCATCTAACTCAACACAGCTAGGGTAGCTACTTATGTATTAGGATATTTAATTTTAAGGTAATAAGAAGGCGGTGAAGGTGTGGATATTGGGGGGGCTGGAGGCCTGTTTAAAAAAAAAAGTAATAATAGTAGTAGCAGTAGGCGCGGCGCGGGTGCAGTGGCTGCAGTGTTGTGTCTTCCATGATTTATAGTGATTTTGTAGGGGCCATATTCGGTATGTGGGAGTAGGAACTTCATAGTATGTCAGTAAATACCAGACGTCACCGTAATCATTGCCACCGAAGGTTCTTCTCATCCCTTACGGCATTAGTTGCAAATTTTCCTTGTGTGTACCAGCGATCAGCAGGCGAGTGGCAAGTGTTTGGTGTGACGGTTGTTGGTGGCATTGTGGGATAGACCTATTCTGGCTGGTGGGGTCTTGCGACTCCCGCCCCTTAGGTCACTGACAGAAGGCCAAATATTCTATGCCTGTTGCCGCCTCCCACAATTAACGGTCACCCCGTGAGTGCCAGCCACGCTCTAAAACCGACGACTTGAGTCTTTATTACTATACTTACATCAGTGTAACTATAGAAATAGTGACTATTCTTGCCACATATATATAAGTAAGTGTTAGGTGTGACGATTCCTGCTCCCAGTGTATAATTCCGATGTTGTGTAGATTGTCGCCCTCACCCACCCCAGGCGCGCACGTATGCCCCTACTACCCGGACACAGCGGTCCAACCTGTCACCTGTCTGCCCTTTTCTCATAAGAACTACTTTCCTCCGTATGAGACCAAAGCAGATGTCGGTGGCGAACATAACTGTCGCCCGAAGTGTGGAGCATTATGCCGGGTAACAGCTGTTGTTGCATCTGTGCTAGCGAGAACCAAAATTGCAAAAGCTGTGAATATGCGAGAAACAACCGACCATGTGTGGGGTGTAGAAAGGGTAACAATTGCCGGCATCCCCATGGCAGGGAGCCAACATAGGAGGCCACAGTGGATATCGCCCGGACACAACCACCCGTTGATATCCTGAATGATAGCAGTGATTCTACTCATTCTGAAAATGTACTGCCAATAAACGCTACTCCAACATTAGCAGATGTCCACGAGATGAATGAGAGACAGCCACCACAGTCGAATATCATGTCGATGGAAAATGAGGATATATGGGTTAAAGAAATCTACTCAGAAGTTGTCAGGTGGTCGCCAGCTAACCTATTTGAACCACCCAAGTGTACGGGCACAAAATAATTGAATCGGGAGATGACTCACTCATAATGAAGTACACTCAGAAAAGCTTCCTTGCTCCATTAGCTCAAAATTCTGGCAATAATATCCCATCAATTCTGTAAGAGCACACTCAAGGACTAAGTGCAAAGAAAATGTAGCAGCAATAAAGAATGTGCAAGAAAGAGCTATTGGTGATCTACGCGAGGCAAGAACACTACAGGAGAACAAAATTCATAGCAGAGGGAAAGCAAGACACCGAGGATGTTGCAAGAAAGTTTGGTAACGAGATGCGGGTGGGAAAAGTATCTTTGGCGGTAAGATCTCTCACAAAGGGATCTTCCGGTGGTGGTTTGCCAGTAAACAGAGAGACATTACAACAACTGAAGGAAAAATATCCACCTGCAAGTAAGGAAGAAGGCATCAAGTTCCAGGGTGTCTATATCCCTCCAAATGCATGTCATGTTCGAGAAAAAAGCAGGAGGGATGGTCTGGAAAAAGCATTGAAGTCACAGGGAGGGCAGGCCCTTCACACATGGATGCAGACGGCTGGAGAGTCATCCTCAGCACTAACAAGTTTGGTGATGCAGTAAGTAATCTCTGCAATGACACGCCGCCCTTGCTAAAAAGCTAGTAATCTCGTGCTGCCATCACCTTCATGTTCTGATTTCCTGCCGCCTCATTCCCGGGATAAAAATCCAGGATGTAGGCTTATAGGGATGGGGAAAATGCTGAGACGGATCATTGGAAACAGCATAATGGAGGTGGTAAATGATGATGTCAGGGCAGCTGCAGGGAACCTGCAAGTATGTGCTGTCCATAAGGCTGGGAGTGAAGCTGCCATTCACGCCAGGAGAAAGATATTTGAGCATTGTGATTGTCAGGCAGTACTCCTCGTTAAAGTCTTCCAACGCAAATGCAAGGCTACACTGCAAAATATCAAGATTAAGTGCCCAAGTTATGCAGTGTATGTTTTATAACACCTATAGGAATCCATCAGACCTTTATATAACAAGCTTCAAGGCCTTAAGAAAAGATAACATCAAACAGTCAACTGAGGGAAATACGGAGGAGGACCCTGTCGCCGTGGCAGTATACGCATTAGGCCTATCCGTGCTCCAACACACAATAAAATTTTAAACAACCGCGGTCAAGCAAGTGGCTTATGTTGACGACCTTACAGGAGCAAGAAAAGTGGAGGACATCAAAAAAGTGGTGGGACCTGATAACATCACGTGGTCCACAAATAGGGTACCACCCAAATGCCAGCAAGTCTTTCCTCATTGTGAAGCCAGAACACTGAAAAGGCAGTGGAGGTGTTCGGTGGAATTGAGGTCAAAATAACAAAGGACGGCCTAAGACACCTATGGGTGGTAATCAGCACGAGGGACTTAAAGACCGAGTACGTAACACAGAGCCAAATGCGGCTTTTGCGGCATTCGCCCATGGGGTCAAGCATCGCTGGAATTATCTGATGAGCACTATCCCTAATATCAAACCTCTCTTCTACTTTCTGGAAGAAGCTAAAACGTCCTTTTTTTGCAAAATTAGTAAACACCTTTGCTTGACCTCAGCAGAAAGATGACTCCTTGCACTACCACCGAGACTGGGAGGAATGGGATTGACCAGTAAAGAAGAGATTGCTGCCACTGAACATTAAAACTCAGTCAAGCTCACGGCAGCCCTCACCGACCACATAACAGCTCAGAATGTAACAAGTGAAGTAGATACCAGCGAAGTAAACAAGATTCGACTTTCCATGAAGACAGAACGACAGCACACCCAAAGTGATAAGTTGCAACAACTGATGCTGCAAGTGTCAGAGAATTAAAAAAAAAAAGTGGCTATAAGGCAGGAGGTAGGCGCCTTGAACTGGTTAACTACATTACCGATAAGGGCAAATGGTTTCCTCTCTGACAATCAGAGAGAAAAAAAAGGAAAACTAGCATCATCATGGGTGCCGGAAGTTGGAGGACGGAAATGCCGCTTTAAGCCTGTCACAGGTGTGAGATGCAGTTATTAGAGCAGGTCTCCTCTGGGGGTCGTATGCATACTTTTTTCTCTCAGCACATGAGGACAGTGCTGTCTTTTTTTAGGAAGGTCGATTGTAATATTCAGAAATTTCGGTGTGATATTTAGAGATATTTAGAATGAAAATAATTAATCTGCCGAAACAGGAAAGCATCAGTGGGCCAAGCTGAAACACCCACGCCTCATGGCGAGTCAAATGAGCTCAAGCAATGTCCCTAAGCACGGTGGAAGCATTTTGAACTAGGCCTATATAAAAATAAATTGTGCTTTATCGAATTAATGTAGACACGATTCATGAAGTTAAGGGACAATTATTAAATTTAAAGTTATTGTAGATCGTTTCTCAGTCTAAATATGTTATGTGTGTCCCAAAGAAACTATTAGTTACGCGAAAAGATGATGTCACTCGGCCAAGCGAACGCCTTGGGGAGACTGAGGTGGGCGGCAGTCAGTAGCGCGCTGGGGCTTGGGCCAAATAGACGTTCGTCCGCACGTCTCTGCCAAGGAAAACGACCACGTGGCCTCGTCCCTATCATGCACGGTCATCAGTGTTGCAAGTAAGTTTTATTCGATCTCAGACAGTATTTAGATAGGGCGGAGAAGAAGTTAACAATAGCTAACAGAGTGTTCTCTTGCAGGGTTTTTGAGAACCCACGTGGTCTATCGGTTTAGCCGTGGGTCAATGGGTGCTTAGCTGGTGTATAGCCAGCCACGCACAAGGTGAACCACCATTCACCTTGTGCGTGGGTCGTCCCAGACAGGCTATGTTCTGGTGTAGTATAACTAAAATTGGGATTTCTATTTCTCAGTGATTGTTATTATTTTGTTGGATGCCCCTAAGGCATGTTCATTGGTGCAACTAATATTTTTTTAGGGTTTTAGTGCCACTAAGTGAAGTGGGATGTACGAAGGAATTGTTGCAGATGAGTTCCTCGTTCTGGTGTAGGTAGTACTGCTTCATTAGTAGTCCTCTCCAGATGCATTTAATATTTTTTAATAATTTTTCATCCCATGTATAACTTTTGTTCCCCATTGTAGTGTTTTTAAGCCACGCTAAGAAGTACTCTAGTGTTGGTGTACCATTATTGATTGTGTCTGTAGTGTTGGAAGGAATAGAAAGTGTCATCTTTTACAGTGCGTCTCATTAACCCCAATCACAGGTGCTAGCTTTCCACGGTCACAGGGAATAATTTTATTTAAAATGAACTGTTGCTTCTCGAGACTTAATTGGACGATTATATCTGAAGCGTCTGACGTACACAAATAATAAGGACACACACATCTTGATTATAATATATTTGTAATGGTGTTCACAATTGAGAATGTTCTCACATCATTCTGGCAGTATTATGGTGAGATGTGAATATGGTTTATGGCGATATACTTGAAAGTAGGAGGGAGAAGACGGATAGTGGGAGAGAATATATGTGTATATATATATATATATATATATATATATATATATATATATATATATATATATATATATATATATATATATATATATATATATATATATATATATATACCTTGATAAAATCACAGGGGAAAAGGGAAACCACAAGGAAAAAAAAACACGAAGTTCCCAAGCGCTTTCGTGTAATTCACATCTTCAGGGGTGAGTACAGACTAAGGAGAAATACATAAGGAGAAATAAGGCAAACAGAGTATTGAGTTTTATATCTAGAAGTGTAAGTAATAAGAGTGCAGAAGTCTTATTGCAACTATATCTTGCGCTAGTCAGGCCGCACCTCGATTATGCAGTTCAGTTCTGGTTCCCTTATCATAGAATGGATATCAATTCACTAGAGTCGGTGCAGCGAAGAATGACGAAAATGATTCCGGGACTTAGAAACCTTCCATATCAGGATAGGTTAAAGAAACTTAACTTGCATTCCCTAGAAAGACGAAGAGTGTGGGGAGATATGATAGAAGTATTTAAGTGGGTGAAAGGAATCAATAAAGGGGATATAGATAAAGTTCTTATAATATCCGAGCAGGATAGGACTCGGGGCAACGGATTTAAGTTGGATAAGTTTAGGTTTAGGAGGGAGATAGGAAGAAACTGGTTCACAAATAGAGTGGTGGACGAGTGGAACAAGCTTAGCAACTTTGTAGTGTTACGAGTTGGGGATTTAGAATATAGTTAAAAGTCTACCCAGATCCCAACAGGCAGCAATAATAAAAAACAAAGACAATCGGACTATAAAAGGGTAGACAAAGGATGCGAGTTTTTGTTGTGTATAATAAAGTACCATAAATTCCTTAACAAAATATTCAGCTTTCTATAATTTACCCTTAACCATACTTAACCTAAACATTAACAGTATATACATATTTATACAACATACAATAATTTGAAGCAAGGTGGAGGTGGGGGAGGCAATATAAGATTACAAATACTTAAGTGCGGAGCTGAGATGGCTGACGAGTAAGGCTGAGTATTGTAGAAGACGGTAGGTAGTCACTGTGCCGTAGGTTTCCAGGATAGGTGGTCCAGTGGTCACTTCCCAGAGTGAACTGAACTCTCATCGAACTGGAGCTGATGAAGAAGACTTGGAGGAGGTGACGCAACAACCAGGATATGGAGAAGGTAAACCCCGGAGTGGTAACTAAGACTAGTCATACTCGGGTTTCGTCCCTAGATGGCGTTGCTCGTGGTGCTGGGTAGGTACATCAGGACAATAGATGGCGTGGTTCATAGTGCTGGGTAGGTAGATCATGACAATTGATGGCGTGGTTCGTAACACACCCCCCTTCCAAAGACCTCCATAGCGCGGGCGCGAAGGAGGTGATCACCTAGTGCGTCTGGAGAGTAGCTGCTGCATTTCCACTGGAGCTCGGGATAAGGAGTCCGCAATCAGGTTGTCCAACCCCTTTATGTGCCTGACTTGTAGATTATAGGGCTGAGTGTGGAGAGCCCAGCGGAGGATTCGCTGGTTGGAGGTCTTGTTGGTTTGGATGAACGTGAGTGGGTTATGGTCGGTGAAGACTAGGGTTGTTTGTGGGCAAGACTGGAGGTAACATTCAAATTCTTTATTGCCAACACCAGAGCCAGGGCCTCCTTCTCTATGGTCGAGTAGTTGGTCTGATGTTTTTTCAACTTGGCGGAGTAGTATGCCACAGGGTGAAGGACATCAGTGGTTGGGTCGGGTTGCAGGAGCACAGCCCCCACTCCGACACCGCAAGCGTCGATTTGCAGATGGAAGGGCAAGGTGTAGTCAGGGGGGTGGACTACAGGCTTGGAGGCAAGGAAGGCTTTGAGGCGGTGGAAAGACTGGTCGCACCTCTGGTTCCAGATGTAAGGGACAGCAGAACTGGTAAGGTCTGTGAGGGGTCCGGCCACGCTGGAGAAGTTACTGCAGAACCGACTTTAGTAGCCGCACATCCCCAGGAAGCGCATGAGTTCCTTCCTCGTCCTTGGAGTGGGGAAGGACAAGATGGCTTTAACGTTTGCGTCCTTGGGTCTCACCAAACCATGCCCAACGATATGTCCCAGGTAAGTCACTGAGGCCCGGCCAAAAGCAGATTTAGCCAGGTTTATGGTGAATCCAGTCTCTTGCAGTCGTGCGAACAGTATCTCCAAACGCACCAGATGTTCGTCCCAGCCGTCCGACACCCCCACCAGGTCATCCAGGTAGGCGAACGTCCCACCTATGTCCTGAATCAGGTAATTGATGGCCCTCTGGAACGTGGCCGGAGCATTAGAAAAGCCAAACGCCATAACCAAATATTGAAAAAGACCAAATGGAGTTATAAATGCTGAGATTATTTTTGCCCTATCCGTAAGTCCCACTTGATAATATCCTTTCAATAAGTCCACCGTAGATATAAATTTGGCACAGCCTATGCTGTCTATCATATCTTCAATCAAAGGTAAAGGGTTGTTCCAATTTGGCCTGTTCCAACTTTTCCTCATGCTCCAACTTGTACTCCAACTTGGCCTGTTCCAACTTGGCCTGTTCCAACTTGGCCTGTTCCAACTTTTCCTCCTGCTCCAACTTGGCCTGTTCCAACTCGAGTTCTTTCATTTTGATTTGGAACTCGAATCTAGCTCGTTCTAGTTCTAAGGTGTCTACTCTTTGTGCTTTTTCTTGAGGGCTAGCCAGACCTGAGGCAACTTCTGAGTGAGGAGGGGTGGTGGATAGTGGTTGAAGTTTCTTGGACATGGGCGTTAATCGGTCAACAGCGGATTCTTTTAAAACTTCTTGTTGAACCAACATTTCAATTACATGATTTTTTAACATTTCCTTAGTCAGTTGCTGTGAAAATGGGATATTGTAATAGTTGGCTATTTCTTTCCATTCTTTCTTCAGGATATTAACACGTAATTTAGCTACGGAAGGATTTTCAATAAAATCCTGGAGATCAAAACCTGAGGTGGCCATTGTTAAGAAAACTAGGATAAATTAACTAATGGTCAAAAGATAAGATAAGTGGATTACCCTAGAAAATATCACGGCAGTGGATAACCAGAAAGTCCCGGAAACTAACCAAGTTATACCTAGGGAAATTACACTTATGAATATTGTTCTTCTGATAAGATCCTTAAATAAGGATAAGAGACTTGAAAGAGGAAGGGCGTATTACGGCATTAATATAAAGATCCGGATTAACAACCCTTAGATACTTGAAACAGGAAGGGCGTATTACGGCATTTATATAAAGATCCGGATTAACAACCCTTGAGTAAACAGGAAGGGCGTATTACGGCATTAATATAAAGATCCGGATTAACAACCTTGAGTAAACAGGAAGGGCGTATTACGGCATTAAAGATCCGGATTAACAACCCTTAGATACTTGAAACAGGAAGAAGGGCGGATATTAAACAGGAAGGGCGTATTACGGCATTAATATAAAGATCCGGATTAACAACCCTACTTGAAACAGGAAGGGCGTATTACGGCGTTTATATAAAGATCCGAATTAACAACCCTTGAGTAAACAGGAAGGGCGTATTACGGCATTAATATAAAGATCCGGATTAACAACCCTTGAGTAAACAGGAAGGGCGTATTACGGCATTTATATAAAGATCCGGATTAACAACCCTTGAGTTACTTGATTATTGACCCCGAATGAGATAATGAGAAGAACAATAATTGAGGCTTTATAATTATGGGGTCCTGGTAGAGCGGGGCGTCCCAAGATATCACTTCACCCTAAACTAGTGACTATGGAACAGCCTACTCTGGAGCGAGGGTACGGCATTAAACAGATCCGGATTCTTCCCTACACTCGATAAGACTTACTACACGACTGCCACGTGTAATAACAGGTAAGCCTTATGACACTTGGAACCAAATATCCTACGTCTGTCACTCTTACTGTACGATAATACCAATATATGCACACACATATGAAGGAAACTTTAAACCACCGAAAAGCAATTGTGAACAGAAGTGACTGGGAGGAATAATTAACAAGGAGTAACAAGGGGAGAAGAACTATGGCACTTAAGGTCGTGTCCTATCACGGTCGCCATTTGTTAAGAGTTGGGGATTTAGAAAATAGTTAAAAGTCTACCCAGATCCCAACAGGCAACAATAATAAAAAAACAAAGACAATCGGACTATAAAAGGGTAGACAAAGGATGCAAGTTTTTGTTGTGCATAATAAAGTACCATAAATTCCTAAACAAAATATTCAGCTTTCTATAATTTACCCTTAACCATACTTAACCTAAACATTAACAGTATATACATATTTATACAACATACAATGATTTGAAGCAAGGTGGAGGTGGGGGAGGCAATATAAGATTACAAATACTTAAGTGCAGAGCTGAGATGGCTGACGAGTAAGGCTGAGTATTGTAGAAGACGATAGGTAGTCACTGTGCCGTAGGTTTCCATGATAGGTGGTCCTGTGGTCACTTCCCAGAGTGAACTGAACTCTCATCGAACTGGAACTGATGAAGAAGACTTGGAGGAGGTGAAGCAACAACCAAGATATGGAGAAGGGAAACCCCAGAGTGGTAACTAAGACTAGTCATACTCGGGTTTCGTCCCTAGATGGCGTTGCTCGTGGTGCTGGGTAGGTAGATCAGGACAATAGATGGCGTGGTTCGTAGTGCTGGGTAGGTAGATCATGACAATTGATGGCGTGGTTCGTAACAGTAGTAAGTGCTGGAACTCTGGAAAGTTTCAAAAGGAGGCTAGATAGATTCATGGATGATAGAGAGTGGTAGTAACTCTCGACAGGAGCTGCCATGCACAGGCCAACCGGCCTATTGCAGACTCCTTATTTTCTTATGTTTTTATGTTCTTATAACAAGGCAAATATATATACAGTAGAGGGAGGTGAGATCAAATCCACAATAGTCAGGTAGTGACCCTACTAATCTTCAAAAAGCACCGCAGCAGTCGGTAGTCAGGTCAGAGGGTAAGATGACCCAACCTTCTCACCTGGTTACAAATCTTCTTAATTTCGAAATTATCCAGTTTGTACATACCATTACTCAAATTCATGTTGACGGATTCGGTATGTTTAATGAGACTGGATTCTATAATGTTCCTACTGTCAATTGAATTACAAGGTAATATTGAGGAGGCATTATCCCAGTCAATGCAATGCTTATTATCCCTCAAATGAACAAACAGAGCATTGGATTCCTGGCCTCTCCTAACACTATATATATGTTGTTTAATTACAAGATCTTTACCTGTCTGGCCTAAGTAAAACATATTACATTCCTTGTAAGGAACCTTATAAATGCAGCCACCTGTATTGTTGGGGGAGTTTTTGATTAGCGTTTGTTTAACAGTGCATGAGTTTTTAAATGCCACATTGACGTTCCAGGTTTTTAATTGTAAAGGAATTTGAGAGAAATTTTTGTGAAATGGTAATACTAAGAAATTCTTATAGTCATGGGTGGGCGTGGGATCGGTTCTGCAAAAAGATTTCTTAGTAATGTTCAGGCATTTGTCTTTGAAAGGCCTAGGGTATTTAAGGTTCAAGCCAATATTATAGGTATATTTATATTCCTCATCAATGAATTCCGGGCTGCAAATACTCAAAGCACGTAAAAACATTGATGAAAAAGGTGACTGTTAGACTCTATTATGGTGGGCAGAATAATAATGAATGTATGAACACACATTAGTAGGTTTTCTATAAATACTGAACTTAAAGGTGTTACCTATTCTGTGGATCAGACAGTCTAGGAATGACAATTTACAGTCATGCTCTAATTCCACAGTGAATTTGATCGAGGGGGCTAAGTTGTTAAGTTGTGGCAGGAAAGCTTTTAGGTCCTCATTACATGGCCTGAGACATAATACATCATTTACATATCTAAACCAGACTGCTGAAGGTGGTAAAATATTACTTAATAGTGTTACGAGTTGGGGATTTAGAATATAGTTAAAAGTCTACCCATATCCCAACAGGCAACAACAATAAAAAAACAAAGACAATCGGACTATAAAAGGGTAGACAAAGGATGCGAGTTTTTGTTGTGTATAATAAAGTACCATAAATTCCTTAACCAAAATATTCAGCTTTCTATAATTTACCCTTAACCATACTTAACCTAAACATTAACAGTATATACATATTTATACAACATACAATAATTTGAAGCAAGGTGGAGGCGGGGAGGCAATATAAGATTACAAATACTTAAGTGCGGAGCTGAGATGGCTGACGAGTAAGGCTGAGTATTGTAGAAGACGGTAGGTAGTCACTGTGCCGTAGGTTTCCAGGATAGGTGATCCTGTGGTCACTTCCCAGAGTGAACTGAACTCTCATCGAACTGGAGCTGACGAAGAAGACTTTGAGGAGGTGACGCAACAACCAGGATATGGAGAAGGGAAACCCCGGAGTGGTAACTAAGACGAGTCATACTCGTGTTTCGTCCCTAGATGGCGTTGCTCGTGGTGCTGGGTAGGTAGATCAGGACAATAGATGGCGTGGTTCATAGTGCTGGGTAGGTAGATCATGACAATTGGTGGCGGGGTTCGTAACACACCCCCCCTCCAAAGACTTCCATAGCGCGGGCGCGAAGGAGGTGATCACCTGGTGCGTCTGGAGAGTAGCTGCTGCATTTCCACTGGAGCTCGGGATAAGGAGTCCGCAATCAGGTTGTCCACCCCTTTTATGTGCCGGACTTGTAGATTATAGGGCTGGGTGAGGAGAGCCCAGCGGAGGATTCGCTGGTTGGAGGTCTTGTTGGTTTGGATGAACGTGAGTGGGTTATGGTCGGTGAAGACTAGGGTTGTTTGTGGGCAAGACTGGAGGTAACATTCAAATTCTTTATTGCCAACACCAGAGCCAGGGCCTCCTTCTCTATGGTCGAGTAGTTGGCCTGATGTTTTTTCAACTTGTTGGAGTAGTCTGCCACAGGGTGAAGGACATCAGTGGTTGGGTCGGGTTGTAGGAGCACAGCCCTCACTCTGACACCGCTAGCGTCGATTTACAGATGGAAGGGCAAGGTGTAGTCCAGGGGGAGGTACTAGGCTCAACTAAGTTATGTTTTATCAAAAAATCTACCTCCTTTTTCATAATATCTCTTTTTTGTGGATTTAGTCAATATGCTGATTGCCTAATGGGTTGTACATCATCTGAGATTAGCTTAATATCATGTTTAAGTATATTGCAAAACCCTGGGAGGTCTGACGTGACTTTAGGAAGTGTTGATAATAACTTAGTGAGATCTTTTGCTTGAGATGGATTCAGAACAGAAAAATACTCATCCAAGTTGTTGAGTATGTGACTGTTTGCAGGGTTCTCTTTAGGTATAGGGAAGTCTAAATTCTCCAATAGGTCCATGTCATCTGTCTCCGGCTCCGGCCCTGACAAAACCGTATGCAATACAGGTAGGCTTATAGCCTCTGGGATGTCTTCCTCTGACTGCCTGGAATGGTAAAGTTTCATGAGATTAATGTGAACAAGTTGTGAATCTTTTCGGCGATGAGGAGTATGGACTATATAGTTGAGGGGAGATAGTTTATTAGCAACTATATAGGGACCAGTAAACTTGCTTTTAAGGGGAGAGCCTAGAATGGGTAGAAAGAGTAACACTTTGTCACCTGGAGAAAATGATCTTTTAACTAATTTAGGTTGGGACTTCACCATTTTGTCTTGGACTTTTTTTAAGTTTGACTGAGCAATGGTTCAGACTTCAGTTAATTTGTCCCGTAAAGTGTCAATGTATTGGGAAACTGTTGCGGGCTTAATAGATGGAGTGTAAAACCACTGCTCCTTTACTATTTTAAGGGGTCCCCTAATTTGTCTCCCATATAGTAACTCGAACGGGGAGAAACCCAATGACTCCAGGGGACATTCCCTGATGGCAAAGAGTAACAAGTCTATGCTTTCATCCCATTCCTTTTGGTGTTCTATACAGTATTTTTTGAGCATTGATTTGAAAGTTTGATGGACCCGGTCCAAGCAACCTTGGGATTGTGGGTGGTAAGCCGAAGATGTACAATGGTCCACACTGAGGTCTTTCATCACCTGTTTGAACAGAGATGGATCAGATTGTTGGGCTGTAATGAGCTCATCCTTACTAATGGTCTTATTGTACAGATCTTCTGTGGGTAGTAAGATATTGGAGGTGGTTTCAGATGAAGAGGGCCCATTTCGCACACTCTGTGACCGGATGACAGCACAAGATGGGAAAAGGTGAGGAATAGTTTCTTCAAGGTCAGTGGTGGAGTTGACAGGTAAGGGAGAGTCGACTGTCTTTATGTTAGGAACCACTAGATCTCCTACCAAGTCATTACCCAATAATAAATTAATGCTGCTCACAGGCATTGGATCTTTCCTAATGGCTATTTGCACTTCCCCAGTAATCAAGGGACATTGGAGGTGCACTTTAGCTAAAGGATAGGAAGAATGGGATGAGAGATCTGAAATTAGAACATTCTCATTAGTAAATGCGGTAGATATATCAGGAATGACGTTAAACAGGAGGATAGATTGTGCTGCGCCCGTATCACGTAGTATACGAATAGGGAAAGAACGAGACCCCTCTATGATTGAAATTTTTCCCTCATAGGTGAATGAAGAGAAGAGATCCTGATGGGGCCTTTCCACGTTGGTGGTTTCTATTGGTTTGGATTTGGGATCCAGGGAACTACTTTTAGCAATTCGACTCTTTGGGTGTTTACAAGTCTGGATCGTATGGCCTGGGTTTTTACAGTAAGAACAAGTAAACTTGGTTGCATCTCTGGGGGGGGGGGGTAGGTGTGGGACCTTTCGACCTACCACTCACGTCCCCAAGGTTATCAGAGGAGGACCTAACATGCCGGAAAGTACCACGTTCCCTACGGCACAGTGACTCCACCAGCAAGGCGTACACATCAGCCAGCTCAGCCGCACGCCCTAAATTAACCTCTCCCCGCTCCTCCACATGCTTCAAGATGTGAAATGGTATCTTGCTCTTCCACTCCTCCAGGACTACCAAGTTATACCTAGGGAAATTACACTTCTGAATATTGTTCTTCTGATAAGATCCTTAGATAAGGATAAGAGACTTGGAATAGGAAGGGCGTATTACGGCATTAATATAAAGATCCGGATTAACAACCCTTAGATACTTGAAACATGAAGGGCGTATTACAGCATTTATATAAAGATCCGGATTAACAACCCTGAGATACTTGAAACAGGAAGTGCGTATTACGGCATTAATATAAAGATCCGGATTAACAACCCTTACATACTTGAAACAGGAAGGGCGTATTACGGCATTTATATAATGATCCGGATTAACAACCCTGAGATACTTGAAACAGGAAGAGCGTAATGCGGCATTAATATAAAGATCCGGATTAACAACCCTTAGATACTTGAAACATGAAGGGCGTATTACGGCATTTATATAAAGATCCGGATTAACAACCCTTGAGTAAACAGGAAGGGTGTATTACGGCATTAATATAAAGATCCGGATTAACAACCCTTAGATACTTGAAACAGGAAGGGCGTATTACGGCATTTATATAAGATCCGGATTAACAACCCTTAGACAGGAAGGGCGTATTACGGCATTATATAAAGATCCGGATTAACAACCCTTAGATACTTGAAACAGGAAGGGCGGCATTTATAAAGATATTAACAACCCTTGGCGTATTACGGCATTAATATAAAGATCCGGATTAACAACCCTTAGATACTTGAAACAGGAAGGGCGTATTACGGCATTTATATAAAGATCCGGATTAACAACCCTTGAGTAAACAGGAAGGGCGTATTACGGCATTAATATAAAGATCCGGATTAACAACCCTTAGATACTTGAAACAGGAAGGGCGTATTACGGCATTTATATAAGGATCCGGATTAACAACCCTTGAGTAAACAGGAAGGGCGTATTACGGCATTAATATAAAGATCAGGATTAACAACCCTTAGATACATGAAACGGGAAGGGCGTATTACGGCATTTATATTAAGATCCGGATTAACAACGCTTAGATACTTGAAGGAGGAAGGGAGTATTACGGCATTAATATAAAGATCCGGATTAACAACCCTGAGTAAACATGAAGGGTGTATTACGGCATTAATATTAAGATCCGGATTAACAACCCTTAGATACTTGAAAGAGGAAGGGAGTATTACGGCATTAATATAAAGATCCGGATTAACAACCCTGAGTAAACAGGAAGGGCGTATTACGGCATTAATATAAAGATCCGGATTAACAACTCTTGAGTTTGGTATGATTGACCCCGAATGAGGTAATGAGAAGAACAATAATGGAGGCTTTATAATTATGGGGTCCTGGTTGAGCGGGGCGTCCCAAGATATCACTTCACCCTAAACTAGTGACTATGGAACAGCCTACTCTGGAGTGAGGGTACGGCATTAAACAGATCCGGATTCTTCCCTACACTCGATAAGACTTACTACACGACTGCCACGTGTAATAACAGGTAAGCCTTATGACACTTGGAACCTAATATCCTACGTCTATCACTCTTACTGTACGATAATACCAATATATGCACACACATATGAAGGAAACTTTAAACCACCGTAAAGCAATTGTGAACAAAAGTGACTGGGAGGAATAATTAACACTGAGTAACAAGGGGAAAGGAATATGGCACTTAATGTCGTGTCCTGTCACGGTCGCCATTTGTTACGAGTTGGGGATTTAGAATATAGTTAAAAGTCTACCCAGATCCCAACAAGCAACAACAATAAAAAAACAAAGACAATCGGACTATAAAAGGGTAGACAAAGGATGCGAGTTTTGTTGTATATAATAAAGTACCATAAATTCCTTAACCAAAATATTCAGCTTTCTATAATTTACCCTTAACCATACTTAAGAACATAAGAACATAAGAATGGAGGAAACTGCAGCGGGCCTATTGGCCCATACTGGGCAGTCCCGTTTACACCCAACCCCTATTGCTCATATAAGCATCCAACCTATGTTTGAAGCTATTTAGCGTATTCGAGTTAATGATGATATTTGGTAACTTGTTCCATTCATCCACTACTCTGTTTCCAAACCAGTGTTTACCGATTTCACGCCTAAATCTAAATTTATCTAATTTAAAACCATTGTTACGAGTTCGCTCCTGGTTGGATAGTTTGAGTACCTTTGTAATGTCCCCTTTGTTTAGCCCTGCCTTCCACTTATACACCTCTATCAGGTCGCCCCTCGCTCTAAGTCTCTCGAGGGAGTGCAAATTAAGATGCTTTAGCCTGTCTCTATATTCAAGGTTCCTAATGCCCGGGATTAGTCTTGTCATTCTCCTCTGAATTCTTTCCAAGGATTCTATATCCATTCTGTAATACGGTGACCAGAACTGAACTGCGTAGTCCAGGTGTGGTCTCACAAGAGCAAGATACAGTTTTAGGATGACCTCGCTAGTCTTGTAACTAACACTCCTTTGTATGAACCCAAGTACTTTATTAGCCTTGTTACGAGCAAAAACACATTGTTTACTTGGTTTAAGGTTCCTACTTATCATTACTCCTAAATCTCTCTCGCAGTCGGATTTCTCTATGGCATCGTTGTTCATCTGGTATCTGGTTTCCCTGTTTACATCTCCTATACTGAGTACTTTACATTTGTCGACGTTGAATTTCATCTGCCATTTTTCAGACCATTCGAAAATTTGTTTAGATCTTCCTGTAGTTTTGCCGAGTCCTCGTCAGATTTAATAACACGTCCTATTTTAGTGTCATCAGCAAATTTACTTATGTTGCTGTCTATGCCGATATCTATGTCGTTTATGTATATAATAAATAATAATGGTCCAAGTACTGAGCCTTGGGGAACACCACTTGTGACGTTGCTCCAATGGGACTTCGTGCCGTTAATGCTCACTCGCTGTTTCCTGTCCTGTAACCACGCCCTAATCCATTTAAGGATGTCACCTTTGATGCCATGTGCTTCTACCTTTCTGATTAGTCTTTCGTGGGGGACTCTGTCGAAGGCTTTGCTAAAGTCGAGATATACCACATCATAATTGTGCCCCTCGTCCACCGATTCGAAAACTGATGAAAAGAATGTTAATAGATTAGTTAGGCAAGAGCGTCCGCTTGTGAAGCCATGCTGGGAATCATTGATCAATCTGTGCTTCTCCAGGTGATTTCGAATAGAGTTTGAGATGATTGCTTCCAGTAATTTGCCTACTATTGATGTTAGACTGATTGGGCGGTAGTTAGAGGATAGTGATCTATCCCCCTTCTTGAAAATCGGTATTACATTCGCTATCCTCCAGGATTCTGGTACTACACCTGTTTTTAAGGACATGTTAAACAACTTTGCTAAGGGCATACTAAGCTCTTCCTTACATTCCTTTAATACTCTGGCAAATATCTCATCGGGACCAGGTGACTTATTAGGCTTTAGTTTGTCTATTTGCTTACTAACATCGTTACTAGTCACTACTATCTCACTTAATTTGTTTTCTTCACTATCTCTGAATAGAGTCGGTGCCTCGGGTATCATGTTTAAATTTTCGGTGGTGAAAACTGTTGAAAAATATTTATTCAAATTATTGCTCATTTCTCTGTCGTTATCAGTGAGCTCGCCGGTGTCTGACCGTATTGGTCCAATCTTTTCTCGTGTTTTAGTTTGATACATTTGGTAGAATCCTTTGGGGTTTGTCTTCGCCTCCCTTGCTATCCTTACCTCATTATTCCTCTTTGCTTTCCTTATCTCGGTTTTAACCCTACTCGCCAATACCCTATAATAGTCCCGGAGGTGAATTTCGCCACGATTTATCCTTCTACCTATAGCCTTCCTTTGGCCAATGATGTTCCTTAAATAATTATTAATCCATTTAGGGTCATTGTTGTCTGATCTGAGTTTTTTGTATGGTATGTTCTGCCTTTGTGCATTAAGTAACTCACTATTCAAATTGTCCTGGAACTCGGCAATCTCAGATCTCGTTATCAGGTCGGTGTCATCTGACAGGTTCACGGCCAAGCGCGACACCCCCTCTCTCAGCTGCCTCTTTAAACTGTCAAAGTTCGCCCATCTGAAATCTGGTACTTTAGTGGAATTTTCCTTACGTCTGCCCTGAAAGTCTAACTGGAATCTAATTTCTTTGTGATCGCTGTTTGCAAATTCGTTCCCTACCTCGACCCTGCTAATGAGGTTTTCTCTGTTTGACAGAACTAAATCGAGTATATTATTACCCCGTGTGGGTTCAGTTATATGTTGACTTAGAAAACAGTCCTGGATAGTCTCGAGAAAATCCTCTGATTCTGAGTTTCCTGTAAGGTCAGTCCAATCTATTTGGCCAAGGTTAAAGTCGCCTACTATACAGACTTTGTTGTGTATGGAAGCCCTGCGCATTTCATCCCAGATAAGTCGCTCTTTGACTCTATCAAGATTGGGAGGTCTATATATTACTCATGTGATTAATTTTTCTCTACCGTCGATTAATTCTATCCAAATTGTTTCTGTATTCCGCTCAGTTTTTATTTCCTTATCTATTTCACACTTCAGATTATCCCTAACATAGATTGCTACTCCGCCTCCTTTCCTGGTCTGCCTATCGGTATGGAACAGTTTGTAACCCGCAATTTGGTATTCGACTGGTAACTCACGTGTGTCTAGGTTGATCCATGTTTCAGTGAATGCAATTATTTCGATTTTTTCGGTACATACCAAGGCCCTAATATCATCCATTTTGTTTCTCATACTTCTACTGTTTGCGTAGTATACATTTAAGTTAGTCGTGTTCTGAGTCCTCCCCTTACCGCGTTTAGTTTTAAACTCCCTGTCTAATTCAGTTTTGTCATCATTCCTAACACTATTTCCCTGTAATCTTTCACTTTGTTTACCCGCCCCCACTGCAGTCTCCTCCACCCCCGTGCTCATATGTTCTCCTAGCAGTTTAAAGACTTCGATATCTTTTGAACTGCCCCCCCCCCCTAGCAGTATATACATATTTATACAACATACAATAATTTAAAGGAAGGTGGAGGCGGGGAGGCAATATAGGATTACAAATACTTAAGTGCGGAGCTGAGATGGCTGACGAGTAAGGCTGAGTATTGTAGAAGACGGTAGGTAGTCACTGTGCCGTTGGTTTCCATGATAGGTGATCCTGTGGTCACTTCCCAGAGTGAACTGAACTCTCATCGAACTGGAGCTGACGAAGAAGACTTTGAGGAGGTGACGCAACAACCAGGATATGGAGAAGGGAAACCCCGGAGTGGTAACTAAGACGAGTCATACTCGTGTTTCGTCCCTAGATGGCGTTGCTCGTGGTGCTGGGTAGGTAGATGAGGACAATAGATGGCGTGGTTCGTAGTGCTGGGTAGGTAGATCATGACAATTGGTGGCGGGGTTCGTAACAATAGTTTCTTTTCAAAGAATTCCGTATATAGGTTGCTTAATACTGGTGAGAGTGGATTACCCATTGCCATACCAAATTTTTTAGCATAATATTCTCCATTGAATTCAAATTTACAATCCTTAATACATAGTTTGATGAGTTCGATGAAGTCGAATTGGGCATGAGTATTACAAGGTATTATAACTAAACAATTTCAATCAAAAAATCCCTAGACACACACAGGTAAAGAAATCATTTAAATTTTGAGATTAAAATAAAAGTAAAAGTTAAAGTAAAGGAACTTAAGACATTTGCCTTCTTAAGTGCTCAGTTTCTGTATATATCTATATATCTATCTTAAATCTCCCTCTCTATCTATCTATCTATCGATCTATCTATCTATCTATCTATCTCTCTTAAATCTAACTTAAATCTATTTTAAATCTATGTATCTATCTATCTATCTATCTATCTGTCTATCTATCTAGCTATCTATCTATCTATCTATCTATCTTAAATCTATCTTAAATCTATCATAAATATTCTATCTATCTATATATCTTAAATCTATCTATCTATCTATGTATGTTAAATCTATCGATATATCTATCTAACTTTCTATTTATCTTACAGATATCTTATATCTTTCTATCTCTATTATCTTATATCTATCTATCTCTATCTATCTTATATCTATCTATCTCTATCTATCTATCTTATATCTATCTATATATCTATCTATTTTTTTACGGGGATTTGCCCACCCGGGCACAGGTCACTGACCCACATCGGGGCCTGGGGGGCGAAATGCATTAATAATAATAAATAATAGTCATAATAATTCATAATAAATAAATTTATGGAAAAAATAATAATAATAAAATAATAATGATAATAATAATAACTCTGTAATAATAATAATAATAATAATAATAATAATAATAATAATAATAATAATAATAATAATAATAATAATAATAATAATAATAATAATAATAATAATAATAATAAAGAACCATAATTAGAAAAATGAAAAAAGATCAAAAGTGAGAAACACTACACAAGTACACATAAGTATGTTGTGTTGTCAATGGTAAGAGAAACAATTGAGACCCTGCAATTGTGTGTAAATGAAGCAGAAAGTCAGATCAGCAACCTGGGACTTGGTCACAATTTTCGTGATGCCATATAGCAGCAGGGTCTACCATTAGACCACACATTATGCTTCCAATATCTTCCCAGGCGGTAGTACCTCCCTGTAAAGTAGCTGCCTACTACCTACTAGCCTTATAGATATCTTAAATCTATCTATTTATCTTTCTATCTTATAGATATCTTATATCTATCTATCTATCTATCTTATAGATATCTTATATCTATCTATCTCTATCTATTTATCTTATATCTATCTATCTATCTATCTCTATCTATCTATCTTATAGATATCTTATATCTATCTATCTTATAGATATCATATATCTATCTATCTATCTATGTACATCTATTTTATATATATATATCTTTCTATTTATCTATATATCTTATAAATATGTAATATCTATCTATCTTTATCTGTCTATCTTATAGATAGCTTATATCTAGCTATCTATCTATCTAGATATGTATCTATCTAGTAAAGTACTTTATTTAATTTGCATCATCCTTCATTTTCTAGAAATAAGCTAACTCTACCTAAATTAAGTTAGGTAAATTTAGGTTCAGTTATGATGATGTGTAAGGTTAAGTTAAAACTAGTTATTTCCTCAAGAATAACGAAAAAATTTTCTAATTAGCCTTCACGGTCAAAACCACCCCCACATTATCCCACTAAAACTATTATACAATTAACTTTCCTCTTAACTAATCAATTTACTCATCTGGTGGAACAGAATCCCCCTAACGCCACACACCAGGGACTGATTGTACATGGTGTGTTAATGTTCCTCAAAACACACAGACAGACACACACACACACACACACACACACACGTCAAGTCCCTCATCACACCATCTGTGAGGGAATTACTACACCACGTGAGGTCCCTCATAACACCATCTGTGAGGGAATTACTACACCACGTCAGGCCCCTCATAACACCATCTGTGAGGGAATTACTACACCACGTGATGCCCCTCATAACACCATCTGTGAGGGAGTTACTACACCACGTGAGGCCCCTCATAACACCATCTGTGAGGTAATTACTACACCACGTGAGGTCCCTCATAACACCATCTGTGAGGTAATTACTACACCACGTGAGGTCCCTCATAACACCATCTGTGAGGGAATTACTACACCACGTGAGGCCCCTCATAACACCATCAGCGAGGGAATTACTACACCACGCCAGGTCCCTCATAACAACATCTGAGGGAACTACTACACCACGTGAGTTCCTCCTAACACCATCTGGGAGGGAGTTACTACACTACGAGTTTGCTGTTCAACACCTACATTAATCTGTATGTTCACTGTATGTTCCTTTACCTTTCTCTAATGAAGGCTTTTGTTAAACCACCAATGTATGTAATAAGTCATTTATGTCCAATGTATATTTTCAGCCTTCGGGCTGCAGAATTTTTTCAATAAACCGTTAATTATTATTATTATTACACACACCCACACACACACACACACACACTGCCATTTTCACCCTCGGCTAAGGTGCTTCACCAGGCATGAATATGGTAAGCAGCTGCGGTGTTGGGTAGCTCTTACATGTTCACGGTTGGTTCCCTCTCATGAAATTTAATGTAAAGATGTGTTTTGGGATATTCCACACCTAAAGTAGTCCACTCCTCTTTCCACTTTACACTTATGTTACTTTTCTTTGAATTCCACGTGTCATTACTTAAGCCGAACTCGGCATGTGATTATAGCGACAAGGACATGTATGTATGTATGTATGTATGTATGTATGTATTTATGTATGTATGTATGTATGTATGTATGCATGTATGTATGTATTTATGTATGTATGTACAGTATGTATGTATGTATGTACAGTATGTATGTATGTATGTATGTATGTATGTATGTATGTATGTATGTATGTATGCATGTATGTATGTATGTATGCAAACTAGGAAAGGGAAGCTCTAAAATGTTTATTTGTAGGTCACAGCTTGCAAAATTCGAAACTTGTCGCCTGATTCGAGTGCAGTGTTATTTTCTTTTTGTGATAACATCATCCATAAGCACATTTTATTGTCCCACCACCTATGTTCTTTGTATGTAAAGAAGACTGGACACATGTCCTATCAAAGTTAGGCGACAGTTGCCATAAGCATTTGTCTAAATTACTAATATATTAGTAAACAGAACATAAGAACATAAGAACATAAGAAAATAAGGAGTCTGCAATAGGCCGGTTGGCCTGTGCATGGCAGCTCCCGTCGAGAGTTACTACCACTCTCTATCATCCATGAATCTATCCAGCCTCCCTTTGAAACTTTCCAGCGTTCCAGCACTTACTGCAAAGTTGCTAAGCTTGTTCCACTCGTCCACCACCCTATTTGTAAACCAGTTCCTTCCTATCTCCCTACCTAAACCTAAACTTATCCAACTTGAATCCGTTGTTCCGAGTCCTATCCTGCTCGGATATTACAAGAGAGAGAGAGAGAGAGAGAGAGAGAGAGAGAGAGAGAGAGAGAGAGACGCATCTCGCCCCCTAAAACACGATACACACTTTGTTATCCTGTCAATCAACACTATTAAGCGGGTTTAACCCCCCCCCACCTCTTCCTCCTCTCCTGTACTCTATTCAACTTATCCACCAATTGTTCTCCCTCCTCCTTCTTAACTCCTCCTCTGACTTACCACTCTTCCTGCCTCCTCCCCTTCCTTCCTATCTTCCTTCACCTTCCTCTGACTAACTTTTCTTCCTTTCGCCACCCCCACGTCAAACAACCCCCTCGTCCACGTCAATCCATCAACCCCCCGGCAAATAGTGTATAACATCCAAGGTCACACTAGAAGCAGCTGCCTGGACCCACATATAAACAACTTGCTGTCCGCCATCACCACAACAACAACTACCACCGCCACTACCAGCCCGAGGGGACACGTAGAGAAAAAGAATTTGAGTTAGATATCTACCCTACCCTTTCTCATTACCCCCCCCGATAGGGCAAACATCCCTCTCTATGCCTCCCATCATTAACCCCCCCCCGATAACGTCCATTGCCAGCCAACATCACCACCACTACTACCACTACCACCATTACCATCTACCACAATTATCACCTACCACCACTGCTACTACCACCACCATAAGAACAGACAGACAGCCAAACAGATAAACAAATAGATAGATAGTGAGAGGGAACGCGCGCGCGCGTGTGTGTGTGTGTGTGTGTGTGTGTGTGTGTGTGTGTGTGTGTAATAGACTTGAAGTTATAAGCAGTGTCTAACTTAAAACACACGACTAAACAAAAGAACAATATATAGTTTATGAGACATTAAACCCAGAAACATTAATATATATAAACCAGAAACCCCCTTTTTTTTACAGAACAAATTAAACCAAACAAATACACAACATCGTGCTACAGTAGACGACAGCACACACAATTGGCTTAATTCAACCCCTTTATATTTAGATCTGATTATACTCTCTCATTGAACTCAGTGACATCGTTCATGCTATAAATACACCATATCGATCTACACTACATATGCTTAAGTGACTTACCATCATAGGCTTTCACTCGAGATACCACTTAACTTTACATCAGAAATACAATTAATGCAATAGTGCCCTCAGTTTTAACGTTTCAGATGATTGGGCGTTGTATTTCCATGGAAGGTACTCGTTGCCTACCACTAGAGGGTGTATGTAACCTACTGCTAGTCTTTATAGTCTTAGGATATATCTTACAGTGCTAAAATGCATCTTATAGTGCTAGGATGCCCTTTACAGTCCTAGAATACTCCTTAAAGTGCTAGCAAACATCTTACAGTGTGCTCGGGTACATCTTAAAATGCTCGACTATATCTTACTTTACAGTGCTAGGATACATCATATAATGTTAGGATGTACTTTGCAGTCCTATGATACATCTTGCAGTCTTAGAACTCATCTTATAGTGCTAGAATACATATTACAGTGTTAGGGTAAACTTTCAGTGCTAGAAAACATCTTACAGTGGTAGGGTACACCTTACAGTGTTAGAATACTTATTATAGTGCTAGGGTACATCTTACAGTGCTAGAACACATCTTATAGTGCTAGAATAAACCTTACATTGCTAGGGTACATTTTACAGTGCAAGGGTACATATTACGGCGATCAAGGGTGTAATGATCAGTATCCTCGCCTCGCACGCGAGCAGACCCGAGTTCGATCCTCGGGCAAGGTGAAACTATGGACAAGTTTCTTTATGCTATTTGCCTCTGTCTACCCAGCAGTAATTGGGAACCTGGATGTTAATCGATTTGGGGATCGCATTCCGGGGGTAATGGTTAGCCAGTGGAGTTGTCCAGTCTTCTAGGACTATTCGTTGACACTGTGTCATGCAGCTCGTTAACTTAGGGTGTGGTTGTTGTGTTGGCGACAGCTTCTACACCTTAAACAAATTCACGTCTAAGTGGCCCTTGAGCCCGCCATCCTAGTTACACGAGGGGCAACCATTATATGGAAAAAGACAGTGGAACTTGCACCTCATAGCGTGCAAACATTATAACTGAAATAAATTCATAATTATATACTTCCGTCAAAAACGCAATAAGATAAAGTATTCTTATTTTTGTTCCTGTATCATCCTATAATAAAATTTATATAGTTTTCCATCCAGCAAGATTTACTACAGCGAACTGGAGAACCGCCAAAATTGTATAGGAAATTCTATCAAAACTATGTTGAATCTATTTGTTTTCACAAGAACTAAAAGAAAAAGAAAATCTTCACAAATGTTAGGTCATAAAAAAATAAGATTTCACATCTCCATTAAGTGCAAAAAAAAAAACACACCCAGTAAACATAGATAAAAAAAACACAATTAAAATTATCCAATAAGTATATTGTACCTGACATTTCACAAAATAAGTTGAAAGAATCTTTGTTTTCACAAAATAACAAAAAAATTAAAAACAAATGTTAGAACATGAAACAATATTTCATATTCTCCATTAAGTGCAAAAAACAGTGCAAAGTCTTCATAATTCAACTAAATTGCCCAGAGGTGGAATTATGACTGCACTCTTGACATATGCCAGTGCTCAACAACTCTAATGCTTGCTTAAAATACATTGCGCAGAGATTGGGCTGATAGTGTATTGTACATACTAGTGAAGGCCTTTAAAGCCTTAATATAACACCATTCAGTTCTTGCGTACTGTCCTTAATAATGGCATTGAAGTATTCATTCTTCTTGTTCACCTGCTTCCTTTTCTTCCCCCGTGACTGAATATTGGTGCTGCTGTTGCTGGTGGGCACGGGTGATCATTGATGTTGGATCAGTTGATCCAAGTGTTCCTGCTTCAATTTTGGCGGGTACATCGACTTGGTTTGTTTCAGGGCTGCCGTAATTCCTGTCTGTGTTTTACAGAACGCTCTGATTGGTTATCTTCCTCGTGTTGTGACTGGCTGCGAGACCATGGCGTCATAAAACGTTTTCTTTTTAAATGTGATACATATATAGGATATCAGTAACAATTCATTTCATTTTTACTATTATTATTCATATAATAGTATGAAATATTGCACAATAGATTCTTTAAACAACTTTAAAATCTGGTGGAGTAGTACTATTTTGAATAAATGAGAAAAAAGAGTTCAAAAAGTAAAAAATGGAGTGATACCACGGTGAATATCATAGAAAACGCCATTGCAAAACGATAACTATTATAAAATATATAATTTTAAAATGTCTGATAAAATAACAATAAATAAAGATTTAATAGTAAAGGACTCACCGAAAGTCGATGTATACCGGCGTGTAGATGCTTTTGACAAAGGCTCTACAATGAAAGTCATATGAAAGGCACTGAACTCAAGGAGTATCCAGCGGGGGGATCCCCCCCTTTTCATCAGGAAACTTCAATACTTTTCCTTATTGCAGTATTGTACTCAGGCATTTTTGTATAGTAAAAATTAATTACTATTGACCTTAGAATATCTGCTAATGTCAAGTGTACATGGCTTCAATATGGCCTCAAAATGCCCATGATATTGGTCAGATTTCAAAAAAAATTCAGGGGGGCTTACAGCTACACCCCCTCCTCTCAGATGGATGGGCTCTCCCTGCTGGCCAGGTTCCCCCACCCAAACTTCTTGGACCCTCCCCCATTTGATATTCCTGGATCCACCCCTGGAACTCAAACATGAAACAGGACGAAATGACTGTCTTTGTGTTCCTAGTAGATGTCATGCTCTCGTGCCAACTCATCATAAAGAAGTATTGCTAAACTATCAATTATAAAATGAAGGAAATCAAATAAAATACCTTCATAATTATTCTATATCATTTTTATTTTGCACTTGACCCCCAAAAAATCCAAATTAACAATTTCGGTATTTTTCCAACGGGCCTCCGGGGTCGGTACAGTGACGTCACGGTCTACTGACTACGTCATCGAATTTCATTTTTTTTACCGTCTAGCAGACGAGTTTCCGTCAAACGGCAGCACTGATTTGTTTACATTTATCTTGGATAAGGCGTACCAACCCTTTCGAGTTGCGGCGTTCTTGTTACTAAATAGTAACCGGACATTTGAGATTGCTCTTCGGGCTTGCTGCCCCGAGTGTTCAAAAAAAAAAAAAATAGCCGATAAGAAGATTAACACCAGAATCACGAACGGCCAGGTGGTACTTTCTGGTCACGAATTACGAGAAACAAACAAACATGAAGGATATGATAAGATGGGAAGAAAGCACCCTTCACCGACTAA
Organism: Homarus americanus; assembly: GCF_018991925.1. NCBI lineage: Eukaryota > Metazoa > Arthropoda > Malacostraca > Decapoda > Nephropidae > Homarus > Homarus americanus. The sequence goes on along the minus strand of NW_024730668.1, from coordinate 13,658,725 downwards.
GACTGGGCTACCCATGTAAATGGGAAATGGGAATTCAAGTACCAGAAGAGGAACACACATGTACGACCTGTGACTGAGAAACAGAAAACTCACTACAGCACTACCTCTTCAAGTGTCCTGGAACACAATTAGCTAGGAGAAACTTGCAACTCCTTGTCACAGCAGAGAAAGTTGCCAAAGGACTGACCACCAACCAGTCTCAAGAAATTACGGTTTCTTACTGAGTATCGACACCCATGCTAGTGGGTAGATGTGCAGTTATACAGTATACTGTACTCAAAAAGATGCTGGAGTTTTATTCCAACAATGGGCGGATCAGCATGTTAGCTTAAGGTCCGCGTAGGTGGCATCTCTACATAACTGCTCATGTATAACGCAAAGTATAAATCTATTTCGTCTTATGGGTCTTGTACAGTTTCGTTCAAGATTCTTGAAACACTGTTGGAAACAGCTGGCAACTCAAGGCCGTTTGTTTACTATAATACGTAGTAGAAATTATGAATGAATGTAAAAGGTTATCGGTGATTGGTTACCTAGTTCCCCGTTGCTTAATTAATGGTTGGGCTTTGTTGTTTCGTATTATATTATACTACGTACAATAATAAACAAACGGCCTTGAGTTGCCAGCTGTTTCCAACAGTGTTTCAAGAATCTTGAACGAAACTGTACTACATGCCTTAGTTTTCATAGTGGAAAAGGGTGTTTTCTAAGAGTTCCCCGGACTTAACTGTGAAGCGTTTACCACCTAGCGACGAGACAAACGAACCTTACATACATTTATATGCTTGTTATTCTTGTGACTGTCGTCAGTGCAAGTGGAACCTATCATAACTGAAGTCAATCATTATTGTAATTGTGTGGCTTCTTGGTGCCAATACACAGAGAACCACCTTCTTTTAGTCTTACAAGTGTTCACCTAATTTTAATAATGTACGTATTTGTGTGAGCTCCTTATGATTATTAGTTGTATTCTAAATAAGTTGTTTTTAAGTATAATAAGAAAACTGTCCCTGTTCGTTTTACCTACCCTCTAACATACTAAATTGATAACTATCTACCTGATCACTATTATCTTGAATACACTTTGCCTTGTCTACCGTGTTGAAACTTCTAGTTGAGCTTCTCGCCTAATTATCAGGTGAATATTGGAAGTGTAACAAATCACCCCATGGTCAACTAGACGTTTTAATAATTCTTAATAGTTATCGTCAGGTGATCCTACAGTATTCTGGAACCACTCTATAATGTCGTGAACATATTCAAGACTCTGTTTACTGGAAATTAAATAAATTATCATAAAAAATGTAAGATATACCATTTTTGCACATCTGATGACATGTATAGTAACTTATTCCTCTATGAGTTTCTGTACGGCACAAACGTGGTTCATGTTGCAGTATTGGTGTGCCATAACTGTTCATGGTAGTCTGTGTCTTTTTCATCAGATTTTTTTTTTAAATGCGACTGCAGAGTGTAAATTTATTTTCACTCGGTTTCCCTGTGTCGTTTCCAAATCCTGTTGAAGATAACTTCCAAATAAGTATCGTAAGCAGAGTTGTAAAGTAAAATTTTTGGGCATTTACTGTATAAGAAGTACTCACATTTTTTAGTACTTTTACTTTTACTTGGGTATGGTTTTTTAATAATTTTACTCCAATACAATTGGAAAAACAAAAATCAATTTGAAAGAGGCTGTGATTCTAAAATGCTTTCATAATTCCATCTTTGATAATTATAAAGTCTGTGTCTATACATAGTGTGATACCGAGTGTATTTAAAATTCTGCTTAAATAACTAAGTACCACTGCTCCCCCAGCACCCGCCAGATGTTATGTGGTGCGAAAAATTCAGCCACTCCTCAATTAAAATCGAACAGTGACGTCACCACAGCCACACCCCAATTAGAGGGACAGTCACAGCACACGGTGAGTCAGTCAGACTCAGTCACCATGGAGGCAATTGCATTCATCCACAAACTCCTCAACTGAAGGAGCTTGATAGCTACTTGGCATGCCCAGGGGATGGAATGGAACTACTGAGGTCTTTTCCGACATCAAGTTTAACACCGCACTACCTGCATCTGCTGCTTTTGAGCGTCTGTTTAGTCATGTTGGACTTATTATTTATTTCCTAATTAATTCATAACACCCGGGGGGGGGGGGACAAGCCTAGTCACAAGACCATGCGGTCAGACACTAATACATTGGTACTCTTGTCTAACAAGACACGCAACGACTGGTGATATGGAGACATAAGAACATAAGAATGGAGGAAACTGCAGCGGGCCTATTGGCCCATACTGGGCAGTCCCGTTTACACCCAACCTCTATTGCTCATATAAGCATCCAACCTATGTTTGAAGCTATTCAGCGTATTCGAGTTAATGATGATATTTGGTAACTTGTTCCATTCATCCACTACTCTGTTTCCAAACCAGTGTTTACCTATTTCGCGCCTAAATCTAAATTTGTAATGTCCCCTTTGTTTAGCCCTGACTTCCATTTATACACCTCTATCAGGTCGCCCCTCGCTCTACGTCTCTCGAGGGAGTGCAAATTAAGATGCTTTAACCTGTCTCTATACTCAAGTTTCCTAATGCCCGGGATTAGTCTTGTCATTCTCCTCTGAATTCTTTCCAAGGATTCTATATCCATTCTGTAATACGGTGACCAGAACTGAACTGCATAATCCAGGTGTGGTCTCACAAGCGCAAGATACAGCTTTAGGATGACCTCGCTAGTCTTGTAACTAACACTCCTTTGTATGAACCCAAGTACTTTATTAGCCTTGTTACGAGCAAAAACACATTGTTTACTTGGCTTAAGGTTCCTACTTATCATTACTCCTAAATCTCTCTCGCAGTCGGATTTCTCTATGGCATCCTTGTTCATCTGGTATCTGGTTTCCCTGTTTACATCTCCTATACTGAGTACTTTACATTTGGCCACGTTGAATTTCATCTGCCATTTTTCAGACCATTCGAAAAATTTGTTTAGATCTTCCTGTAGTTTTGCCGAGTCCTCATCAGATTTAATAACACGTCCTATTTTAGTGTCATCAGCAAATTTACTTATGTTGCTGTCTATGCCGATATCTATGTCGTTTATGTATATAATAAATAATAATGGTCCAAGTACTGAGCCCTGGGGAACTCCACTAGTGACGTTGCTCCAATGGGACTTAGTGCCATTAATGCTCACTCGCTGTTTCCTGTCCTGTAACCACGCCCTGATCTTTCGTGGGGGACTCTGTCGAAGGCTTTGCTAATGTCGAGATATACCACATCATAATTGTGCCCTTCGTCCACGGATTCGAAAACTGATGAAAAGAATGTAAATAGATTAGTTAGACATGAACGCCCGCTCGTGAAGCCATGTTGGGAATTATTGATCAACTTGTGCTTCTCCAGGTGGTTTCGAATAGAGTTTGAAATGATTGATTCAAGTAATTTGCCTACTATTGATGTTAGGCTGATTGGACGGTAGTTAGAGGATAGTGATCTATCCCCCTTCTTGAAAATCGGTATAACATTTGCTATCCTCCAGGATTCTGGTACTAAACCTGTATTTAAGGATATGTTAAACAACTTTGCTAAGGGCATGCTAAGCTCTTCCTTACATTCCTTTAATACTCTGGCAAATATCTCATCGGGACCAGGTGACTTATTAGGCTTTAGTTTGTCTATTTGCTTACTAACATAGCTACTAGTCACAACTATTTCGCTTAATTTGTTTTCTTCACTATCTCTGAATAGAGTCGGTGCCTCGGGTATTATGTTTACATTTTCGGTGTTGAAAACTGTTGAAAAATATTTATTCAAATTATTGCTCATTTCTCCGTCGTTGTCAGTGAGCTCGCCGGTATCTGACTGTATTGGTCCAGTCTTTTCTTGTGTTTTAGTTTGATACATTTGGTTGAATCCTGTGGGGTTTGTCTTCGCCTCCCTTGCTATCCTTACCTCATTATTCCTCTTGGCTTTCCTTATCTCTGTTTTAACCCTACTCGCCAATACCTTATAATAATCCAGGAGGTAAATTCTGCCATGATTTATCCTTCTACCTATAGCCTTCCTTTGGCCAATGATGTTCTTTAAATAATTATTTATCCATTTGGGGTCATTGTTGTCCGATCTGAGTTTTTTGTATGGTATGTTCTGCCTTTGTGCATTAAGTAACTCATTATTTAAATTGTCGTGGAACTCGGCTATCTCAGATCTCGTTATCAGGTCGGTGTCATCTGTCAGAAACCAAGTCATGTGATTGCGAATATCCCTAAATTGAAAGCAAAGAAGGATGAGCCAGTGCTCTCATTCGGACATCTGGATAAGTTTGACAAAAGTTTAGTTAGTAATCGCCCAAAGGAGGATTCTTTTGAACTTCATGTTTGATGATTCGGTTGCCCTTGAAGAATCAGGTGATGAGTACCCTGCGAAGATTTTGCGTGACACAGGTGCTTCTCACAGTGTTCTGTTGAAAGAATCTGTTCCCTGAGTGGAAGATTCCTATACTGGAGGGCATTTGGTGCTTAAGGGTGTCAGTGGAGTGATCACTGTTCCTTTGTGTAGGGTGTATTTGAGAACTCAACTTGTGACTGGTTGGGTGACTATTGGTGTTCAAGATTCTCTTCCTGTGACCGGGGGTACTTTTTTGCTGGGTAATGGTATTGCAGGAGCCAGCGTGGTGCCAGATCCTGTGGTATCTTCGACTCCTACAGTGAGAATAATACTGGCTTAATTGAAGAATACCAAGATTTATTTCCTTCATGTGCAGTCACAAAGAGCCAGACTCTTCGGAATAAGATACAGACCGCTCCTTCAGTTGCCCCTGAGCTTTGTATTGCTGATAGTAGTGCACTTGGCAATGAGTAAATGATTTAGGTATTGAGAATCTATTTGGCAGTCAGGATGATTCCTTTGATAGTGACATTGGCGGGAGAGATGTGAGTGAAGCTAAAGATTCAGTTCACATTAATTCCCCCAAATCTGAAGCTGATCTCTCTTCTGGTGACATTACCATTCAGAAAGTACCTGTCACTAGGGAAAACTGATAGATGATCAGCAGAGTGACTCCGAATTAGCTGAACTACGTAGGAAGACTGTGGATATGGAAGAAGCAGCTCGCTTGCCTGTTTTTTACTACATGGATTCAGGGTTACTTATGACTTATGAGGAAGTTTAGGTCTGTATCTGGTCCTGCTGATGAGTGGAATGCTGTGCATCAGGTTGATTCTTAGATGTCACAGGGGATCTTGAAGTTATCACACGACTTTTTGGGAGGACATTTAGGAGTTAGGAAAAAATATAAGAAGATTTTGTCGCATTTTTACTGGCCTGAAATGAAAGGTGATGTTGCCAGATACTACAGAACTTGCCATGAATGTGAGGTGGCTGGTAAACCGAATCTGGTCATAAAACCTGCTCCCCCAAAACCCATTCCTGTAGTAGATGAGCCATTCAGCAGGGTACTACCACCAGGTACCCAGAGGCTATACCATTGCGAAACATCAAAGCAAAGAGTATGGTAAAGGTTCTGACTAACGTCTTCACTCAATATGGCATTCCTAGAGTTGTACAGTCGGATCAGGGTACTAACTTCACGTCTTCCCTTTTCCAGTGGGTGATGAATGAGTTAGGTATTAAGCAATACTTAGCTTCTGCGTACCGCCCTCAAACCCAAGGTGCTCTTGAGAAGTTCCTCCAGACATTTATATCTATGCTTTGGAAATACTGTATGGAGTCTGATAAGGATTGGGATGAAGGAGTGCCACTTATGTTGCTTGCCATAAGAGAGAGTCCCTAAAATTCCCTAGGATTCATTTCATTTGAAATAATTTTTGGTCATGCTGTAAGAGGTCCTATGACCGTGTTGAAGGAAAGTTGGATAAGTAATTGGATAAAAGTCCCTTTGTCAGTGTATGTAGAGACGTTTAAAGAGAAACTGAAGAGAGTAGGTGAGATTGCTCGTGAAAATGTGTCAGAAGTTCAGGGGAAAATGAAAAAACCCCGATATGATGAGCATTGCCAAGTTGGAGAATTTAAGACTGGAGATAGGGTTTTAGCACTCATACCCCTGTATAGAAATCCCTTTCAAGCTAAATATGAGGGTCCATTCACTGTAGTTAAGTAAATGACCTCAACTATGTCACAGCGACTTCAGGCAAGAGAAAATTAGAGAGACTGACCCTATCGACAGGTTGAAACCATATTTTGGTAGGAATGAAGTGGTTTGTTGGGTTACAGGAGGAGAGCAGGAGGTCCCAGACACTGATTTCCAAGTGGATGTCCCCATAAAAATCTGTAATTCCAGTATATTGTGTGACACTAATTGTCGTTTGTTACATGAAACAGGCATCTGAGAAATAGTGTCACACCTTGCTGTGGGAGGAGCAAGTTTTCCCAACCAATTACATGTCCCAGATACAAAAGTTGAGCACAAACAAATTTTGACTTAGCAAAGTTTATAACAAGTCCTACATTTTCTAACTCAGTGAAGAGAGCGTCTAGCTGACATAAATGGTCTGACCAAGTGTCAGAAAAAATTACATCATCTAAATATACTACACAACCAGGCGAATTGGCCGTGACTTGTGACATCAGGCTTTGAAAGGTGGCAGGGGCATTGCAAAGCCCGAAAGGCATAACATTAAATTTATAGGTCTTACCTAATGTCACAAAACTGGAGATGTCTTTAGCACGACGGGTCAATGGTACTTGCCAAAACCCTCGAAGGCAATCAATCTTAGAGAGGAACTTGGTGTTCCCGATTGCTTCGATGCAGTCGTCGACTCCTGGTAGAGGGAAGCTGTCCTTGCTGGTGACGGCGTTGACCTTGCGGAAGTCGATGCAGAATCGAAGAGTGCCGTCCTTCTCCGGTAGTAGAGTGACTGGTGAGCACCACTCGCTGGTAGGGAGCCTGCTTGATAGGCTTAGCAGAACCAACATCAATATCATGCACCAAGGCAGTGGTACAGCCAGGCCTGTCTTGGAAGACAAGAGGATGTTGTTGGATGGCGGCCACAACGTCAGCTCTCTGGTGTCCCGGTAGATGCTGTAGCTTCTCCTGCAACTCGACGGAGTTGGACTGCCAAACCCTGACTGATGACAGGGCGAGTGGACTTGCCCCTTCTTCTTCCTCTTCTTTCTCACCGTGTACCAAGAAAGTGTCAACGGCACACACGGGAACTGGATCATCAGCAACAGATGGGGGTGCTGGGCGTGTGTGGTACAGCTTGATGGTTTTGACGTGACATAAGCGCTGTAGTCGACGCCTGTCAGGGGTAGAGATAATATAATTTGTGGGGCTTACCTTCTTCACCACTCTATATGGCCCACTGAACTTCGCATGGAGCGGCTGTCCATGTCTCGGCAAGAGAATGAGTAGTTGATCTCCTATCTGGAACTCTCTGTGTCTGGCACGCTTGTCGTACCATGTCTTGGTCTTGGACTGCGACTGCTGTAAGTGGTCTGCGGCAAGGCTCCAACAACTTAGAAGCTTCTCTCTAACATCTCCTACTAAACTTAATACATTAATGCTCTCTTCACTACTACCTAACAATCTATCTCTAACTATGTGCAAAGGACCTCTTACTTGATAGGCAAACAGTAGAAGTATGAGAAACAAAATGGATGATGTTAGGGCCGAGTAACTTTCCTAAGAGGTACAGCATGCAAGTACCTAGTGGAGGTATCATTGACTGTAAATAAATATTCAAACCCACTAGAAGTTTTAGGCAGAAGGCCTACAATGTCACACTGTACTGTTGTAAAGGGCTCAGGTACGTGAGGTACTCTTACAAGTGGAAAAGGTGGAATAGCCTGATTGGCTTTGCCTACCTTTTGACAAAAATGACAGTACTTACAATATTTAGTGACATCTCTCCTCATACTTGGCCAATAGAACTTTCTGGCCAGCCTGTTGAACGTCTTTCGGACACCTTGATGTCCAGAAGAGCGACCGTCACGGGCCAGAGCTAGAACATGTTTTCTGTAAGTGTGTGGGAGAACTGTTTGAGTGACACACGCCCAGTCCGCGTCTTCCTCTGACATAATGAGTGGGAGCCAGCGGCGGCACAAAACACTGTCTTGACTGAAATATCTCGTGGTAGGACCTGAATCATTGGCAGAATCGGACACCTGGTGAAACAAGAGCCGTAATGAATCGTCTTGCTCTTGCGCAGCTATTAAAGCAACTCTCCTGGTCACAACATTAATTGGGTTAGCAAAATGTCCTTCTAAGGAAAGTGAACCATCTACATCAGGAGTTACATTATGATCATTAGTCATTGACATAGAACGAGTCACAGCACACAAAGGGAAAGCACCGGGCATATCATCTTCGAGTTGTTGCAGCTCTGCGGTAGACTCCGGTCTTTCCCGCAGCACAGGAGGTGGGGTTACGTTCCCCATTTGACCTCCCGCCAAATCGTTACCGAGTATGAGGTCCACTCCAGCAACAGGCAGCTCGTGCACGCAGGTTACGTTAGCTATCCCTGAAAAACAAGAAGACTTGACACGTACTAAAACCAAAGGAGCTACACCTTGACCCCAAAGGGAGCCCAAAACGACGTATTTGTCAGTCTTCCTCGCCGCAACAACACCCTCTTTGATGAGAGTTTGGAGACAACCCGAGTCGTTCAAAATAGTGACTGGTGTTTTGACACCATCAACTTCTACCGTGCCTTGTGACAAAAAGGGACGAAAGGTACCAACGTCTGGGTCCTTCCCAAAACTCTCCTGGAAAAGATCAAAGTCTCGTGAGGCGAGAACCGAAACTGCACTCTCTCGTGTTTCACCTTTTGTGGAAACCAACGCTATTGGCATGCTGTCAGCCTTGCTCAAACCAGCCATCACTCCGACTGGTGACGTATTAGCCTCCTCAGTAACAATCATAGCTGGTTTGTCCGTATTTGGCTGCAGCCTTGTCCAACAAAACTCTGCCTTATGACCTGGCTTTCCACAGAAACTACAAGTGTATGTAGAAAATTTGGATGCCCCATTAGGTGGCGAACGCGTCCAGCTCCTCCTGTCACGCACAAAATTACCATTGTTAGTATTCCCTTGTCACGTTCTGTGGAGAGAGGGATTACAAGCCCTTTGAACCTGTTAGTCCTACCATGTCTCAAAACAAATCCATCAGCATGCGTAGCAGCCTCTTCAATAGTACTAAATTCCCTATCTAACAAGTATACTGCAATCTCTTCTTTGATGGTTCACAAAAATTCCTCTGTGAGCATTAACTCAATCGGGGAGTCAAACTCACTCACTTCCTTGGAGTGTAACCACTTTGAGAATACCTCTCTTTTATTCCTAGCAAATTCAAGGTGGGTCTGCTCTGCCTTCTTACGGAGGCCATGAAAGCGTTGTCTGTACGCTTCAGGAACAAGGGCATAAGCCTTCAAAAATTCCTCCTTAACACATAAATAATCATTAGCGTCACTGTCTGTAAGAGACGAAAAAACACACAGAGCCTTACCTGCAAACGCTTGTTGAAGCAAAAATGGGCCAAAACTCTATAGGCCACTTTAAAGTGGTAGCAAGTCTCTTGAAAGCAATGAAAAACTCATCAACTGTTTCCTCTGAAAACGTGGGCATTATCCTAGCAGCACGTGCTGGATCAAAATGAGAAAACTAGATCTGGGGGTGAGGCCATCGGTGTTAGAAGGGTTAGTCTGACCGAGCTGTATACGCAGACGCAAGTTTTCTGAATCAGCTTCTGCCTGAAGTATTCCAACTTCTTTCGCTTTAGCTTCAGCTTCCGCCTGACGTATCCCAACTCTTTTCGCTATAGCTTCAGCTTCTTTCAATTTTATTTGCCACTCGAGAAGGCGTAATTCATCATTCACTGAACGTGACTCAGCTACGTTAACTTGACTAGCTTCACCGTGGTCTTCTCTCAAACCAACATCAACACTATCTCCAAACAGCAGACTTCTTACCGCGTTAAACAACTTTACTTTACTGGCGCTGCTAGAAATTACCACACCATAATACTCGCAAATTAATCTTAACTCATGTGCATTTAACTTTGAAACTACCTCAATGGAGGGATTACTTGATGCAAAGGCAGCCACATCATCTTGGCTAATGATAACCATGATGGCTAGTTAATAAAAAAAACAAAAACAAAAACAAAAAGAATATCACAAGTGTCAAAAGGTCGTTAGTGAATCCTGGCAAGGTCGCCAAAACTGCTACGCCGTCTCTTAATTTACTTTAATATCCAGGTTCTAGGCGTAACCAAACAAAAAAAAGTAATGTAAATCAAAAGGGAATAAAAATAAATAAAGTAAACCTTTAGGAATTTAATTAAATTAAATACTAACACAATAAAAGAGCCTCGTAGGCTGTCACAACAAATTGATTCACTATCGAAACTTTTAAGACACAAATGATACTAAACATCGAAACATCAAAAGAACTGCTTAAATTTATGGAATAAAAATAAAGCACTGGATTACTTTAACACTCCATAAACCTATAAAATAACTAACACTGAAATTAACTAACGTGAAACAACACTGAATTACTTAAATGTAACTAAGCAAGCACTGATGGACACATAAGAGACATGAATAGGTGCTCACATAGATATACCACATTGGTGGCGACAGGAATAACACAGAAATAAAATGAAGTATAAGTAACAGGTGACGGGTGTCATTCAAAAGAATGTGAACTGAATGACAAGAGGACTGGACTGAACTAGGTCTGCTGGTGGGGTACTATATATAGGGTCGGCTCCCTCCCGTGAAACATAGGTCGTTCAACGATGCAGATGGTCGTTAGAGAAACAAAGAATGCTTGTTACAATACTAAATGAAGAAATAAGATGGGCTTGAACAAATAATAACAGTTAAAACCTTAACAGCACAGGGTAAGGTGACTAGATTATATAATAGTAAATATAACACATCATTACAGGAATAATATGGAACAACATGGAAGCATGTTATAAAAAATAATAGAAAAATACGACAAGGTCGTAACAGTATGTGTATATGTATATAGAAATAAATAAAAAAAACATAAAAATAATAAAAAAATAAAAATAAAAATAAAAATAATAAATAATAAAATAAATAAATATTGAAGTGATAACCGTGGTAACATTATGAGATGTACTTATTACTACCATGCTATTGTACTATTCCAGATGATACTAAATGTTACATAATACTTCCTTGAGATAAATGTATAGTATATATCAGGTGCCTCAAAGAGAGCTCAGGTTCTCAACTGGCTCAGCGATGTTAATACAGTATTGTTATTATTATCCACTCTGTATCTGTATTTTTCTGGCTAAATAAACTGTTACAATTCAATTCAACAATTCAGTTACCGTGTGTTGCCACTAGAAGGCACAACAGGAGTCTTGATGGCACACACACACACACACACTGTTAAATATGACTATGTATTTACATACCGTTAATATGTTAAGATGTGGGCTGTATGTTCTTTTTATATCAATAACCGTTGCAAGAGCGGTTTGGTTTTCTATGAAAGATATAAAAGTTGTATGTCCTTTGAAATTAGTTTTTTTTTATGTGAATTATATTGGATTAATGTAATTTCTAATATTTTGTAATCATATAATATTATGTACTTATACAAAGATGTCTTAAGTTAATAAAATAATTGTAATAGATTTATTTTTTGTTTATGTAGAAACGTTCTCTTCCTCCAGGGGAGAATACAGGGTGTGGATGTAAGATCAGAAAAGTGATTGTAATCTTGTTTCAACTATTGCTTTTATTCCTTTTTGGTATTAATTCACTCACAAGCATTTAAGGTGAATACTAAGTGATACTTCTGTGAATGGAGGAAGAGCAATATTGTGATATTAAGATTGATAAATTACTAAATCAGTTGGGACACAAGGCCATGCAGTGTCAATGTCTGTACTCTTGTTTTATTGTAAATATAATAGTTGTTAATCGTTATAAATTAGTATTTCTCAGTCCTGACTCAATTGGCACAGTATAAAGAATAGCTTTCCTTGGATGTTTTATCACCGTGTGTTTAAATTAAATGTTACCTTCAACTATCAGCTAGAGGTAGCAAGGAGTGTCTACATGATACTGGTCTGTTAACCACAGCCGTTATTTCAGAACGTGAGTCTGATTAATAGGCCTTGGAGTTGGAGCAATGCTGAAAGTGGCCATGACAACACACACACACACACACACGCATTGTTCCTTACTCTTCCATCGTTCACCTACCACACACTCGCTCCTTCCCTCATCTTAAAAACCATATTATATTTCGAGTGTCATTTAATATGGCTAACTGTGGCACTATTATATAATTCAATTCAGTAATTCTATGTCGCTACAGTTTCGTTCCTTCTCACAACATCAACAACCAACGATACAGACTAAAGCTGCGGTCTTACTAGTGTGTCTACCCAGAATAAATCCAACGAACTCTTCAAGTTGTCTCAACAGCGACAACCTATTTGTTGTCGAAAGTGGGACGATACTGAGCGTCTGAAAATCTATTGTATTAATTAAATTTACATCTTTCTTATTTTTCTTATTGATGTTAAAATGTAAAAAAAAAAAAAAAGTGTATTTCAATCACAAAACACGAGCAAAAATGTCAAAGTAAATGAAAAATAATAAGAATACATCACGACGGGAATTTCATTTGACTCTAGAGTAAGTGTGTCACTTGTAAACAAATATCGCTTGGACGCTACAGAAGCACGCCAAATTTCCGTAATGGATACTGCTAGTATTCCTTGTGGCAGAGTCTCAAATTGCTCTCACTGAAAAAGTGAGAAAGTACCCTGCAATTTGGAATTATGAAAACCCCGATTTCAAGAGGAAATTGATGAAAAGACATTGCTACCTGCTGGGCGCTTGGCCGATTGTTCCATTCGCTAGTGTGACCAGTGTGCGGATCGTACTGTTGACTTATTGCCTATGGATGAAATGCGATCGTGGATTTATTGCACGTAAAATTCTAGTGTGACCGCAGCTTAAGGTGGAAAATTTATTGACAAGAATAAATTATACATTATTCATTCTTGTCGTTCATTGTGTTATTCATATTAATAGCAGTATACATTGATATCACAGGTGTCTACATAATCGACACCTGCTACAATAAACAGGTGTTAACCTAACTCAACTCACATGGTTTAAGTTTCTTTATTCTACAGGGGGTCATCAAATTAACTTCCAAGGATGAAGGAAGTATTCCCCCACTACAGTATTACAAAACAGGCCTATACACGTTACAGTTTTCCTCCATTATATACTTCATGAAAATATTTACACATTTCGGTATTGTGGTGGAAGTATAAGGCCGGTATTGTGGTGGAAGTATAAAGGCCGGTATTGTGGTGGAAGTATACTGCCGGTATTGTGGTGGAAGTATAAGGCCGGTATTGTGGTGGAAGTATAAGGGCGGTATTGTGGTGGAAGTATACGGCCGGTGTTGTGGTGTAAGTATAAGGCCGGTATTGTGGTGGAAGTATTAGGTCGGTATTATAGTAGGGGCATAAATTCGGTACTGTGGTGGAGGTATAAGGTCGGTATTATGGTGGAGGTATAAGGTGGGGTACTGTGGAAGTATAAGGCCGGTTTTGTGGTGGAGGTATAAGATATTAGACCTAACACATATCCAGGTATTATTCAATGCTGTTAAACGTCACTAATAAGGGTCCACGTTCCCCCCTGCATGTTCCATGTTCCCTACCCCATGTTCCTCCCTCCCACCTGTCCTCTCTCCCACCTGTCCTCCCTCCCACCTGTCCTCTCTCCCACCTGTCCTCCCTCCCACCTGTCCTCTCTCCCACTGTCCTCCCTCCCACCTGTTCTCTTGTGAAATTGGTAATGCATAAACAAACTCCATTAAGTGATGTATTTTCCTTGGTGGAAATTTTTTTCCTTGTTGATCATAAGACAAAGGGGGAAAACTCTCAAGGTCACGGATATTAACAGAGCATCTAGGGAGGAACACCTTTACTGGTTATATTCTCAACACAGGTGTAATATATAAACAGGTGTAATATTTCATGAAGATGTCTTGAATAAAGACGAAAGCTAAGGTGTTCCGTTGTTTCCCTTTTCCCGTGTGATTTTATCAAGGTGTAATATTATTTTGCCATATTTGCCCAGGATGGTCACACACACACACACGGTCGACGAACATTAGACAGGAGTAACTTCCATGAACGTCCGTCTGTTAGATGATGATGATGGCTCGTGATGGCGCTATTTTTTATTTTTTATGGTAAGAGTCTGAATTATATAATCCTAAATGTAGTTTATTATTATTATTATTATTATTATTGATATTATTATTATTATTATTATTATTATTATTATTATTATTATTATTATTATTATTATTATTATTATTATTATTATTATTATTATTATTGTTATTATTATTATTATTATTATTATTATTATTATTATTATTATTATTATTATTATTAAAATGTATTATTATTATTATTATTATTATTATTATTATTATTATTAAAATTTATTATTATTATTATTATTATTATTATTATTATTATTATTATTATTATTATTATTATTATTATAACTTCTGTAGCCTTAAAAAATCTTAGACGCAGTTCGTATAAAATCCAAACTTAGGCCTCAGTTCATAAAATATAAACTCGAGTACCAGTCAGTCGCTAACAAAGTTTTTTTTTTTTTTATTGGGCACCCCCCCCTACATCCTTGTGTAAGGTGAAGCACAGAAGCGTTTACAGCGCCCAACAGGGAAGCATGCTAAGTTTATGCTTGCCTTATGTTTCATGAGTTACGGGCGTAGAAGCCTGAAGAGTCGAGGGCGTAGAAGCCTGAAGAGTCAATGGTGTATGTCTAAGCAAGTTATTGGAAGTTCCAACAACATGTCCCTGAATACGAATTCGCAACTTTCGACTTACAGCAGGTACCTATTTTACTGCTAGGTGAACAGGGACGAAGGGGACAAGGAAGAGTGTCCAAACAACTTCCGCCAGCCCGGGAATCGAACCCGTGACATCTTGCTTGCGAGGCAAGAATGGTAACGCTCTACCACCAGCTTCCCCGCTAACAAACTAAAACTGAAACTCGGGTCATAAAAAAAAAACTCTACTATGAGCCACAGTTTCTAAAATAACACACAAAATATGAGTCCCGTTCTAAACTCATCAAAATCGAGCTCCCGTAATCAAATTTCGGATGTGGTTAAATAAATAAATAAATAAATTGATAAATAAAAAAATAATAAAATGAGTTCATCTTAAGGAAACAATCTAATAAAATCAAAGGCCAAGATACTAAAAAAAAAACCCTGTTAATAAAGTGCCGTTAAACCAAAAAATAAAGTAAAACTATCAAAGCCAAAACAAATTTATTTTATTTTTTATTCACTGTACTTGTCTGCGGTTAAGCCCTCCCTCATCTTAGTAAGGTCAGCTAACTGAGCCTGAGAGGAGAACAATTACACTTTCAAGAGACAATTTTACTTTGGAAGCATTTGAGGCAAGAGACTGACACACACACACACACACATACACACACACACATACACACACACACACTACCCCATTCATATCTTCACAATATTATCTCTCTACAAATTACAGGCACGTAAAAAGAAGGAAATCCCCCAAGCTCTTAAATCCGGTTCCAGTGTCATTATCTATAAGAACAAGGGAGACCGATCGGACTGTGGCAACTACCGCTGGATCTCGCTGCTGTCCGGAGCTGGCAAGATTATCCCCCAAGTCCTCCTAAACAGACTTATTCCTGAGGCTGCAAACTTCCTCCCAGAATCTCACTGTGGCCTTACTCCATCACGGGGCACTACTGACATGATCTTTGCTGCCCGACAGATACTGCAAAAGTGCAGAAAACAGCATTGCGACCTGTACATGGCCTTCATCGACCTTACCAAAGCCTTTGACTCGTTCTACAGGGAAGCTATCTGGCGGACCCTCAGCTGTTTTGGCTGCCCACCAAAATTCATCGCCATTGTGAGGCAATTCCACGATGGCATGAACGGCAGTGTCCTGCACAATGGCACCCAGTCTGAGTTTTCCTCCATCCAAATGGGGTAAAACAATGATGCGTACTGGCGCCAACTCTCTTTTCCATATTTTTTGGCTGGCTTCCTTACTCAAGCCAGTGCCAATTTAGCCGGTGGGGTGGACGTCCAGTACCGGATGAAGGGACTTTTCAACATAATACGACTCCAAGCAGGAACAATGGTGTCTGTAGCTTCCATTACTGAACTTTAGTACGCAGACGACCTTACCCTCGTCGCTCACTCTGAACACGACCTACAGGAGATCCTGAACACCAACGCAAATGTGTATGCACACTTTGGCCTCGAGGTGAATGTAAGTAAGACTCACATTCTCATTTAGCCGACACCTCCACCATCCAGCCAGCTTAACGGTACAACCCTCTTTAATGTTACCCACTTTCAGTACCTTGTCTCCCACCTGCCCACCACTGCGGACATCGCTGAAGAGATTCAACATCAAATCAGTGGTGCACCCCACCCTGCTATATGGCAGCAGGACTTGGGTCACATATAGGAAGCACCTCAAGGCAAGAGAACAAATGCCAGTATTATCGCTGACACCAGCTGTAGGAGCATTAAGGCTACCATTATCCATGAACAACTATGTTGGGCTGGCCCTGTTACCCTCATGGACGACAGCTGACTGCCAAAGCAACTACTATATAGTCATTTAACGAATAGTAAACGTAACGCTGGCAGGCAACGGAAAAAGTTTAAGGATAGTCTTAAGGCAAACCTGAAAAAGTGCCAGACCGACCCACTCAACTGGGAAACGATCACTCCACACTGTAACGCATGGAGGAGCACCACATAAGGTGTCAATATTTTCGAGTTAGCCCGATTACATACAAAGGCAGACACGTGCCGACGCTGGACAGAAACTGCCTCCGCCACCTCATGCTCTAGATGTAGCCCTCCACACGTGCAACATATGAGGACGATCCTGCCGGTCCCGTACCAATCTCTCGAGTCACCTCAGAGCTCACCAACAAAGGTGAAACCCCTAATCACTCATATCATTGTATCATAGCTGGATGATCGTCATGCTCGATTCTGAGTGACACCAAAGTAGCAGTAGTAGTATGTGTGTGTGTGTGTGTGTGTGTGTGGGTGGTTGGAACATAAATTCTCGTACTGTAGTTACCACGACATATCAAAATGCTAGATCAGAAGAAAACCTCTCACTGTCGACTGTGACAAATGAATATGAAATGTTGCATCGGCAACTCAAGTGTTGCTAACATGTTTCCATTTTAATGAAAGCAGTGGACAGAAGTCTGAAGTCTCCTCCTCTGCGCAGCATTTACTTAGAAACATACAAGTGATCGCGGGCAAGTTCATGCCCTTGTGAGAGGTGAGCAGGTGTTGCACCTGAGGAGTTCGAACCGAGTCACAGTGCGGGGTGTAGCCGTATGGCTGGTCACTTGACTCTCTTGGCTCCCTTCTTCTGACCCAGTTGGGCATCTGCTACCTGTGAGTATTTATATTATTTATTATCGCTTTTGGTTTATGGTGCCGATGGTGTAGCTTGCTGTTTGAGGGTGCCTTGTGTAATGTTTGTTAATTACTATGTATGTACAACTTAATGTGAATGAATTGTGCAAATATAATAGCATGTTGACAGTTACTCCTGAAATAATTAGACACTATTCTAAATGCAGTGCCGGATTTATACCTGTGGAGGACCATGGGCAGCCTCTTTGTGGAGGCCCCCCTCATTATAACTACCCAAGAGGGTGGGATGGCGAGTGAAGCGAGCCTAAACATCTGGGAGTTCCGGGGGGCGCTGTAAGTCCCCTAGGAAAATTTTTAAATTTGAACAATTCTTTGGAGAATTTTGAAGCTATATGCAGTTATATTGAGGAAAGTAGAACATTGAGAAAGTTTTAATTAACTGTGTATTTATTGATAGTGTACAAATTCCCAACACACACACACACACACAAAAGTGAGACATGACTGGAGTCATTCATGTGGTTTCAAGTCGACCAGCCCTGATATAGCTACTACCGCACATGTGGAGGCCCCCAGATTGTGGAGGCCCCTGGGCAGCTGCCCACTTTGCCCACTCCTGAATCCGGCCCTGTTTAAATGGACTTTAATGTTGGTATGAAGTGCTGCACTCCTAGCCTTGTACGTCAGCACGCCAACTCGGATACTGTCAGCAATGGCCTCTGCGCTGTTCCTCCCGGGTCCATTACCAAATATCTGTGCAGGTTAGGAAGATACTTGATATACTGTGAAGTTTTTGAGAAGGCGCCAATTTTCCACCTGTGCCGTGTGTATATACAAGACCCCAAATTTGACATCCAGTGTCTACACTCCCGCATTTGTTTCGGCCGGCAATCCGGCACTTCTATAACACGTAAAATTATGTTAATGTTGCGCTGCACTTTCTTAATGCCGAATAATTATCAGTGTAAATATTTGTAAATAGACATCTTTTGTTACAACTATCCATATTATTCAATATCCTTAGTGAAAGCGAAAGTGTTCCACCTGACAGTAATCATTAAAAGAACTAGAGGGCGTTTATATCTAAGCCCTCGACAAATGGCGCAGTGAGTAGGATACTGTCGGAACTCTTTTCACATCACCAAGTGACACTTCATTAAACTACTGTATTATTGATGTTAGAATTTGTCCTAGGATTGAGTTTATTTGACACGGGATGCAAGCAGAGTGACCAATGACCAGCCATACTTCATGATCGTGAGTGATTGCCTGTTCGTATCGAAGTAGTGAGATGGGTGTTTTATTTTGGTCCAAGTCGTTGGGCAGACTAAAGTGTGACTGAGCCTTCACATTTGGTGAGCGACCCATTTGTGTTTGCGTCTCACTGAAAAGTTGTTCGCGTTTATGTCGAAGCTGTCCGTGTTATGATGTATTTTGTCACATTGCTGTGTTCACATTATTTTGGTAGGTTCAGTGCAAGTGTTGTTACACTAATTAGCACAGTTAGATCAGTTGTAGGTTGTATCGCGACTGGGTTCCTTGGTGGATGCAGTCAGTGCTTCGTTCACCGGTTCGTGAGTGTTAGTTTACACGCTCAACGATCATACATTTTCGTTCGAAAGCTTAATGTTTCATATTCTTTGAGTTACAATATTATGATTTATTATCATGGCTACCGTTAATATAGTTGAGATTCTTAAACTAGGAAAGGAAGCTGGTCTATCTACTGAAAGTATTAACTCGCTTATAGAGAAAGAGTAACGTAAATATGTGTCATGGTTTTGGGTGGATCAGTGGTAGTAGGAGTGGATTATATTATATAAAGATAATAATATGTCGTATTTCTTATTTCTTACCGTAGAATTCGATACCTTCACACTGATTACTTACAGGAGATTATGGCGTATCTACGTAGAAGTTCACTCCACCACTCGACATTCCATGATTTATACTTCATAAATGATGATTTAATCAATTCATTTAATTTTCAACATCCATCTAAGTTATTGGTTATATTTTGTCATAACCAATCAGTCATTACCTTTAGTAATAATAAGATAGGATCACAGATACGAGCAGATAATTGCACTTGCATTTATTTGTCAAGCTTCCATACAATGATTTACAATTTGCATGGATATATGATTCACTCACGTTCACGCTGTAATAAAATTAATCTTCTAAAACAGGGAATTTCCAACTTGGGGACACATGTGATTACTCTACTGTGGGTATGACTTAACAGAGCCTTAATTCTTCAAGTGATACATTTACTGCCAGCCTGGATTGCTTTGTTACAACCAGGCTTCATCACAAGAACTTCTTTCCACGGCCATAACAACAAAAAGTACTCTTGGGTTACCACACATAGTCTCGCGTCACTGACAGTCACTGTAGACGGGTGTCGTGCAGGAGAACTCGGTAAGCGTGAATTAATTAACCATTTACTGTAGGTTTGATAGGCCAGCCCGGATTGCTCTTGTCGCAACCAGGCATCCACATGTGATATTTCCACGGGGATAACAACCTAGGTTAACACGCTTAGTCTTGTGTCGACGACGGTTCACAGGACGGAGTGGCGGTGGAGGACTCTGTGTGGTGTGGTGTCCCGCCCCCTTTCAGGAGGGAGAGGATGGAGACGACGTCTTAACTAACCCATGGCTGAGGGGATACTACTTAAAATGAGGTTTTTGGGTGAGAAGCGATGAACAGTACAACACTGTTTCACTGCCCACCCCTCCCTAAAGGCTGGCTAACATACACTAATTGAAAAATACATGTCCCAGTTATGCCTCGCTGGGCGTCTTATCTCTAGTAAAACAAACTTTGGCGTTGGTTGCGTGGGTAAGCCTAACGCAACCCATGACAATATGCACAGGCAGTTAAGAGATGAACGTCAAAAGGAGAGAGAGTTTGAAGAGGCAGAAAAACAAAGGAATCACGAATTAGCTATTACTCAGATTCGCTCAGATTCTAGTAAAGATAATGAGGATACAGACATGAAAGGTTGTTTTACAGATCTTCGCTTGCCTACATTTACAGAAGGTCAAGATGAAATAGATTCTTATCTCCTAAGATTCGAAAGACTCGCAGAGCTTCATGGTTGGCAGAAGAAAGATTATCATGTATATTTTGGTTCATCATTGAAAGATAAAGCATTGAAGATTTGTTAGCCTCTCTCATGAAGTTGTTGAGGACAGCAATCAGCTAAAGGAGGCATTATTGCAGGCGTATTTAATTGATGTCGAGTCATACCGACGTAAGTTTAGAGACGCAAAGACAATGAACATTATGTTTAGTTAGTGTCTAGACTAGAACAATACCTAGACAGACGGGTTTCACTTAATAACACAAATAAAACCTTCGAAGATTTCTGTGATTTCATGGTTAGCGATCAAATTTTAAGTATTTGTCATCCAGATCTAAGAATATCCTTAAGGAAAGGCCTTTTGCCAGTTCATTTCAGATGCCTCAAGCTGCTGATAGATATAGATCGGCTCATAAATATTCAAAGCCAAGAAGAGTAACTAAAGAAAAAATTATACCGCTTCCTGAGACTAAATGTAACAAAAGCTCTTTTAGAAGGTCAAATGTAGTCTGTCAAGACTGTCATAATCCAGGACATATAAAACCTGGCTCTCCTGTGCTACATAGGCAGCTTAAAAGCAAAGTAAACGAGGAGAGTAAAATTAAGAAAAATTTTGTTCTTGATAACTTTCTAGCTGACTTGGATGGGTTAGTATTCAATAAAAAGGCTGCCGTTGTGCTAGATACTGGATGTTCCACAATTTTGATTAAAAACGAACTTGTTCCAGTTAATCACAAGAGAGGTAGGTTGAGTAAACTGTATGATTACCTTGGTGTGGCAGGCTAGTTCCCTGAAGTAAGATGTTTTATTTAGAGGTAACTGCTATAGCTGCACCCAATAAAGTTTGCTGATGTTCTTCTTGGTATGGTTCCTGGAGTTGAGGTTCCGTCGGTTAACTTAGTGGACGAGAAGATCACAATTTGGAGAGAATTCAGGTCAGACTGAGACTGGAACTATTTCAAGCGACAGTGTGTTAAAAGTAGAGACCAGGGGATCTAAGCAGAAGAAAACATTAGGTTTAACAGATTTATTGACACCAACTCTGGATGGTTTGGATATTAGTAAACATAATCTGATTACTGCTCAGAATGAATGTCCGACCCTTGCTTCTATTAGAAATAAAGTCCTAAAAAGACATTAATGGTTAAGAGTAAAACTGTTAGGTATGAGATAATTAATGGCTTCATTTACAGAACTTGCCTTCGTAGCAAAAATAATTTTGATGTTGGTAAGAAACAACTTGGTGTACCAGAGAAACTCAGAAGTTGTGGTCTTTTTATTGCCCATGATTCAGCTGTAGCAGGTAATTTTTCACACAGAAAAACTTCGGATAAAGGTTTTAGAAAATTCTTCTGGCCTGGTGCAGGAGAAGATATCAAGAGATATTGTAGATTATGCCAGAATTGTCAAAAGGTTTTATAAGAAATGTACCCATGGTGTCAATGCCCATCCTAACTGAACCCTTTTCCAGAGTTGTCATAGACTTAGTAGGACCCATAACTTCGTGTTCTAATAAAAAAGAATATGTATATACTCGCCTTCATTGATTGTTCAACCCGTTTTCTTTAAGTGGTTCCCTTAAAGAATATAGATACTGCTGCCATTGCTGAGAATCTCGTTATAATATTTTCAAAAGTTGGCATCCCACGTGAAATTTTGTCTGAGAGAGGTGCTCAATTCACCTCAGATTTGATGAGTGATGTTAATCGCTTGTTATCAGTTAAAGCTTTAACTAAAACACCTTGTCATGCTCGTTGCAAAGGGACTGTAGAGAGGTTTCTTAGCGTCCTTAAGGCCATGTTGAAGAAGCTCTGCATAGAAAGACCACAAGATTGGGACATGATACTTTGCAGTTTTCCCCATTTAATTTACTTTATGGACGTTAGGTTCACGGTCCTGTTATTTTACATGACTTGCGGACAAAGGAAGATTTGGCAGAGGAACTGACAATAACTTACCAGTATGTCCTTGATTTGAGATCACGATTGGAGGATTCTATGAGATTAGCAACTGCAAATGCAGAGTTTATCAGCAAACAGTACAAGAAATATTTTGACAAATACTAGAGAGCATAAGTTGAAGGTAGGATATGAGGCTCAAATTCTACTCCCTTCTTCTCACAACAAATTGACGAAGCAGTGGAAAGGTCCATACCCAGTTACAAAATGTCATGATAACTGTGTTGATAATTGGATCAAAGTAGAGAACCAAGTTAAGCTCTTCCATATTAATATGTTGAAGAAGTATGTCAGACGGGTGGAGGATGATCACCCTACAACGGAAAAGTGTTATCTGTGTATTGTAGATGATGTAGGGACCAAGCTGAGATCTGTTTGTGACATTGAGCTCATTGGTGAATCTTTTGACTTTTATTTGAATGTAAATCCGGAGTTAAGTGAGGAAAAGGTAGTTGAGTTAACTAAACTAATGACTGAATTTACTGATGTTTTCTCAGATGTTCCAGGCAAAACACAAACTGTCATTCATGATATTAAGTTAACTACTGACATGCCTATACACAAGAAGCCATATCATATCCTTCATAATTTTTTTAAAGCTTTTGATGAAGAAGTAGACAGAATGTTAGAATTAGGTGTAATAGAACCATCTTACTCTCACTATTGTTCGCCAGTTGTTCTTATTGAAAGGGCAGAGAAAAGCTTCTGAGTTTGCATACATTTTAGAGGTCTAACTGATGTGACTGATGTCTATCACCGAGATAGACATGTGTAAAGGTTACTGGCAAGTAAAATTGTCGGAGAACTCTTAAGTATGTACAGCTTTTGCTACTCTTCGTTGTTTGATGCAGTTTCGGCGTATACCCTTTGGATTAAAAATTGCTTGTGCTACCTTCATAAGACTGATGAGAAAGGTGTTTTTCGGAGTGAAGAATACTGAATTTTATTTTGACATTGTATTAGTTTATAGTTAAAATTAGAAGGAACACTTGCAAGATCTCAAGAGTTATGTGAGAGGTTACGGAAACATGGATTGACCGCTGGTCCCAAGAAGTGTTTCTTTGCTTATTCAGAAATTTATTATTTGGGATTTTCCCTTGGGAACAATCAACTCTCCCTGCAAGAGGATAAAATAAATGTTGTAATCAATATGCCTCTACCAAGCCGCAAGAAGCAGCTTAGATCATTCCTGGGTTCAGTATCATTCTGAAGAAAATATATTCCAAATTATGCAGATATAGTAGCACCAATGAATAGTGTGCGAAAGAAATATAATAATAATGTACTAGAGTGGAGCACAGAACAGATTGATAGTTTTAATGTTTTAAAGGACAAACTGTCAGATAACCAATTTTATCTTTGCCTGATTTTACTAAAGATTTCTACCTCAGAACAGCTGCCTCAGATATAGGTTTAGGTGCTGTATTACTACAGATGATTGAAGGAATTCTTATGCCAGTGTCATACGGCAGCAAGTCTCCTCTGGACCGGGAAAAGAGGTATGCCGTAATAGAGAGAGAATGTCTCAGCATTGTCTGGACAATTGATAAGTATAAAAACTACTTGTATGAAAGAGAATTTGTCCTTCAGACTGATCAACAACCTCTAACATATTTGAGAAACATGAAAAATACAATGGTAAGCTGATGAGGGCGGGGGGGATTTAGCTTTCCAAGATTACTCCTTCAGAATTGAGTATATAAAAGGCAATGATAACTTTGGTGTTGATTTTCTAAGTCGATATTCATTACTTTCCTAGGACAAGCCACATTGAACTGCAATTTTCTCAAATTCCTAAGATTTTTGCTATTTTGGGGAGCATTGTAAGGGGTTTGTATTCCAGTCCAATTATTGTTGGAACTGCGTTGTTCAGTGTTGGCTTTGTTCTCTGTATCTAAAGAAGGTGTTGTTCATGGGTAGTTCGAACCGAGTCATAGTGCGGGGTGTAACCGTATGACTGGTCACTTGGCTCCTTTTCTCTGACCCAGTTGGTTATCTGCTACCTGTCGAGTATTCCATATCATTTATTATCGTTTTTGTTTTGTGGTTCCTATGGTGTTATTTGCGTTTTAAGGGTTCCTTGTGTAATGTTTGTTAATTACTATGTATGTACAACTTAGTGTGTATGAACTGTGCAAATATAATGAATGTTGACAGTTACTACTAAAATAATTAGACACTATTCTGAATGGACTGTATTGTTGCAGCTTTTTATTCATGGTCACGTTGGTTTGAACTTCTGCACTGCTAGCCTTGCTTGTCAGCATGCCAGCTAGGCCACTGTCAGTACTAGCCTCTATGCTGTTCCTCCCAGGTCCATTACCAAGTACCTGTGCCGGTTAGGTAGATACTTGATCTACTGTGAAGTTGTTGAGGAGACACCAATTTACCACCTGTGTCGTGTGTATATACAAGACCCCACGCTTGACATCCAGTGTTTACACTCCCGACATGCGTTCCGGCCGGCAGTCCGGTATTTTCATACATATGTTAAAGTTGCTCTATACTGTCTTCATGCCGATTATCAGTGTAAATACTTGTAAATAGATATCTTTTGTTACACCTATCCGTAATCTTATTCAATATCCTTGGTGAAAGCGAAAGTGTTCCACCTGACAGTAATCCTTTAAAATAAATCAGAGGGCGTTAACATCTAAACCCTCGACATATTGCATGTTTTATTTACTCTATTATTAAGGTATAGTAGATTGCAAATACTTTAAAACCTCCTCTTGTTTACACTACACTATGACCACAATTTAACATGAAGAGTATGAATGTTATCTACATAATATAGTACTTCACCTCGCCATACTGCCATGGTCACAATAGCACAGCTAGTATGTTCAACACTTCAATCAATAGTGCCATAGTTACAATAGCATGGCTAGTCTGTTTAACACTTAATTACTCATATTATGGTCCACCACACACAAAACATGTGTGAAACTGATGCCTTCCCCCTAGAAAAAGACGTGTTTTCTCTAGTGTCTGGTGCCGTCCATTTTCTCTAACCTCCTAAAACCTCTCTATAAAGTAAATTTAAATTTAAGAGATAACGTGTATGAGTAGCCATAAGTCAGATATACCTACCGTGATCCAAAGCATTCAAGGTGTATTAAGTATATGCTAAAAGCATCAATTATATCTTTTCGTAGAGTACACAGGGTTAAGACGATATGTTCTGAGTACCCAATCACGAGCTGCAGTCAGTCTATTATCTCTCATGAACTTACGAAATCATGATTCAGAACTAAAGTCACATCATTTTGATCTGTGAACATCAGAGAATCAGATGTTTATATCGAAATTATTGTCAATTATGTATTTTAGGAACTAATTAATTATCCCGAAGGTAGGTGTCACTCATCTTATCTTTAACATCTAACGGATAGAAATTGATGCATCTGTATTGGATTCCTCCCCTACAAGCACCGAACCTTCTCGAATCCTCCAGCCTACGCCTCCAGCGCCGCCCACGGAGCGGGGGTCAACTATCTACCCACGCCTACCCCCGCCTTATAAGGCCTGACACGGCTGTGATCAGCCTCTTTTCTACCCAGTGCCACCAGCAAGCAACACCTCCTCCGCGCCAGCCGTGCGGCTGCCGCTCCCGCCAGCGACCTTGGCGTCCCTCAAGCCGCGTGCCCTCGCTCTGGGCACCCTCACCACCCAGCTCTCTCTACTCAACGCTTATTACCACGCTACCTACCCAGCAACAAGCTGCATTGTACATCCAATACAATATGTATACAGTGAGCACATTGTGAGTTTCCTTTGTTCATCCCATCCTGAGTGTGAACAAATATCACATACCCCACACATCTCTTTCTGTTCTAGACTCCACCCACAAGGTATTGCCATTCTGAATACTTGAAATCAGTTTATTGTTGACTTTGAAAGCACAGTTATTGCTTAGTTTGAAAAGTTGATCTTAGAGAAGTAAAATAAGTTTGTAGCCTGATTTTCACACGTCAATGTGTAGAGTAACTGAGTTTGTTGATAATCTGAGCAAGTGGAACTCGGGTGTGAGTGCGGGATGAGAAAAGCAAGAGGCTGACTCTCAACATTACTTACGCCCAGACTCCTCTCCGTGACAGGTACTTTCAGAATTTTGTGTCTTCCCCAGTCACATTGAGTGATTTGACTTAATTGTTTTGTTTGAATGTGCCAGTGATCCAGTAAAGTAACTTTGACGTGTTTTAAGTAACGTGTTCTTGCGCCTTCAGCTTTTTGAAACGTTGACATTCTTGTCAACCGACATCACTTACGCCCAGACTCTTCTCCGTGACAGGTGGTTGTGTAGGCCAGGACGACGACAACCCTAATACTGGAGATGGAATACAGCCATTAAGATTGGATAACGTCGTGCAACACGTTGTATGGTGAACTGAGTCACATCAAGTGCAGCCAACTGCGAGGAGGAGGTGGCTAGACAGTGTTTGCTGTCCACCTCGGTACACGACCAGTTCATAGTAGTAGTATGTTTTGAATGAATCCACCACTAAGTAAAGCTACTTCATGGTTGTGTTTATTCATCTGAGTATCCATGTATGTAGTCTCCTCAGTGTTATGGGTGTTTGGAGTGAGCAAGAGTATGATGGCCACCAATTTACTTCTGGGCGAATGTATCAAAGTAGCATACAGAAGCAACTAGTCCTGGTGCTGTTAAAGTATTAGTTTTGGTGCTATTACTAGAGTCCTGTTATAACTCAAGAGCTAAGGTTCTGAGGTAACTTATGTTGATGGTGCTCAAACGTGTTATATGTAACATTATTGCGATGTGTGTTTTGTTAAAGGCCCATTTGTGGGTCGTTTGACCTGTGCCCGGGTGGGCTAATTCCCGTAAAAAAAAAGTAATGGTGAAGTTGGTAAATGTACCTAATTAGGAGTACAAAATAAGTAGAGCCAGGGAATTGATCCTTGTAGTGTGTTTCTGAAAGTAATCACAAATCTAGCTTAGTTTTAATAAACCATTTTTATTATATTTTAGGGGTATCATTCTCCTGCAGTATTTGTCTTCATTCGTCCCCATATCTTTATTCCAGAATTACAGTATACCACGTGTCCCAACCCTAGAGTCATGCTACCACAGGTCAGAGGTTATGGAGTAACTACATGAAGTAAAATAACTAAGACATAGCTAACATATGGAAGTAATAAAGTAAGAAATTGAGAGAAACAAGGTTGAAGAGTTAAGAAGTTAATCCAGAAAATAAATTAAAGCAAACTAGAAAAGAGAAATTCCCTATACCGTGGTTAACAGTGAATTAATCCCCCACCCCCTTACATAGCAAGGCTAGTATGTTCAACACTTAATTATTCATATTATGCTCCACCGTCCACAAAACATGTGTGAAACTAATGAGTTATCCCTAGAGAGATAGACTTGTTTTTCCTAGCAAGAGTTACCATCCGTTTCCTCTTCAACCTCCTGAAATCACTCTTACAAGGTAAATTCAAAATTAAGAGATAACGTGTATGAGATAACCGTAAGTCAGATATACCTACAGTAATAGGGTGTGTCATAGGAGGGAAGATCAGCTAAAACTAATGGCCCATCACTTTTTTGGTTGATTTTAGTGTATATAAACAGAAAATAATTTCAATTTCAATATTTTGCAACCTTTTGCTAGGTAAGTTTTAGCGTGAAATTTATCGAAAATCTAACGTACAGCTGCATTAGTGCATTACAATTAAATAGTGAACATTGCTTTCTGACTTCATTCTTTAACAACCAACTAACAATATTTTTTTCTGTTTCAGATTCTGATGCATTTATAAGTTGATAATATTTGCGATGGCTGCTTGTGTCAGGACGAGGAACCAAAAATCCAGCCATCTCAGTCACTATCTTGGGTCTGGGAGAGAGCTCCTGAAGTCGGAGATGCCTACATTGAGAGATGCTTTGAGATACGGTGTTTTAATCAGGCAAATCAGTGAAAAGAACCAAAGAACTTACACAAACAAAGACATTGCCAGTGATATGACCAAAGCTGTCTTGGCACAGTACACTCTGGCTAACGCTCAGTTCAAGCCTCCAGTCATAACAAGTCAGAAGAAGATTAGTGAGAGACTGCTAGCCAGTTGGGAAAAGGCAAGAGATATCTCTCTTGGGAGAGGAAAACTTGCAGTTAAGGACAGCTTTGCCAAGCAACTGGACCAGTTATTTGACATAATTACTTGCAAGTGCCCAATTGTTCTCTGTCCTGAGTTTGGATGCGATCGTGACTGTAAATCCGAGGCCCACATCTCCTGTATTTGCAAGCGTGAACTGAAGATTCCTGTGATCGAACTGGCATTTGTCAAAGCACAGAGAGAGAAGACTGGCAGTATAGGGGCTCTCATGATTTCTAGCCAAGATATTCCGGAGTCCAAGAGACAGGAGGCTGCCACAGAGAGACAGAAGAGGAGAAGAGTTGCCGAGGAAAAGAGACTTGAGAAGGCCCAGGGTGAGGTAAAAAAGGCCGATGATTGGAGTCAAGCTGATTCAGAGTTTAATGACTTCCCCATGGCTGATCCGAGTGCTGACCAGGAGAATGGTGACTTTGTCCCTAACCCAGAATATAATGATCCCAAACCTTCCAGGCATAATATTCGAAATAGGAAAGATATCCCGAGCATAGCTCTGGCCAGCATTTGACACCACACTGGTCTCAGAGAAACTGCAGAGATAGCAACAGCTGCCTGGACTGACGGTGGTTTGATAACACCTGATGATGTTCACCTGGTGATAGATCATAACGAAGTAAGGAGAGCTCAGGAGAAACTTGTCAGTAACCTAGAAGAGGAGTTTGATAAGGGGATAAGAGAAAATGGAATCAATTGTTTGTTCTTTGATGGGAGAAGGGATGACACTAAAGTGTTCATGAAAGTTGGAGATTCTGACAAGTTGTTCCCTGCCATGGTGAAGGAGGAACACTACTCCTGCTGCAGTGAACCAGGAGGGAAGTATTTGTGGCATTTCACTCCAGAGAAAGATGACATCAGGAAACCAGCTGAGATAGTGGCAGATAACATTGTGAACTGGCTCAGAGAGGAACGTAGACCAGACCCTGCAGGCCATTGGAGGGGACAGCACCAACACGAACACAGGGTGGCAAGGGGGGTCATACAGTGGATAGAGCGGAAGATTGGGAGGAAGCTGGTCTGGATTGTTTGTGACCTCCACACCAACGAGTTGCCACTCAGACATCTGATCCAGGAGCTGGATGGCAAGACTCTTTCAAACAACAGATGGTCTGGTCCTCTTGGCAAGATGCTGGACTCTGCCACTGAGTTAGAAATAAATCCGAGCTTTGAAAAAATCACAGTTGGCCCTCCACTCGTTGAGCTTGCACATACTGTCATTGACGACCTGAGTACTGACCAGTACTATGGTTACATGATTTGCAGTGCCATCAAAACTGGGGTCATGCCTGATAGACTTGCTTACCTGCAGATAGGTCCAGTCTCACATTCTAGGTGGCTCACAAACGGCTCTCAGGTTCTGCAGAATTTGGGTCGCTCATCATAAACTGAAAGGGAACCAGCTTCACAACCTGAGACTTATTGTCCAATTCATCGTGAGTGTCTACTTGCCAAATTGGTTCAACACCAAGGTCAAGTCATCGTTCTCCGAAGGTCCGAGGCATGTTCTCTTCCAGCTTGAGCTCCTGAGGAGTCAGCCAAGGAAGGTTGTTCAGATTGTGGAGCAGACTGTGAGGAGATCTTCCTGGTATGCTCATCCTGAGGCAGTTCTGCAGACAATGCTCTGCAGTAAGGATGAGGAGGAGAGAAGAGTGGCAGTCAAAAAGATCTTGGATATGAGACTTATGAGAGGATCTGGGCATGACGAATCAGTTGGTGACGATTCCTTCAGGGTCAGGAAGACTCCTGAAGTCAATCTAGGTGCCAAGACCCTCACTGATCTCATAGATCTGGATAACATCCAGGCTGGCAGTGAGCCCCCTCTTACCTGCAGCCTCACCAATGTTCAAGTCAGAGCTTTCCTGGACAACCCCATGCATGTCCCTGCCTGGCCCTCGCACACCCAGAGTATAGAGCGTTGTGTACAGCAAGTGAGCGAGGCCAGCAGTCACGTGTACAGCCAGGAGAGGAGGGAAGGCTACATCCGAGCTCAGGTGGTCAGCAGGGAGGTGATGAGTAGAAACAGAAGCAAGAAAGACATGTTCTCTATGGTGTGCAGCAACACCGGGTCGTAGTAGTAAAACCGGTTTTTGTATTTGATAATTTTGTTTTCTAAAGGAATATTAAATTTAATAAATGTGTCAAGATCATTCGTTTCACTATTCTGGATCATTTTCATCCTAATAAATTAACCTGATACATTTACTTTACTTTAAATAAGCTATTTAGTGGTGTTGGTAAAAGGGTGGGAATACTGAATTTTCATAAGATTTCAAGTTAAAATTTACCTAGCAAAAAATGAAACCTTTTCAAATCTGAAGATATCACATGATTCTGCACATAGAACTACATCATTAATACCATGGGCCGATTTTTCAAACTAAAAAAAAAAAAATTCGCCTCCGTATGACACACCCTACTACAGTAAGGTAAAGCATTCAAGGTGTATTGATAATAATAATAATAATAATGGTTGCCCCTCGTGTAACGAGGATGGTCGGCCCAAGGGCCACCTAGACGTGAATTTGTTTAAGGTGTAGAAGCTGTCGCCAACACTACAATCACACCCTTAGTTAACGAGTTGCATGACCCAGTGTCAAGAAATAGTCCGAGAAGACCGGACAACTCGCCAACTGCACTGGCTAACCATTTCCCCGGAACTCGATCCCCAAATCGATTAACATCCAGGTTCCCAATTACTGCTGGGTAAACAGAGGCAAATGGCGTAAAGAAACTTGCATATAGTTTCACCCTGCCCGGGGATCGAACCGGGGTCCGCTCGCTTGCGGATAATCCGATAAGAGTATTGAAATTATTGTCAGTTTTATGTTTTAGAAAATATTTAATCTTCTGAAAGAAACATGTCGACTTCTTATAGCCTAAAATCTAATGGCGAAAAGAGAGTAGGCCCTTGTTCAGTTTTTGACGACATAAGAAAGGATAATCATCAGCTTGTGTGTTTGATGTCAATTTAATTCTTGCCTTGCAAAGCCCAAACACTGATTAGATTTTAGAAGTTAATCTTAGAAAATTTAAATAGGCTCATAGCCTAATGTTCATAAGCCAATGTGTACAGTAAATGAGGCTGATAAATATGTCTGTGAAAGTTCCGACTTAGTAACTCAGAGGTATAAAAGAGGCTGTGAGAGGCAGGGGCAACTCACTTTGTCCTGACTCTCAAGCACCTATCTGTGTAACAGGTATGTCCAGTACTTCGTAACTCACCCCGTCATATTAAATGAAATTAACTTAGTTGTGCTTTGTTTGAAGATACAAGTGATCCAGTAATGTAACTTTAATGTCTTTAGTAAAGTGTTCATGCACCATCAGCTTACAAAATTTATTTTATGACATTTGTGTCAACTTACTTTCTCCTGACTCTCAAGGACATTTTCTCTCTGTAATAGGTGACTGAGTAGACCATGGGAGGTCGTTGTATGCCAGGACGACGTCTAGCATCAGTATGGAGATGGATGAAGACTGTTAAGATTTTATAGCGTCGTGTAGCACGGTGGTGTGGTGAGCTGAAGATCTTACGTACAGCCAGCCACTCAGAGGCGGTGGCCAGAATGTGTTTGTTGTCCACATGTTGATATCTCAAGTGTGGAGTAAACACGGCCAGCTCATAAGCATTGTTATGAGTCTATAACAATAAGTAGACTTACTTATTGGGTATACTATTCATCAAATTATCTATGTATGTAGTCTACTCAGTTGTATCGGTCTGGAGTGAACAAGTGTATGAGGGTCACCACTTTACATGTCAGTGAATGTAACCAAGTAGTGCAAGGAGGCTATTAATTCTGGTGCTAATGGAGTATTAATGTAGTGCTATTACTAAGTCCTGTTAGTAGTTAAGAGATTATTTCTCAGTAACCTTTAATGGTGGAGCTCAAGTGGGTTACATGTAAGAATATAATGTTGTGTTTCATTATAAAGTAACCCAAGTAATGGTGGCTGTTGAATGGTGTATCTAATTGAGAAGTACAAAATGAGTGAAACCATGGAAATGATCCTTGTAGTTTTGCATTATTGAAAGTAGTCATAAACCTAACTTCATTTTAATAGACCATCTTCATTGTATGTTGGGGGTATCATTATCCCTGCAGTATTTTACCTATGTTTCGCCCCATATCTTGGTACCAGTAATTACAGTACCACCACGTGTCCTAATCCTCGAACCATGCTGCCACAGATAAAGAGGTTAGGGGGTATCTATGAGAAGAAAAGTAACTAAGAAATAAATAACATTAGGAATTAATAAAGTAAGAAATTGAAAGAAAAAGGTTTGAAGATGAAAATAGAGCAGAACCAATTATGAAGAAATAAAGAAAAGAAAGAAGGTAGAAAGAAAGGAAAGCAGTAAATAAAAAAAAACACCTCCCCTATAAAATGGTTAATAGTATAGTGGGATAGATAAATTAAAATAATCTCTCCTATAATAGCATGTCCAGTAGGCAAAAGATACGAGCTAATAACAGTCTAATCAATGCATTTCTTATTAACTATATAAACATTTCACAAATCCATACAATGAGATATTTCTTATATTATATTTTTTTTTACTTTTATTCTATAATATTGTGAATTTCCTTTTGTGAAATGTAAACAAACACAGCCCAGCCACACTGCACAAAACCTGACGAGCCCCTGTAAACGCACAAGTTACAGTACTTGTATACTAACAGTTTCAACAGTAAGTCAATTTAACCAAGTATATCCCAAGAAAACTGTTATTTGTGTATATTCATTAGAGTCCTTCTGTGGAGTTGAAATGACTTACCATTGTTAACTGTACAAAATAGGTAAATAAATCTTTAAGAGAAGACACTGCATTAGACTGAGACTGATTGAGACTGTCAGGTGTTTCCCACAATACGTCATTCGTGGATCAATAACAAAGAAAATCCATTTTCTTGTCCTTCCTTCTTTTTTTTACAAGAAGTGGCTATATACAAGACCACCCTGCAGCTAACTCAAAAAGGCTATTTACATGACCGTTGTGCAACAACTCAAAAAGGCTATATACTGGATTTTTTTTCCTGACATGACATGTCATCTATGAACATGATATAATCATGATAACAAAAGAGAATTTGTGGATAAATCTCTAAAGCTACACCTAAGGATGTAAAGTAAAGCTTGGTAAACTCGGATAACTATAATTCATTTCCCAGAAGTTTATAGCAAATTAATGAAGTACACATAACTCAGATTAGGTTGGGTTATTTTAGGTATGTAGTTCTATAGAAAATCCCTTGTAGATATAGGTATTCAACACATTCATCTCAATATTCCTTTTACTAATTATAAAAACTGGAGCGTCGCCCTATTTGTAACTTGGTACGGATCTACAATTCAATGACTTCTTTTATTAAATGACTCATTAATACCATCACCAGTCTATATTAATTCACTGTTAGTTGAAGACATCACTATGCACTGACAATAGTTCAAACACCGACCTACGTGAATATATCGTAGTCACTGCAACAAAAATAATACTTTCCTTATAACATAGTTCATAGAAAGCCAAGAAATATATAGTATAACTAATACAATGCTACTACTAGTACTACTATCATTGGCAAAGATGCACTGATAATATATTAACACCCACGCATTCATATTTGAAATCGCCAAAAATACTCCTGAAATTTAAATCCAAACGCTCCACGACCCCAATTGACGTCCCAATCAAAATGTAGGAGTTTGTAGTCGAACTGCCACCCCCCTTTGTTCTATTATTAATGCATCCCTCAGACAAAGCAAATGCCCTAATGAATGGAAAACCGCATTTGTCACCCCTATCCCCAAGGTCTCCACCCCACAGTCCGCTAACGACCTCAGGCCAGTTGCCATTACCCCCATAACCAGACTACTCTGTGAAGACTGTTTTTGAGTGGGCCTTTGCTAGAATTTATCAGTCAATTGATCCACAGCAATTTGGCAATATGAGGACCTCCTCTACATCACACTGCTTAGTAAGTTTCCTGGATTTCCTGCACAAAAACCTGTAGAAACGTAAGACATCACTGGCCGTTGCCCTTGTTGACTTCAGGAAGGCTTTTGACCTTGTTGATCACTGCACTGTTATCAACAAGGCCATTGCGCTTGGGCTGCCCATCAACCTGGTCTCATGGCTCACTGATTTCTTGAGTGAACGGCGGCAAGCAGTCAGGTACCAGGGTTCTGTCTCCACATTCCAACACCTCACCTGATCAACGACGCTCAATCAGACATTCCTCACAGGTGGAAGTACGTGGATGACTGCACTGTGGGGGTTACAGTGGACAACATCGCACCGGACTACTCATCGCTGCAAGGCACCCTGGACAGGCTACAGGCATGGACTACGGAGAACAAGGTCACCATCAACCACACCAAAACCGTAGTCATGCACACCAATACCGCCACCACTCCAGTGCAAGCTCCAGCAGTCACAGTGGGTGCCCATCCTCTCCAGTTAGTGCAGTCTGCCAAACTCCTGGGTGTAACCATAGACCACAAACTGGACAGGAAGGCCCATGTAAACAACACAATCAAGGCAGCCTCGTTCCGACTCTACATGCTACGACGACTTAGGTCACTTGGGACACCCACGCCAGAGCTAAGGACTATCTACAACGCCTTTATTCTCCCCAAACTAACGTATGCGTCACCAGCATGGTCGTCTTCTCTCAACTCCACCCAACAACGTCGGCTAGAGAAGGTACAGAAAAGGGTTTGCAGAATCATACTGGGTGCAGACTACTCCAGCTACATCAACGCTCTCTCCACCCTGGAAATGCCATCCCTGGGTGACCTCCAAGCACTAGCAAGGTTTGGCAGTGGACTACTGCACCATCCTCGTCATCGCCACCACCTGCCACCGGCAGTCTCCCACCCACCTCGCGCAGTCCGCCACTACAACAAAATTCAGCCCATAAGAGCCCGCACTGATAGATATAAGAATAGCAACATTCCATCTATTGTTAAAATAATAAACAACTTCTGATTTATGTACTGTACAGCCCTGTAAATGTATTGAACGCATATCATTATGTCTAAATCACATGCAAGTTTGTATATTTTCAGCCACCTGCTGCAACTCTATTAATAAACCGTTTATTATTATTATTATGCTCCATCGTTTTTAAAATATGTGTAAAACGAGCTAGTTACCCCTCGAGAGAGATTTGTTTTCTTTTTGTTTCTCTAGTTTCTCCTTGTATCGTAAATTTAAAATTATGTTGCTATATGATTTTTTTCTTTTACGGTCATTAGCCCACTTTGGCACAGGTCATTTTATTATGACCCACATCAAGGACTGGCGGTCGAAAATAATAATAATGATGAATATAATAATAATAATAATAATAATAATAATAATAATAATAATAATAATAATAATAATAATAATAATAATAATCGTAATAATAATAATAATAATAATAATAATAATTGTAGGTTATGTATCTAAGCTACTGTGCCGAGTAGCATTTATATATGTAATCACGTGGCAACACTGCACGTGTTATGTGGCAACATTGCCCAGAGGCTGCCATATGGCAAGGCGGTATCAGTCTGACTCCGTGCCTCGTGCATGGCACACGCTAGTCACCAATTGTATTTCTCCTATCTGTTAATAAATGGACTTCAGTGTTACCCGGTGTTTCCCTACCCATCACTGCCTTCTTCAGGGAACACTTGGAACCTTCATGGCGCAGTGAGTAGGATCTGTGGACTTACAAGTGTGAACAATGGACAGTTAGCCGGCGATGTGCCACTGCCGGCGATGTGGGCGTCGACTCTTAGTGTGTTGTGTTGTGTTGCTTTGTGTTTCGCTGCGACGTGCAGTGTTGCGCCGTCACAGTGCGTTTTAGTGATGGTGGCAGTGTTAGTGTCAGTGTATTAGTGTGTCTCGAGCTGAGAGTTGAGCATTGTCCTGTTTTTTGTGGTACCCACGGAGCACGCAGGCGTACACCCTTCTCAAATGACATCGGGGGAGACACTGACGTTCTTGCCCCCGTGGTGGCTCCAGCCTAAGGCCACTGCATCCACTGTCTCAGACACACACACACACACGCACGCATGCACGCACTCACTGACAGAACAGTGGACTCTATGCATTATTTCTGCGCTGTTTATGTTATATATATGTGGTTCGAGCTGATGAGACGCCACTTTATATACTAAACAGCGCAGTTCAAGCATACTAAGATGGGCGGTAAGAAGGGACAAAGTCATGATGGGAGACACGACTCCCCACTACCATCCCCTCCACCGGGCGCAGAATCTCATCCTCCACCTCCAGCGACGGACATTGCCACAATTCTGAGATGGATGGACGACAGGGACGAGAGACGCAGAGAGATGGCACTTCAGAGGGAGGAGACACGAAGAGAGGAGGAAAAGTCGCGGTTTGAGGCACTTTTGGCGACCCGTGCGCTCACCCACCCTCCCTCACTCGCAGGTAGCGTGCATCAAGGCGCCAATACCCTCCCTCCCCCACCACACCAGCGTCCTCCAGGCACTTTTGCTACTCCAACAGCTCCCAAGGCATCTGTTCAACCCCCACCCACCCTCTCATCAGACGTCACGTTTCAACTTTTTCGTGAGTGGAGGCGGCGGTGGACAGATTACTCCACGATGGTGGACCTTGACACAATGCCTCCAAACAAACAGCTCATCCAACTGCGGATGTGTTTGTCGCTGGAGACCCAGAGAGTTTTGGAGCACACGTTGCAAGTGCCCCCGATTCTACGTCTTCAGTGACGGATGTGCTCAACCTTTTACAGGAGCATGTTAAAGGTCGGAATAATGAGGCTTTGCGTCGCCGCACCTTCACCTGCTGCAAGCAGGCGGAGAATGAATCCTTTGACGACTTTTTTGTACGCTTGAAGAGTTTGTCGGAGGAGAACGACGTCTGCAAGGCGCACAGCCGGGAATGTGAGGAAGCCTGGGTCAAGCACGTGATCTTGGCAGGTGTCAGGCAAGAAGAGTTGGTGCAGCGACTCATCCCCCTGGACGCTTCCTCCACACTCCAGGTGGTAGTGACTGAATGTCGGTCATACGAGGCCACCAAGTCCGCCACCTCTGCCTTACGGGCCCCACCTGCTGTGAGAGCTATCTCACAGTACAAGAAGGGTAAGAAGGCGGCCAACAACGTGAAGGCTGCCGCACGTTCTTCCACGCCTCCGCCTAGTGCTTCCTGTGGCAGCTGTGGAAAGCAGCATGGCCCCAAGACATGCCCGGCCGCCGACACACTGTGTCGTGGATGTGACCGTAAGGGCCACTGGTCTAACACAGACAGGTGCCCTGCACGAGGCCACAAGT
Source organism: Homarus americanus (assembly GCF_018991925.1). Classification (NCBI taxonomy): domain Eukaryota; kingdom Metazoa; phylum Arthropoda; class Malacostraca; order Decapoda; family Nephropidae; genus Homarus; species Homarus americanus. Next base: position 13,620,738 of record NW_024730668.1, on the reverse strand, counting down.
GTCAGGCCTGCGGTCGCTATGGACACTACGACAAGTGCTGCCGCCAACCCATGCCCAAAAGCCCGAGACGAGGAGGAAAGCAGCGCACTTCCCTCAGGGTGGTTCACACGCAGCCCCCTTCAGATGGCCCACGCAGCCCCAAGCAGCAGCTGAGTCACATCAGAAGGGTGGACTCGACCACATGCCCCAGAGCTACCCCTTCTCCTACTCTCCGCGTCGCCGTCACACACGGTGATGTGTCGGGTCACATCGAGGTGATACAGGACACTGGCGCTGATACTATGGTGATAGGCCTGAAGCACCTCCAGAAACTGGGCCTCACCAAACGCGGCCTGGGACCACCGCCGCAGCTGCAGTACTACAATGAGGACGGTTCCCAGATGCCGGATGCTGTGGGCTCCTTTCAAGCGGAGATCACTTACGGCGACAGGTCGAGTCACTGATGGATCGATGTGCAGCCTACTCTCGTTACACCCTTGTTGTCGTGGGAGCACTGCAAGGAGTTAGGCGTGGTGCCCAGAGACTTTCCTGAGCAGATCCCAGCTGCTCAGTACACCGCCAGCAGGGTGCGTGAATCAACGAGCGACGCGCCTGGCACTGCCGCACAGAGCTGCCCAGAACCCGCATCCACTCCCACCCACACAGGACGCTCCCCTGTCCAGATCCTGTATGGTCCCCCTCTCCGCTCCTGCGTTCCTGTACATGCCAAGGCCTTTGGGAAGGACTGGCAGACCAGGGCCGAGAGCTGCGACCGCCGCGCCGCTACACGTGCCCAGGACGCCAAGGCTCGGTTTGACGACCGTGCCCGTCCACTTCAGCCACTGGAGATTGGTGCCCTTGTCCGCGTCCAGGACCCGACGACGACACGTTGGGACAAGGTGGGCATAGTGATGGGCGTCGGCCGGTCGCGGGACTACAAGGTCAGGATGCCGAGCGGCCGTGTCTGGTGGAAGAACCGCCGCTTCCTCCGGCCAGTCCCACCCCCTGCTGCTGGCCCCCTGACCGAGGACGAGTCCCCTACACCACACGAGGATCCGCCCCACAGTGCACCTTGACGCCCGGAGCGACTTAGGACTAAGAAGTCCGCTCAAGACAAAGACTATGAGCGTGAGGGGGGGAAGGAGATGTAGGTTACGTATCTAAGCTACTGTGCCGAGTAGCATTTATATATGTATCACGTGGCAGCACTGCACGTGTTATGTGGCAACATTGCCCTAGGCTGCCATATGGCAAGGCAGTCTCAGTCTGACTCCGTGCCTCGTGCATGGCACACGCTAGTCACCACTTGTATTTCTCCTATCCGTTAATAAATGGACTTCAGTGTTACCCGTTGTTTCCCTACCCATAACTGCCTTCTTCAGGGAACACTTGGAACCTTCAATAATAATAATAATAATAATAATAATAATAATAATAATAATAATAATAATAATAATAATAATAATAATAATAATAATAATAATAATAATAATAATAATAATAATAATAAAGAACCATAAATAAATAGAAAACAAAAATCAAGAGTGAGAAATAATATATGTATGTTATATTGTCAAAGTAAGAAATAGAATAACTTAAGTTAGCTTAGCTGAGACTAGCCTTCCCTAGCCGCACTGTTGACGGAAGACAAAACCTCGTCTCCGCAAGGTGGATAGCCTACCTGCTGTCAACCTCCTATATTTCCCACTTCTAAACTTACCTTGTACTGTACCCTTATTACAACCTCAGAGTTAATGCTCTCATCTCTCCATATTACCAACCAACCAGTAAGAAAAACAAGTGAGACCCTGCAATTGTGTGTAAATGAAGAAGAAAGTCAGATGAGCAACCTGGGACTTGGTCAAAATTTTTGGGGTGCCGTATGGCAGCAGGGTCTACCATTAGAAAACACATTATGCCTCCAATATCTTCCCAGGCGGTAGTACCTCCCTGTTTGATAGCTGCCCTCTGCCTACTACCGAGCAGTAAGTGATATGTTTACCTACTAGTAGCTGAAGTATCAAAGATTCTATATGTTTGTGTTAAAATCTTCAACTATAATTAAGTGTAGTGAAAATTGTACTCAGATGATGTGAATGCCTAGCCAAATCAATGATAACTGTTTTTGCCTTTTGTGAAGTTACTGTATTGAAGCAAATGTAGTTTTTGAATTAAAGAAAGTCATTATTCATAGATCAGAACCTGGCCAAGCCTCCAGTCCTGGAAGTCTAACGGTTATGGATAATTCATTCCATATTTCATAAATGCTGACTTCACAAGAAATGGTTATGCCAATCTGAGTATTTGTGACCAATTTAATTAAGCATTTCAAGTTTAAATACTGATAAGATTACAAGGATTATCCTTCAGAATTCCTGTAGACCCATAGTACTAATTTTTATAAGCCACTGTGTACAGTACCTTAACAGAGACTGATAAATATATCCGTAAAATTCCCGACTATGTAACCCTGGAGTATAAAATTAGGGCACAGCCACGAGAGCTCACTTTGAGAGCCTTATTCTCTGTATAACAAGTATGTTACTCCGTGTCTGACACCATCATATTAAGTGAATTTGACTTAGTTTAAGTTTGATGAAAAAATCAGTATTCCTGCTTTAACGTAACTTAATGCCTTAAGTGTTAAGTTTTCATGCGCATTTGTTTCCTTGCATAAGGCGTATTTTATAACAGTTGTGTTTCGATTTTATAAGACTTTGAGCGCCTTATTCTCTGTTTAACATGCATGGTATCTGTTGCTGGGGCTACCGAGAGTCGGTGGCCACTGCAGGCAGGACGTATTGAGTAAACTGGAATTGAGCCTGAGGCTTACGGGTGCGGCAGTGTACGGGTGTACAGACCGAAGCCAAGAATCAGCTTCAAAGCTCGAGCTCAGCTACTGAATCGGTGTAAATGCACGTCAATGTTTGGATCCCAGCTGGCATAAGTAACTCATACTGTATGTATCAGTCTGAAATATATTATTCTCACTGAAAATATGAATACCGATGTGTCCTGTGTTGTAATGAGTGTTAACAGGTATAATATTAGTACGTGACGAGAGGTAAGATTGTGTCATGGAGTCGTGATAGGTGTGTGTGTGTGTGCCAGAGTAACCTATATCCCCATTATTGAGAGCAATAATAATTTCGGTCCACAAATATCAGCCATGTGATGGAGTTTTGGAGAGTGCTATAAAGTGCTATTAATGGTAATGAAATGAAGTGGTGAAGATTCATTATTTTCGTGTGTCACTCATGTAAAATGTTACAGTGGATTGCAGTATTTTCTGATGAACATTGCTTCTGTTAAATTTAAAGACTTATTTTTGCTAAGCTGGAAGTAAGGCCAATTGGTTCTTATAATTTGTATCAGTGTTAACGTAAATTTGGTCAAGTCTTGAGTGAACCTCAAGGAGTGGTTCATGTGTTTGTGTTCTGTTAAATAATCATATTGTCTTGTGTGCTATCATTACCACTACAGTATCCGAATATATTAGAACCCACGAGCCTAGCCCTAACTACGTTACTACCAACCAAGTGTCATGCTACTACATCATGGTTAAAGGATTATTGTTATGCTATACAATATATTCTGATACAAAAATCTGGGTGGTGGCGTTTACCGTGAGTATTGGAGATTGTAAAGTAACAGGAGGTTTCCTAGGTAAGCCCAAGATCAGAATATACAGGAAAAGAAACAAGTAACTCAGGGAAAATTAACAGAAACCAAAAAATACTTTGAGAAATTGAATTATAAAATAAAACATAGAAAACAAAAAGAAATAAACTAAATATATATTCATTCTTTACCCCTACCCTATTATTACTACTGCTACTTCTACTACTACTTTTTTTTAAACGTGGCCCCAGCCTCCCCCAATAGCCACACCTACGCCGCCATTTTATTACCTTAATATTAAATATCCTAATACATAAGTAGCTATCTTAGCTGCGTTGAGTTAGTTGAGCTGCAGATCAATGCGGCATTCAGTGACTGTTACCTCAAAGTCGATATCTGCGACTGTTGTCGAGTTTGGAGCAGATGCTCTCGTTCCCCTGAGGCAAAACAATGCAGACCTAAGCAGAGATAAGGACAGTCGACATCTCAACCAGGCTGTAACATAACTTCTGGGCTACTGCTTCTCTTCAGATAACACCTCAGCGAGTCTGGCGTAGAAGCATCTTGCACTTGGTCCCATTCCGCCAGAGGTTGTGAACACCAGAGGAGTGAAGCTGTCCTAATCGACGTTTTGAATTCTCTTCCCGTATGCCCTAATCTTGTTGTTCTCGTTACTTCTGTGTGTAGCATCGAGAGCTAGGTTACGTTGACATGCGGCCATGGGATAAAAAATCCTGATGTCAAAGAAGGCTTGCTGTCCACGCGTCCAGAATCCTCGAACACTGACCTCCACAAGGGCTTCGTTGGATGTGTTTGAAGTCCCGTGGTGGAGGTTCTCACCGTCCAATGGAAGGAGGGGCGGTTCCACCATGACGTCGTGGCAGATTTCCTTTAGTAAATTTGCTGTTAGATCCCTAACTTCGTCATGCCTCATGCATTCGAAGCCCCCTTTCTTGCACACCATGGCGTGGTCGATGTTATAATATGAGCGGCACATGCATTGGGAGGGCAAACCTTCTACTGGCCAACAGTACCTCAGAGCAATGGCATCTGTGAATTCTTGCTTATTAAGGATGAAGCCTTTTGCCCTTATCGGTAACGTTGTTAACTAGTTCGAGGCGCCCACCTCCTGCGCTATAGCTACTTTTCTTTTCACGTTCTTTGGCACTTGTTGCAACAGTTGTTGCGGTTTATCACTTTGGGTGTGCTGCCGCTCTGTCGTAATGGACCGTCGAATCTTGTTTAATTCGTTGGTGTCCACCTGACTTGCTGCATTCTGATCTATTATGTTCTCAGTGAGAGCTGCCATGAACTTGACAGCGTTCTGATGTTCTGTACGGGCAAGCTCCACTGGATTAATCAATCCCATTCCTCCTAGTCTCGGTGGGAATGCAAGGAGTGACCCTTCTGCCAGGGTTATGTGAGGGTTTTTTACTAGTGTTGGACTAAAAGCGACATTGATGGCTTCTTCCAGAAGGCGGAGGAGGGGTCCAATATCAGAGATAGTGCACATCAGGTAATTCCAGCGATGCTTGACACCATGTGTGAATGCTGCAATATCAGACAGAGCTTGGATTTCCTTCACTCACTCATTAACCATTCCCGTTACGTACTCGGTCTTGAAGTCCTCCGTGCCAATTACCGCACCTAGATGTCTCTGGCCGTTCTTTGTTATTTTTACCTCGCTTCCACCAAACACCTCCATTGCCCGTTCATAGTGTTCTGGCTTCACAATGAGGAAGGACTTGCTGGCGTTTGTGTGGTACCTTATTTGTGGACCTCGTGATGATACCAGGTCCCACCACTTTTTGATGTCCTCCACTTTTCCTGCTCCTGTTAGGTCATCAGCTTATGCCACTTGCTTGACCTCGGTTGTTTCATATTTTATTGTATGTTGGAGCACCGACAGGCCTAGTGCATTAGGGTGTCATACGGAGGCGAATTTTTTTTTTTGAGTTTGAAAAATCGGCCCATGGTATTAATGATGTAGTTCTATGTGCAGAATCATGTGATATCTTCAGATTTGAAAAGTTTTCATTTTTTGCTAGGTAAATTTTAACTTGAAATCTTATGAAAATTCAGTATTCCCACCCTTTTACCAACACCACTAAATAGCTTATTTAAAGTAAAGTAAATGTATCAGGTTAATTTATTAGGATGAAAATGATCCAGAATAGTGAAACGAATGATCTTGACACATTTATTAAATTTAATATTCCTTTAGAAAACAAAATCATCAAATACAAAAACCGGTTTTACTACTACGACCCGGTGTTGCTGCACACCATAGAGAACATGTCTTTCTTGCTTCTGTTTCTACTCATCACCTCCCTGCTGACCACCTGAGCTCGGATGTAGCCTTCCCTCCTCTCCTGGCTGTACACGTGACTGCTGGCCTCGCTCACTTGCTGTACACAACGCTCTATACTCTGGGTGTGCGAGGGCCAGGCAGGGACATGCATGGGGTTGTCCAGGAAAGCTCTGACTTGAACATTGGTGAGGCTGCAGGTAAGAGGGGGCTCACTGCCAGCCTGGATGTTATCCAGATCTATGAGATCAGTGAGGGTCTTGGCACCTAGATTGACTTTAGGAGTCTTCCTGACCCTGAAGGAATCGTCACCAACTGATTCGTCATGCCCAGATCCTCTCATAAGTCTCATATCCAAGATCTTTTTGACTGCCACTCTTCTCTCCTCCTCATCCTTACTGCAGAGCATTGTCTGCAGAACTGCCTCGGAATGAGCATACCAGGAAGATCTCCTCACAGTCTGCTCCACAATCTGAACAACATTCCTTGGCTGACTCCTCAGGAGCTCAAGCTGGAAGAGAACATGCCTCGGACCTTCGGAGAACAATGACTTGACCTTGGTGTTGAACCAATTTGGCAAGTAGACACTCACGATGAATTGGACAATAAGTCTCAGGTTGTGAAGCTGGTTCCCTTTCAGTTTATGATGAGCGACCCAAATTCTGCAGAACCTGAGAGCCGTTGTGAGCCACCTATAATGTGAGACTGGACCTATCTGCAGGTAAGCAAGTCTATCAGGCATGACCCCAGTTTTGATGGCACTGCAAATCATGTAACCATAGTACTGGTCAGTACTCAGGTCGTCAATGACAGTATGTGCAAGCTCAACGAGTGGAGGGCCAACTGTGATTTTTTCAAAGCTCGGATTTATTTCTAACTCAGTGGCAGAGTCCAGCATCTTGCCAAGAGGACCAGACCATCTGTTGTTTGAAAGAGTCTTGCCATCCAGCTCCTGGATCAGATGTCTGAGTGGCAACTCGTTGGTGTGGAGGTCACAAACAATCCAGACCAGCTTCCTCCCAATCTTCCGCTCTATCCACTGTATGACCCCCCTTGCCACCCTGTGTTCGTGTTGGTGCTGTCCCTTCCAATGGCCTGCAGGGTCTGGTCTACGTTCCTCTCTCTGAGCCAGTTCACAATGTTATCTGCCACTATCTCAGCTGGTTTCCTGATGTCATCTTTCTCTGGAGTGAAATGCCACAAATACTTCCCTCCTGGTTCACTGCAGCAGGAGTAGTGTTCCTCCTTCACCATGGCAGGGAACAACTTGTCAGAATCTCCAACTTTCATGAACACTTTAGTGTCATCCCTTCTCCCATTAAAAAAGAACAAACAATTGATTCCATTTTCTCTTATCCCCTTATCAAACTCCTCTTCTAGGTTACTGACAAGTTTCTCCTGAGCTCTCCTTACTTTGTTATGATCTATCAACAGGTGAACATCATCAGGTGTTATCAAACCACCGTCAATCCAGGCAGCTGTTGCTATCTCTGCAGTTTCTCTGAGACCAGTGTGGTGTCGCATGCTGGCCAGAGCTATGCTCGGGATATCTTTCCTATTTCGAATCTTATGCCTGGAAGGTTTGGGATCATTATTTTCTGGGTTAGGGACAAAGTCACCATTCTCCTGGTCAGCACTTGGATCAGCCATGGGGAAGTCATTAAACTCTGAATCAGCTTGACTCCAATCATCGGCCTTTTTTACCTCACCCTGGGCCTTCTCAAGTCTCTTTTCCTCGGCAACTCTTCTCCTCTTCTGTCTCTCCGGAATATCTTGGCTAGAAATCATGAGAGCCCCTATAATGCCAGTCTTCTCTCTCTGTGCTTTGACAAATGCCAGTTCGATCACAGGAATCTTCAGTTCACGCTTGCAAATACAGGAGATGTGGGCCTTGGATTTACAGTCACGATCGCATCCAAACTCAGGACAGAGAACAATTGGGCACTTGCAAGTAATTATGTCAAATAACTGGTCCAGTTGCTTGGCAAAGCTGTCCTTAACTGCAAGTTTTCCTCTCCCAAGAGAGATATCTCTTGCCTTTTCCCAACTGGCTAGCAGTCTCTCACTAATCTTCTTCTGACTTGTTATGACTGGAGGCTTGAACTGAGCGTTAGCCAGAGTGTACTGTGCCAAGACAGCTTTGGTCATATCACTGGCAATGTCTTTGTTTGTGTAAGTTCTTTGGTTCTTTTCACTGATTTGCCTGATTAAAACACCGTATCTCAAAGCATCTCTCAATGTAGGCAACTCCAACTTCAGGAGCTCTCTCCCAGACCCAAGATAGTGACTGAGATGGCTGGATTTTTGGTTCCTCGTCCTGACACAAGCAGCCATCGCAAATATTATCAACTTATAAATGCATCAGAATCTGAAACAGAAAAAAATATTGTTAGTTGGGTTGTTAAAGAATGAAGTCAGAAAGCAATGTTCACTATTTAATTGTAATGAACTAATGCAGCTGTACGTTAGATTTTCGATAAATTTCACGCTAAAATTTACCTAGCAAAAGTTTGCAAAATATTGAAACTGAAATTATTTTCTGTTTATATACACTAAAATCTACCAAAAAAGTGATGGGCCATTAGTTTTAGCTGATCTTCCCTCCCTACTAGTGCATACATTGCCATGGCGACAGGGTTACAATACATCCTCCACATCACCCGTAATTGGTGTACCTGTAGGAAACATATCCACTATAAATATACATTCCCCCTGTAGAGTACATTTGGGATCCAACAATAACACAGAGAACTTGAGAGATTGCTCTCGTTGATAGAACAGGACTTGTAGCACTGGAATTCCAAGTAAATACCTACTTTGCTACTCTGTTACATAGCCAAAAAAATGTGGCGGCCTTCACACTATGTTAACTCCAAACACTTATACAATTGGAGACAACATACCAGAATACACGGGCGAAATTACGACCCACGCATTACTCCGAGGTGGACTCATGCCAACAGCAACACTGCCTGAGCTGGTGTTGTTGTGTACGTCGCTGGGTCGACCACAAGTGGACGGTGGGCGCGTCTGGCGCACATCATTAGTAGCGGACTGGCTCACCACATAACCAGAGTGGACGTCGTCCACGACCAACTTGGCCTACAGGAACCTGTGTATGGAGTGTGGTCGTGGCTTAGAGTGAGGTTAGGTCGTAACATTTTCGCTAGGCTGAAGGCCCATGAACACTACTTAAAACACAACACAGCTAGGCTAATGGCGCACTGCATATTCGGACAAAATACTAAGTTACAACACTAAGGGCCGAGGTGGAACATGGACTATTAGACTTTACCTGTGTACGGAGTGGGTTCGTGGTTTAGAGTGAGGTCAGTTCGTGGTCTGGAGGGGCGGTCTCCAGCCAATGTCTCACACCCCCACGCCACCAAGCCGTAACTTACAGATACTTCAACTACTTCTCTCACTCTAGGCTACACATTTTGACATATGAAAATTAGGTTGTGAACTTATTCTAATCTTCTAAGTTTAGCTTTTCAAACTAAGCAGTGATTGAGCTCTCAAAGATAAGAAAAAACTGACGACAAAAACTCAGCAAGGCAGTGTGCGGGGGCGAGGGTTGCGGAGGCAGATTACTGGGACTTTTCGTTAAACTCGAACGATAAGTACGTTATGTGTTTACATTTCAGACAATTATCTAACTTCTATATTACAAGAGTGACAACACTATCTACGTTTCCATCGGATTCTCTGATGTTCATATATCAAAACAGAATGACTTCAGCTTCGAACTGCCGCCGTGTAACAATACGCGAAACATATGATTTACAGCTGACCGAAAAAGTAACCAACACATAATCTCGTAACACAAAATACTCTACACTTAAGATACAAGATGCCTTCAACATATACTCAATACACCTAGACTATTTCCTCTCACTGTGAGTATCCATAATTGACTGAACAATAAATTCATTCACTCACAATTTTAAATTTCCTGAACACCCTATGAGTTATTTAGAAAATACCCGAGTCCCTGACCGAGTATATCAGAGAAATTGGAGAAACTATGACATCCTGAAATAGATAGAGAACTGACGTTTCTACTGGGGGACTCAAACGTTTCACGTGCTTTGTGGGCGCTGTAGCATAATATGAATAATTAAGTGTTTAACGGACTAACTGCACAAACGTGACCATGATATTGAGTTTGTTCTTTATCCGAGTATCCATGTTTGTAGTATCCTCAGCTGTACGGATGTTTGGAGAGAACTGGTGTATGAGGGTTGCCACCAAGGAAAATATATAGAAGGAAACGCCTCTTAAAGCTACTTAATGTAGATCCCCCATAGTGCGCGCGCCTGGCCACTAGATGACATTGATTAAATAGCGGCAAAAGTTGTGTCCACTGTTTGTTTTGACTTGGCCACTGGGCATGGTAACTGACATGACAGTGACACAAACATGGTGAGAAGGAAAGGGCTTCACCGTGTTGTGTGCGGCACAAATAAAAACTGCAATAAAGACCTGAGGTTTCATTATTTCTCAAAGAACAAGTATCATAGTCACAATGGCACGGCTGGTCAGTTTGAAACCTGATGATTCATATTATGCTCCACGCCCTCAAAACATGTTGATAACTGGTGAGGTATCCCTAGAAAGAAACTCGTTTTCTCTAGCTTAGGTGCCATCCACTTTCCTTGACTTCCTGAATCCGACTTCTCTATAAAGTAAATTTGAATGTGAGAGAGAACACCGCTGTTTTGCATCAACTTAGATATATCTGATTACAGATGAAGCATTCAAGATCCCTTGTAAGTCATATTGAAAGCTTCAACTGTTTTTATTGTTCTTAAAACTTGTCAAATAAGTGAGTGTTGAATCTGCCGGTGAGAATGGCGAAGTACTAATCTCGCCCTTGGGGATAGCCATGACTTTCCAAATACTACTGAAATTAGATCATTTTAATGCCCAAGCCTCAGAGCATCTAATGTTCTTATTTTGATTATTATCAGTTGAACATTTAAGAAAGCAATTAAGTTCCTGAAAAGATTCTGTCAAACTCTATATCTCTAAGTTCTCAACATATACCCATAGAGGGTCTGTAGTGGATTCCTCCCCTACAAACGCCGTTTGTCGCTGAGTAGCCGACCCTTTTCAAATTCCCCAGCCTACGCCTCCAGCGCCGCCTGACAGAGCGGGGGTCAACTATCAACCCACGCCTACCTCGCCTTATAAGACCTCACCCCGCTGTGACCACCCTCTGACTGCTGGACCCGGAGCTGTGAAGACTTGCCTCTTCTGCTGCATGTTTGAGCAGTCTGCAACTTCGTTGTGATAGGACACTCAATCCTAGTGATTGTACTTACCCAACATAGCGACGGTGCAATTACCATCACAGATTGTACGAAATATTCCAACTTCTGAAAAACATATATTTGGACTCCCCAAATTTTGACTACTACCCGTGCGTCTACGTCCTGGATTGGCCAATCAGTGGTGCCCCACGGTGGCGTGATACATGCACGTTTACTGCGGTGCTCTGATTGGCTAACCGAACGTGGCGTGGTAGGTAGGCTGTCTCTACTCTCTAAGTCCTCTTCTTTCCTTTTTTCATCCCCCTCATGCACTCCGTTCCGTGAACGGGAGGCGGGACTTAGAGATACGATCGATCCGGCAAGGGAACCTGTGATAGTGCAGGGCACCCCTTGTCCGGGGGTCACCGGTAGGTGGCAACTTTTTAGACATAACTACAGTCACAGGTAACCTGGGCGCAGAACCCTACGAGCCCGACGCCCGTCCAAGAGGGGGGGGGCGGGGTCACTGCTCCCAGGCAGGAGCCCTGTGTTATAGGTAGGATTGGGATGTAATCAAGGAAGATGACTACAAGCATTAGAATAAAACATAGAGATAAGGGACACTCTATTGGAAGAGTAAAAGTGGCAGAAATCACTTACAACAAATTGCAAGTCCCACTAACAAGAATATTTAGCACCAACGAAGGTTCCAAAGTAATCTGTAAAGATGACTTTGATTCAGACAAAATCCTTTCAAAAGAAGCCAGAGATGTATATTACAATGAAGGACTTGTTGTTGTCATGCCACCAAATCAAAAAGCAAAAACATCAGTTTTCGTTCGTCAAGTCGACCAAGAGATCGGGAGGAAGACATCTGAAGATCTGAAAGATGAACTGGAACGCCAAAACAGTTGGATGAAGATCGAGGAAGTCATCAAGATAAAAGACTACACTCATGTTTTCAAGATTACCTTCGAAGAAGTTTCAATGGTTGAAAAAGTTTTACAACAGGGCTTTCTAATATTTAACATGTCAGTAACACCTCATCAAATAAAGAAGGAAACATTCATCAGTCTGCAAACTTGCTTTTCCTGTTACAAATATGAAGAACACACAACGAGAGACTGTCCAGAAAAAGAGAAAAAGTACTGCTCATATTGTGCAGGCGACGACCATACCTGCACTGAATGTAAGAACACACATGTTGGCTGTCTCAACTGTAAGAGAAACGGGAATGCATACATAGGACACAGGACGTTAGCAATGGCATGCCCAATAAAAAACACATGATAAAGTACAAGGAACAAGAAATAAGGAAAAAGGAACAAGACAAGAAGGATACGACATACGTCGAAATAGCCAAGAGAGCGGTCCAAGAGGCTCACAGACCAGAATCCACCATATTAAACTTAAGTGAACCAATACATGACAAAAGGTAATGATTAGTATGATCCATGCTTAAATTGAATAACCTACCAGAGATGATATTCCCAGAGAATCCAGAATCCGAAAAACTATTTCAGGCAACATACTCAAGCGAACTGAGAGAAGGACTACAGCTAGACAAACAAAGGTTTGAGCAAGGAGCAACAGCTGATACACAAGGAACACAAGCGACTGATAGAGATCCCAGACAAATGACTAGAAGTGACAAAGAGAAGATAGAAATAACAAAAGGACAGACTACAAGACAAAGGATATGGAGGAGAGAAGATAAGATGGAGACTGATCACAATATACAACCTGAATCTGCTGAAGATAATGGATTAAAAGTTATCACTACAACAAAACATGGAATCCCAACATCGAGATCAACAGGAGGGACAATAGCAAAAAACTGTGAAGGAGGGATATACAAGTGGACATATCAAGAAAAATCCCGAAGTGAAGATTACGTCTGGACACTCATCACTATGGACAAACTAAAGATTACGACCAATGACTTTAAAATAGTAGACCCGTCAGAGTTTAGAAGAGTTAGAAGCGGGAAACAGGACGATAGGTCTCCACTCCAACTGCCAGAATCCAAGTATAAGAAATAACGGACAATAGACAAACAGTAAGAACTTTAAGAATAATACAACACAACGTAAGAAACTGGAAGACCGAGAGAATTAACCTAAGTAATATATATCAAGAAATGGACCCTGACATTATACTAACAAACAGTCACGGTGAGACAGACAACAACAACATAAAACTCTTTAACTATTATGTAAACCAAAGAAATAAATCGGGCGAGAAAAATGACGGAGTAGCTATAGCGGTTAAAAGAAACTTAAAATTTAAACTAATCGATGACTTCCAGGATGAATTTCTAGCACTAAAAATAAATACAACTCAAGGAGACGTAATTATTGCTACTACTTATCTGCTACCGAGACGACCCTACTTACCTATAGAAGACCTATTAAAATTGGCTAACAATAGTCATCCGATGTACATCTTAGGAGACTTTAACGCCAGACACAGGATTTTTGACAATACAAATAATAACGCCGTGGGAAACGCCCTTAATCAATTAATAAACCTAGGGAAAATCAATCATCTAGGTCCTAACTTTCCAACCTGGAGAAATCACATTACACAATCGACACCAGACAAAATTTTACCAACAACAAACCATTTTTCAATTACCATATAAAACAAGGACCTCTCACAGGCAGTGACCATCTACCAATTATACTAACACTGTCACAAGCCCCATACAGATACCAATAAAAAAGAGACTGAAAATGAGTAAAACAGACTGGGACAGCTTCAAAGACGACTTAGGTAATCACCACTCGATTAACCTACAAGGGAAAACAACAGAAGACATAGACTCAGAAATGGACAGACTGCACTCACCACTAAAAACATTTATAACCAAACACACTCCTACTTCACACTTTAGAACATTACCCAACAACAGATTACCAGAAGAAGTTAAATTAATCCAAACCCATTACAATGAAATAAACAGGTATATGGAAAGACACGGCAGTAACAGATGGCTATATACGACGCAGACAGCACTACAGATAAAATTAAGAGACGCATGTAAGGAAGCAAACAATAAAAAATGGAATGATATTATAATGGCGGCTGACATGACTACAGACACCAAAATGGAACTAAACTGCACGAGGAAAATGAACAAGAGTCAGCATTCAAAAGAGAGTGGGTACAAGTTTTTAAAATATCAGATGAGGAAAATGAAGATTTTGATTGTGAACACGAAGAAAGGATAGAAGACGAAATGGGAAGACACATACATAGAATCACACCAAAGCAATATATAGACTATAACTTACTACCTAATAATCAAATGATAACCATGGGAGAAATGATGCACTGTCTGAGGAAGCTTAAGGAAAAAGCCCCCGGGCTCACAAGTATTACACGAAATATGATCATGAATCTACCTGAAAACATCTTAAAAACACTATTAAACATTTATAACGCATGCTTAATTACCGGTTACTTTCCAGACAAACTAAAATATGCTAAAATGATATTAATTCCCAAGGAGGGTAAGGACAATAAGGAAATATTAAACTACAGGCCAATATCTTTATTAGAAATTACCGGGAAACTACTGGAAAAAATTTTAAATTCAAGACTTATAACCTTTTTAACACAACAGGGGAAAACAAACAATAGACAACATGGATTTATGCCCAATAGAAATACCCTAACTGCAATAGCTACAATAACGGAAATAATTGCAATAGAAAAAAGCAAGGGGAACCACATCAATATAATTTTAAGGGACGTTTCTAAGGCTTTTGATAAAGTTTGGCATTTAGACTTAAAATATAAAATATTAAAATTGGGACTTAACGAATACTTGCTAAGAATATTGTGTAACTATTTAGATGATAGGAGAGCACAAATTCAAATTGGAAACCTTATGGGAATTATGTTTAATCTTGAGAGTGGAGTACCTCAAGGAGGATGCCTTTCTCCAACACTATATTAGATTTATACCTCAGACACACCTCAACCTACTTCCTTAAGCGAATATATAATGTTTGCTGATGATATTACTCAAATAGTATCATACCCAGGAAAATCAACCCAATTTATGGCACTCTACACGGTAAGAGCGATAAAAAATATAAATGATTTTGAGAAAAAATGGAAAATCAGGACAAATAAGAACAAATTCAAGATAATACCAATAGCCAAGATCAAAACAAGTCCAGTAATAGTCGACTAGGAACTATACCCATACGACACTGAAGGCAGGATGCTTGGACTAAAACTAACAAAACGAGGATATATATAACATACATAAAAGATAAAGAACGACAGGCAAGAATAAGATTATAAAAAATAAAACGCTTTAAGAACCTTAGCATTAATAACAAAAGAAAGATTTATATAGCCCTTGTCAAATCAATTATGGACTACCCACCCATCCCATTGAACACTCTTAGTAAAACGAGCATTAAAAGGTTACAAACAGTACAAAATATAGCCCTCAGATTTATATATAACATAAAATATACAGACCACATCAATAATGAACAGCTACACAAGAGAGCAAACCTCTTAGCAATCAATGTAGAAATACACAACAAAGCTGCAAATATTTGGAAAAAAGTGACTGAACTTAACACAGAAACATATCAAAATTGGATAAATAATATAGACAACGAAGAATTCCAAGAACACAGTTGGTTTAAATCAGCCAGGAAGAAAGTAATTGAACCATCTCCTGCCCCAATATACACATAAAACATTAATAGAGAGAATAAAAGATGAGAGTGACCTACCAGCTCCACTAAGAACCTGGCAGGCCTCTCCATACAGTGTACCTTTAGACTAACATAACTAACATTTAACATTTAACTAACATCTTAGCAAAAAAAAAAAAATAATAATAATAATAATGTGATTACCCTCCCAGCTACATCAGCCAGGAAGAAGTAATTGAACCACCTCCTGCCCCAATATACACATATACACATAAAACATTAATAGAGAAAATAAAAGATGAGAGTGACCTACCAGCTCCACTAAGAACCTGGCAGGCCTCTCCATACAGTGTACCTTTAGACTAACACAACTAACACTTAACTAACACCTAGAAAAAAAAAAATGTGACTACCCTCCCAGTTACACAAGGACCTGGGCGGGCTCACTAACTCCAACAATAAATAAAAATAATAATAATAAGCAGCACTATATAAATAAACCAATATTAATACAAAGGTCTGACGACCCAAGGGAGCAGAACAAAGATAAAACACCAATAGGAAAGATGAAGCGATCTGGTTGAGCCCAGATTCTTTCTACTCCTACTGTATTTCAGTTTTACCACTTTTCCTTCAACCCCTAATAATCTTCTTTCACCTCATAACTAAAGACTCCGTACCGTAACGTATCCACGGGCGGTTGCTATTCGGACATTCTGAGGAGACGCTCATTACTCTGGAGATTCTCAGTATCACGCTCGTCCTCCCCTCTGGTCGGGAGGGAGACTCCCCGGCCTCACCAGCTAAGCAGAGTCTCGCACCCACTGGGCCTACGTCAGGGTAGACGTGAGTCTTTGTCAGAACGATTCCTAGGGTGAATTACCTACTGTGAGAAGTGTATTCATTCATGTTGTATCCGAGAGTCAGTGTCGAGTCACGTAACATAATGTGTTAGTACCCCGATATAATAATGATATTAATGTGTCCTTGTCATTGAGTGAATTAATAAATAGTTGTATCGAAGTGGTGTTTGAGAAGTTGTCCCTTAAGAACAGAATAGATGTGTATTGAAGTAAAAGATAAGTGTATTGATAGTGTAAATAATATCCCGGTCACTTTACCAAACTTCCTGTCTTTACATCCTCCTACTATAAATATTCTACCTATATGTAATAACCTCTCCTGGTGAGTTTTGTCTCATTATAAATCACACCAGCAGCAACACCATGACAATCACATCAGCATCAGCACCACGACAATCACACCAGCAACAGGACAACGACAATCACACCAGCAGCAGCACCACAACAATCACACAGGAAGCAGCACTACGACAATCACAGGAACAGCAACACCACGACAATCACACCAGCAGCAATAGCACCACGACACTCACACTAGCAGCATCAGCAGCAGAACCACGACACTCACACTAGTAGCAACACCATAACACTCACACCACCAGCAGCACCACGACACTCACACCAACACCAGCACCACGTCACTCACACCAACACCAGCACCACGACACTCACACCAACACCAGCACCACGTCACTCACACCAACAACAGCACCGCGTCACTCACACAAGCAGCAGCACCACGACAATCACACCAGTAGCAGTCACCACGACAATCACACCAGCAGCAGCACCACGACAATCACAGCAGCACCGATAATCATTGAAGCAGCAGCACCACGACAATCACACCGGCAGCAGCACCACGACAATCACACCAGCAGCAGCACCAAGACAATCACACCAGCAGCAGTCACACCAGCAGATGCGACAATCACACCAGGCAACCACACCAGACAATCACACCAGCAGCAGTCACCACGACAATCACACCAGCAGCAGCACCACGACAATCACACCGGCAGCAGCACCGATAATCACCAGCCAGCAATCACGCACAACACAATCACACCAGCAGCAGCACCGACAATCACACCAGCAGCAACCACGACAATCACACCAGCAGCAGAACCACGATAATCACTCAAGCAGCAGCACCACGACATTCACACCAGCAGCAGCAGCCACGACAATCACAGCAGCAGTCACCACGACACTCACTCCAGCACCACCACCACCACCACCACAACCACAACACTCACTCCAGCAGCAGCAGCCCCACCACAACGAGACTTACACCAGCAGGAACAGCACCATGACACTCACCAGAGCAGCAGCACCACCGCTACGACACTCACTCCACCACCACGATACTCACTCCAACAACAACACCACCACCACGACACTCACTCCAACAGCACCACCACGACACTCCCACCAACAGCAGTAGCACCACCACCACCACGACACTCATTCCACCACCACGACACTCACCCAACAGCAACACCACCACCACGACACTCACTCCAACAGCAACACCACCACCACGACACTCACTCCAACAGCACCACCACACTCACTCCAACAGCTGTCGCACCACCACCATGACACTCACACCATCAACAGCAGCCACGACACTCATCCCAGCAGCTATAGCATCACCAGTACCACGACACTTGCAACAGCAGCACCACGAAACTCACAGCAGTAGAAGCACCATAAAACTCACACCACCACCAGCAGCACAACACCCCATGCACCACCACCACCACGACACTCACTCCAGCAGTTGCAGTAGGAGCATCACCTCCACCATGACACTCACTCCAGCAGCAGCACCACCACCACCACCACCACCAGGACACACACTCCAGCACCAATACCACCACGACAATCACTCTAGCAGCAGTTTTACCACGACACTCACTCCAGCAGCAGCAGCGACCCACCAACACGATACTCACTCGAACAGCACCACTACCACTACGACACTCGCAGCAGCAGCACCACTACCACCACCACCACGACAGTCACTTCATCAGCACCACCAACACTACCAACCACCATGACACTCACTCCAGCGTTACCACAACCACACTCACTCCAGCACCACCACCACCACGAGACTCACTCCAGCACCACCATCACCACCACGAGACTCACTCCAACAGCAGCACCACCACAACACTCACTCCAACAGCAGCAGCAGCACCACCACCAAAACCACCACGACACTCACTCCAGCAGCAGCAGCAGCACCACCACCACGACATTCACTCTAGCAGCAGTGCCACCACCACCACCACTACGACACTCACTCCAGCAGCAGCAGCAGCAACAGCAGCAGCAGCAGCACCACCACCACCACCCTACTACTGCATTTATGTCACTCGGAATCGTGTATGACGATGTCGCGATCCCACTACCCTTTATACCTGGGGAGTGAAACCTACCCCAAGTTACTATCAAATAAAGGAACAAATAGGGAACACGGCAATAATTATCCCCACAAAAACCTACTCAACTAAATGTACTTGAATAAGTATGAACAAGTTGAAATTAGTAAGTCACAAAAGGGAAGATAATTAATTAATTCAATTTATGTCCGAAAGGGAGTACTGACTATAGCAAACAAGAATTTAAGGGAATAAGTAATTGTATAATAAAATAAGAGTGATGCCGGAAGGGCGAAAATATACCGTAAGGAGTTAGACCAAACGAATATTACTTAACATAACTATATTACACAAACATACAGTATATATATACAACAATCCCTACAAAATAGTTATTTCCTACCAAACAGGAGATTCCTTACCACCAGGATCCCTTCCTAGGCCTAACTAAACGTGTCACTAATACCTGATACCCCTAAGGCATTGCAGAAGACTGGACAAGGCACTAGACAAGGGTCAAGGCTAGAGAACGAATGGACATGTCTACCATATGCCACGGTTTTTCGCTACTGGGGAAGTGTGCCCACGCGGTGGAGGAGCGCGTCTCATATCACGTTATCCAGGACATTTGCTAGATATTTTATATAATTAATTAATACTACTCTTGATTTGACTTAACAGAGTAACACAATGATGCATATTAATAACATACATAAATATACAATTAACCTAAGTAACTAAGAACAATAATAATATAATAAGTGCAATTAACAAGTTAATAGCTTGTGTGAAATGTAGGCGTGAACATATGCCTCACGCTATGCGAGTTCCCGAGCGCCACAGGCTCGTGACAGACGATCATCCAGCTATGATACAGTTAGTGTCAGCAAGAAAACTGGCATTTGTTCTCTTGTCTTTCCAGCAAACTCGGAGGATGGAACGTAGCCTATGATGGTGAAAGTTTTCAAGTGCCTTGAGGTGCCTCCAGTGTGTGACCTATGTCTCACTGCCATATAGCAGGGAGGGGAGGACCACTGCTCGATATACGTGCAGTTTTTTTTAGATAAATTCATCTCCCTACAAATGAAGACACGATTTCTGAGCTTGCTAAAGTTCTTGAGATGCTCATCTGATCCGATGCTGAATCTCTTCATCGATGTCTGCGGTGGTGGACAGGTTCCCACCTGTTCGAGATATCGAAATAGGATGGATGGTGGAGGTTTGTCTGAACCAGGGGCAGGTTGAAAGAGAATCTGAGTCTTATGTACACCTAAAGGCCGAAGTGTGCATAAACATCTGCTTAGGTGTTCAGGATCTCCTGTAGGTCGTGTTCAGTGTGAACAACAAGGGTGAGGTCGTCTGCATACTGAAAGTTCAGTAATGGAAGTTGCCGACACCTTTGTTCATGACTGGAGTCGTCTTATGTTGAAAAGACCCCTCTTCACCAGGTACTCGATGTTCACCCCGCTGGCTAAATTGGCACTGACACGAATAAGGAAGGCAGCCAAGAAGATGGAAAAGAGAGTTAGTGCCAGTACACACCCTTGTTTAACCCGTGTTTGGATGGGCAAGAACTCTGACTGGTTGTTGTTGTGCAGGACACTGCTGTTCATGCCAACTGGAGTTGCCTCACAATGGCGACGAATTTTGGTGGGCAGCCAAAACGGTTGAGGGTCCACCTTAGGGCTTCCCTATTGACCGAGTCGAAGGCCTTTGTTAGGTCGATGAAAGCCTTGTGCAGGTCACGACTCTGTTCTCTGCATTTCTCCTGTATCTGATGGGCAGCAAAGATCATGTCATTGGTGCCACTTGATGGTCTAATGCCCCATTCGTATTCAAGGAGAAAGTTTTCCGCCTCAGGAAGAAGTCTGTTTAGGAGGACTCCGTCGATAATCTTGCCAGATACGGAGAGCAGCGAGATCCCAAGGTAGTTGCCACAGTCGTATAAATATTGATAATGGAAGCGTCTTTAACAGCTTGGGGGATTTCCTCTGTAAGGGCTGTAACGAGCAGGATGGTTGTCCGCCGCTCGTGTGCTTCGTCACACATCAGACACTAGCCAGCCAACACCACAGCTCCACTTCCCCTGCTGTTGGATCCAACACTGGTTGTGTATTCATCTGAGGTTAGTGGGGTTCGTGGGCTGATTCCCCAATCCTTCACTATTCGGCTGTCAATCTCCGGACACCTACTCCAGCTACTACCGCGGTTGCCACGTCATCGCCACTTCCTCCACGCCTTATCCACCGTCCGTGCCCTGGCGATTCTCCTGTGTGGCATGACATCGCCCACCAACGCCAGCACCAAGTGATGAAGCTACCCTGGACCTTACCCCTGAGAGCGGAACACTGCGTTAACAGAACATTCCACCGGGCTGCAGCCATAGGAAATATCTGTACTTTGTTTGGCTCCCATAATTGTTTGACTCCTGCAATTGTTTGATTCCCGTAAGTGTTTGACTCCCGTAATTGTTTGACTCCCGTAATTGTTTATGTAATATTTGTGTGAGTGGTGTCAAGTATTGTGATTTTTTTCGTAGTAAGATGTCAATCTCTAACGGTTGTTTGTTACACTTGGAAACCCATGGTTCTTGACTTTCCTATTATAAGATCCTGATTAGGCTGGCAAGGGATTTATATCCCAAAGTCCAGGCCTTTACAACCTCCTTTTCCCATATATTCTCCAGGAGAGAGTGGAGACAGTTGATAAGCAGAGGTCCTCCTGCTTCATACACTTCGGCTGGGATTCCCTCAGGCCCTGAGGCTTTGTTATTTTTCATCTGTTTGATGGCAGTAGCTGCCTCATCCAGGGATGGAGGATAGCTGAGGTGGGTCATATCTGGATGCTGAGGGACCTGGTGAGTAACCACATCGGTGTTTCAGTTGAGCAATGAATGGTAGTGTTCTTTACAGCGCTGAAGGAGGCCCTTCATCGTCTTTAATTATGAGGTTACCGTCAGTTGAAAGGAGGGGGCTGCACCACGAGTGACTGTCCCATAAAATGTTTTAGTGGAAATGAAAAATTTGCGATCTTGTGCTGATCTGCAAGTTTTTGTGCTTCACTTGCTTTATTTTTAAGCCAGTCGTTCTTCAGATTGCGAAATTTCCGATGGGCTGCCACTTTCTTCTTGCAGAAGGTATCTGCTTTGGTCTGAGACTGAGGGCTGTTCTGCCAGCCAGTAAAATCACGACGTTTATCATCAATGAGTACTTTGATTGCCGGGTCATTTTCATCAAACCAGTCCTGGTGTAATCTTTTCATCTGGCCGAGGGTCTCTCTGCAGGTTTTTCATAACAGTATTTAGAGTATCCCATTCGGCACTGGGATTCACGTTGTTTGCTGTTGGTTTACTTATAAGCCTGTGTTCGAGCTGCGTTCTGAAAGCATGTGCAACTGCTAGATTCTCCAGAGTCTTAGTATTAAAACCTTTTCTGGAGGATTGCTGCCTTCGCTGTTTTGGGGCGACGTGAAGTAAGAGATTGTCGCTTTCAAGTCGATGATCAGTGTCATAGTAGTCTGAGCCACGCATGGCATGGGTGATGAGGACATGTCGGCGACCTCTTTTCCTGACAATGATGTAGTCAATGAGATGCCAGTTTTTGGATCGTGGGTAAAGCCACGAACCTTTGAACTTGTCGGCCTGCCTAAACAAGGTATTGGTGATAGTGAGGTTGTGTGCAGCACACTTGCTGAAGATGAGTAGGTCGTTAGGATTACACTTGCCTCGTCCATTTCTCCCTATGATTCCCTCCAAAATGTTAGCATCTCTGCCAACTCTGGCATTGAAGTTGCCAAGGAGCACAACCCTGTCTTCTCTGGGGAAAGTGGGGGATAGAGGTTAGCACTCTGTCGAGGTCAGTGTAAAAGGCCTCCTTGATGTCATCCTCTTCATCCAGTGTTGGGGCAGATGCACTGATGAAGAAAGCATGCCGTGAGTGATTCAGTGGGACTCGAAGCTTCATGAGGAGCACGTTGATCCAAATAGGCATTTCAGTTAGCCTGTTTAGGAAGCGTTGGCGGATGGCAAAACCAACTCCATAAATACGGTTTTTTTCTGGAGCTGGCTTACCATTCCAGAAGGTGTAGCCAGGCCCCCGTTCTGTGAGTTGGCCCTTATCTGGGAGCCGGGTCTAACTGATGGCTGCTATGTCGCTGTTATACCTAGCCAGCTCTTTTGTCAGGGCGCGCATTTGTGCCAGTATCCAGAAGGGTCCTGACATTCCATGTAGCGACCATAAGAGGTTGTATGGTTTGTTTTTGTGTGGGTTTGTGATTTTGGTTGTGATTTCGACTGCAAAAGGATGAACTTACTGGGTGCGGTTGACCATTCAGGTTGGGTTTTTAGGTAGGCTATGTTTTTTTTTTTTTTTTTTTAGGTTAAGGTGGGGAAAGGATGGAAGGCATACCGGGGCTCAAGGCACAGCCAGACATGAGGGATGGAGAAGTCACAACATATAGTCGTGGGGGGAAAGGTTGGAAAAGAAGTTTAATGAGTTAAACAGAGGGGGACGACACCCCTTGTTTTACATATTACAGAGTTTGTTGGCTAACTAAGCTAACCTAGGATTTAGAATGAGGTTGCACAATGGTTGTTTTAGTACACAATGACTAGATTGATTTTACAATTACAAGTTTATTAACATATTATACTGTATTACGTTATGGACTCGATTGTGACTTGTTAAATGTGAATTTATATCATCTAAGTTTTAATCTAAGGTGGATCACTGTGGCGGACATAGATGGGTCGCGGGTTGGGTTGTTGTAGTGCGGGCAGACTCCGGGGCCACCAGGCGTGGGGTCTCCCTCCGTTGATGTCTTCCCCGCGTAGGTGGTCTGGGCTGTGAGGGTCGTCCAGGAGCTTGTCCCAAACCTTCTTCCCTAGGCGATGGAACCTGAAGTTGAGGGCCTCTGTTTTATTTCTTAGGTGGATGGTTTCCACTGTCTCCTGGTAGGGTGGCGCTTGGCCACTGGCTGACCTCAAACACTTGTTTTGGAAGCTCTGTAGTTGTTGTAGTCTAGTCTTCCCGAGTGTGACGAGTGGTATAGATGGGTACTCCAACACAGGCCTCACCAGCGCCTTGTACAGGTGAACTTGTATCTTCTCAGGCATCAATTTAAAACGTTTTAATTTGGCTGCGGCGACTTTGGCTTTATTTAGTCTGTCCTTCACGTGGGGAATGATTCCCGTCCGAGAAATGATGAGGCCGAGCAACCTGCCTTGTTTAGAGTACTCAATCTCTTCGTCGTCGATCATCAATGGGGCCAGTTTGAATTTGGCTATGGGTATGACCTCAAATTTCGTTTTGTTTGTTTTTATTTTCCATTAATTTTCATACTCCGAGATCTCCTCTTTTGCCCGAGCAGTGAGTCGCGCCATCCTTGCTGTGGACCTTCCTGGGCAGGTGACGATCTGTGTTACATCGTCGGCATACATGACGTACTCGCTGCCGACGATTGGGGGTGGCAGGTCAGCCGTGTAGAGTGTGTAAAGGGTTGGTGAGAGACAAGAGCCCTGAGGCACGCCGCTCGATAGTGAGAATTCTTCTCGAAATGTTCTTGCATCTTGATTTTGGCTCTGCGGTCCATAATGAAGTTACACAGCAGGCGCGTCAGATTTTCGGGTAGCCCCAGTTGTATTATCTTATACTGCAGCCCTGCGTGCCAAACTTTGTCAAACGCTTTGCTGACGTCCCTCAGTACTATATTGCACAGCAGGTGGCCAGTCATGGCATTGGCGATCTGCTCGTAGGCCTGAGCTATGGCGGTGGATGTGCCTTTGTACTGGCGGAAGCCGAACTGGCGGGGATTATGCACGTCTTCGTCCTCCAGATACATCCGCAATCGCTTGTTGACTATTTTTTCGAATATTTTGGCAGGTACCTCTAGCAGCGATATTGGTCGAAAGTTTTCGACTTTGTTTGGAGGCTTCCCTGCTTTTGGTATGAGGCGAATAACGGCAATTTTGAACATCTTAGGGAAGTATCCAGAGGCGAGGCAGGCGTTGCATATATGAGCAAGCCTCTCTATCATGTTGTCGGGGAGTTGAGCCAGGATCTTCTTGTTAATGTCACTTTGACCAGGTGATTTGTTTTTAAACCCTTTTATGACGGCTGACACATCTGCAGGAACTATGCGCTCCGTCAGGTAGCTTCCGTCAACCAGTCTAGTGAAGTCAGCCCGTGGGAGCGGCTGGAGCAGGTGCTGATGGTTCTGCAACTGACCTAAAATGTCCTCCTCAAACTCCCTGTCGAAGCCCTCGTTCTCCTGTTCACTAATGGTAAAGATCTTTCGTAAATATCGCCGATGTAGTTGTTCTTGGTTTTCTTCCTCGAATATTTTTACGTTGTTTTGGTCGAGCAGGTAAGGGACCGTGCTAGAGGTGGAACCCATCAGTCGCTTGATCCCTTTCCAGAAGGCAACAGAATCACGGTAATTGTTGGCTGCCTCCCACACCAAGGCGGCCCACTTTTGTTCATGTCCGTCTGTAGCTCTCGGTACCGGTCTCTCAGCTCCTGCGTCCACCCGCGGACTATGTTTAGGGCACCCTTTCTAACCCCCTCCCCATGTGGGGTGAGCAGAGTGCCTCCCAGAATGGGCTGCTCAGTCGAACAGACAGGACCGGATTGCACTGCTGCCTAGATGCCAGTGCATAAACGCCCATCTTATCTGTGGCGCCCATCACCACCACCACGACACTTCCTCCAGCAGCAGCAGCAGCACTACCACCACGACACTCGTTCCAGCCGCAGCCCCACCACCACGACACTCACACCACCAGCGACAGCAGCAGCAGCACCACCACCACCACCACGACACTCACTCTAACAGCACCACCACCACGACACTCACTCTAGCAGCAGCAGCAGCACCACCACCACCACCACGACACTCACTCCAACAGCAGCATCACCACCACGACACTTACTACAACAGCAGTAGCACCACCACCACCACCACGACGCTCACTCCAGCAGCAGCACCACGACACTCACTCCAACAGCAGTAGCAGCACCACCACCACAACCAAGCCACTCAATCCAGCACCAACACAAAACCACCACCACACCACGACACTCGCAGCAGCACCACCACAACCACGACACTCACTCCAGCAGCAGCAGTACCACCACCACCACCACGACACTAACTCCAGCACCACCACCACCAAAACACTCTCTCCAGTAGTAGCAGCCACACCACAACGATACTCAGAGCAGCAGCAGCAGCAGCAGCATCACCACCACCACGACACTCACACCAGCCGCAGCACTACCACCACGAGCACGATACTCACTCCAGCAGTAAAACACCACGACACACACATCAGAGGCAGCAGCATTACCACCATCACCACCACGACACTCACTCCAACAGCAGCATCACCACCATGACACTCAGTTCAACATGAGTAGCACCAGCACCACCACCACGACACTCACTCCAGCAGCAGCAGCACCACCATCACCATCACCACCGAGACACTCACTCCAACAGAAGTAGCACCACCACCATCACGAGACTCACTCTAGCAGCACCACCTCGACACTCACTCCAACAGCAGTACCAGCACCTCTACCACGACACTCACTCCAGCATCACCACTACGACACTCACACCAGCAGCTCCACGAAACTCACTCCAGCAGTAGAACCACGACACTCACTCCAGCAGAAGCACTACCACGACACTCACTCCAGCAGCAGCACAACTACCACCACAACCCTCATACCACCACCGACACTCACTCAAGCACCACCACCACCACCACCACCACCACCACGACACTCACTCCAACAGCAGTAGCACCACCACCATCACGACCTCACTGCAGCAGCAGCACTCACCACGACACTCACACCAGCAGCACCACCACGAACACGATACTCATTCCAACAGCACTACCACGACACTCACTCTAACAGCACAACCACCACCACCACCATGACACTTACTCCAGTAGCACCATCACCACCACGACATTCACTCCACCAGCAGTAGCACCACCACCACCATCATGACACTCACTGCAGCAGCAGCACCACGACAATGACTCCAGCAGCAGCACCACCACCACGACACTCACACAGCAGCTCCACGACACTCACTCCAGCAGCAGCAGCATCGCCACACTGACATTCACACCAGCAGCAGCACAACTACCACCACCACAACCCTCATACCATCACCACAACACTCATACAGAAACAGCACCAACACCACTACCACGACACTCACTCAAGCACCACAACCACCACCACGACACTCATTCAAGCAGCAGCAGCACCACCTCCATCACGACACTCACTCCAACAGCAATAGCCCCAGCACCACCACGACAATCACGCCAGCAGCAGCACCACCACCACGACACTCACTCCAACAGGAGTAGCACCACCACCACCATCACGACACTCACTGCAGCAGCAGCACCACCACGACACTCACTCTAACAGCACCACCACCACCACCATGACACTTACGCCAGTAGCACCACCACCACCACCGACACTCACCAACAGCATAGCACCACCACCACAACGACTCTAACTCTAGCACCACCACCACGACACTCACTCCAACAGCAGTAGCAGCATCACCACCACAACCGTGACAATCAATCCAGCAGCACCACCACAACACTCACTCCAGCACCACCACCACAACCACGACACTCACTCTAGCAGTAGGAGCACCACCACCACCACGACACTCACTCCATCAGCAGCAGCACCACCACCATCCCGACACTCGCTCCAGCAGCAGCAGCGCCACAGCCACGACACTCACAACAGCATCACCACCACGACACTCACTTTAACAACAGCAACACCACGACACACCCTAACAGTAGCATCACCACCACGACACTCACACCAACAACAGCATTACCACCACGACACTCACTTCAACAACAGCATCACCACCACGGCACTCATTCCAGCAGCAGCAGTACATAGGCCACAACCGTGACACTCACTTCACCACCACGACACTTACTCTAGCAGCAGCACCACCACGACACTCACTCCAACAGCAGCAACACCACCACGAGACTCACTCCAATAGCAGCAGCATCAGCACCACCACGACACTTACTCCAGCAGCAGCACCACCACGAAACTTACTCCAGCAGCAGAACCACCACGACACTCACTCCAGCAGCACCAGCACCACCACCATCACGAAACTCACTCCTGTAGTAACCGCACCTCCACGAAACTCACACCAGTAGCAGCAGCTGCACCACCACCACCACCACTATGACACTTACTCTAGCAGGACCAGCACCACGACACTCACTGGAACAATACCACCACCAACCCGACACTCACTCCAGCAGCAGCAGAACCACCACCACCAGGACGAAAAAAGGAGATTGGAAGATAGTGAACGGTTTGAAGATTTGATATCTCGCCTCACTGCTAACCAAGCCCCCCGGCTCTCCCATCGCTTTGGTACCGACTGGTTGAGGTCCCTCGTCAACACCTTCTTTACGCCCTGCAGCCCCACCGAAAGCGGCTGCCCAACCGCCACCCATCATGAAGCCAGATGTGACTTTCCAGACTTTTCGTGAATGGCAGCGACGGTGGACTGATTATGCTACAATGGTGGATCTCCAGAGCTTGTCACAGCCTAAACAACTCAATCAGCTACGTATGTGTCTGTCTTTGGAAACGCAACGTGTCTTGGAGCATACGTTGCAGGTGCCCCCAACTTCTTCGTTGTCTGTAGAGGAGGTATTGGAGGTTCTAAATGGCACATGACAGGTCAACAGAATAAAGCTCTACGCAGGTGTCATGTGCCCATAACCCCATAGCAACAAGCATGTCGTGTGGTATCTGTTTACGCCT